>NW_024395977.1:3816875-4012834 GCF_016617805.1 Bactrocera tryoni
ATTGGTGCGATAGAAGGTGCGGCATTTTAGGGCGTAGCAGGAGAATTCTCTTCTTCTAAAATTTCTATTTCGAAATCTGGTGCAGGACTCACTGGAGTCCTAAAAAATTATTCACCTACAATAAATTTTCAATATCAATATCATTCTAACCTTCGATAGTTCTGCCACTAGTTTCCCATTGAATTGGTCCGACATATTTTATAGCCATTGAAATATTTTCTGTGTATGTTTTGCAAGATCACGAGAATCCCCCTGAAGTATTTATTTCCAATAATGCACTTTAACTTAATTTTGCTAAGAGATCTTATATGTTGAAAGATACATACGAAGCTTGAAATTCTTACATAGTATAATTCCTATAAATTTCTTATAAAGAGTAAATGGGGGCTAAGGAATATTTTGACCCGATTTTATTCAGTTTTAGTTGGGTCTACGTAACCGGAACGGACCTGGATTTTTTATTCGGTCAAAGACTGCCAACTCGGCAGAATTCTTAGCAACAAAAACGACAACCCATAAGGTATATAACATATAAAGTGAAAGAGGATGTTTAGAAAATCCGTGTATCTGATACACAGATTGACCGATATGGAATAAAAGGTATAAAGTGAAAGATGATGTTTGGAAATCCGTATATTTATTTCATGCACACTAGAGGAAGTATTGTCCTGATTTCATTCATTTATATGCGGTAAAAAGAACCGGAAGTTGAAAAATATATGTATTAGGTATATGGGGGTCAAAATTTTGGGAAAAATAGTAAATAGAATAGAAAAATAGAAATTCTGATAGTTGTGTTGATTTTTGATTTGTATCCTATAGAGTTAAAGAGTCAGATAAAATTAGAAAGTGTGTCATATGGGAAGGGCGAGGTTGTCATCTGACTTCGCCTGCGTGTGTTAAGAATATTTGAGTAAAATCGCAAATCAAATTTGGTTGAAATTGGTAAAGTTTCTGAGTTATAGGCTTTTATCTAAAGATTATTAGTGTCACGCCCTTTGTTCAATTTTCCAGAACAAACGGCGTGGTTGTTGAGGCCAATGATATAAATATCATCGGCGTACGTCTGCAGCTGTACACTCATACAAAAGATTGTGCCTTTAGGTCTGCAGCTCGAATTATTTTCTCTAACAGTAGATTGAAAAAGTCGCACGAAAGGTAGTCCCTTTATCTAAAACCTCGTTTGGTATCGGACGGCTCGGAAATGCTGCTTTGTAATATTGCTCTACGTAAGTTTACACAGCCATATTAGTTTCGCGGGAATACCAAATTCAGTCCGTTGAATAAATGTGTTGGCTTAAATTCTCCTCAATAGATCACATTCTTTAAGAAAACGATAGATGGTTTTTATATTTTTTCCGTAGCGTTGGAAAGGAGAGAAATCGGATCTGTGTTGAAGTGGCAATCTCTCTTATCTTTCAGTGTTGGACAACATTCTAATACATGAAGCACAGTTGTTGTGTTACAAAACGGACAGCAGTTGGTACTGTTTCTTCCGAGGAGGTGAGCATGCGTCAGTATAGTATGTCCAATCCGTAGGCGAATGTATGGTGTTATAAAATTAGTTGCAACTGTTGATGGGTATAGCGGTTTGATTCTGGCTGTGCTAACTATTGATAATGGTTATATGAGACCCAATCCAGTGCCAATTCAGAGGAGCCTATTTTGGTGTATTAGTCGGAATATATCAGATTTCATAAAGAAACTGGAATGTAATTGTGGGCATGTTGGATGCATTCTTTGCTAATACATCAGCGTAATTATTTCCGGATAACCCAGTGTGGCTTGGAACCCACATTATCTTATATATAATAAGATATTCTCTAATTGAAATGATGATGTTAGTGTGGTTGTTGCAATTTTGAATGGCTTGGAAACATGATAAGCTGTCTAGTGCATATTACATATTTTCCCGGGCTTTTGTAGGCAAGTAGAACAGCATGGAAAATCGAACAAAAGGGGAAAAGCAGTCCATATGAAATTGGCTTTCCTTTTTCGCTAACGACCGCAAAAGAGGTTTGGATTTTTTTGGAACCGTCCGTGAATACAAATCTCCAACTGCTACATGTTTCAGAGTATTCACAATTTCACAAAATTCTGATACATAAATCGCATTAAGTGTGGTGGATTTAGGCAAACGAACTAGTTTATCAATAAACGTGTTTTTGGAATCAACCCTTGTGGATGACGACGTTTAGGAAGTTTAGCAAGTTTTAATGGCAGGCTGTTTGTTTTGGCGAAAATGGTGCATTTATATATAGCTGACTCAATTGTTGGAGGTCGGACACGTGATGATGATGAAGAAAAGGCATCTTGAAGCACATGGTTAGAACAAGGATGATCTTCGGGTATAATTTGTATCAAGGTGTAAAAAAGCGTCGATAGTGCTTTGCCCTTTTTTGAATGCAACCTGATTTGAATGAATGAGTTTGTTGAAATGGAGAAACCAAGAGAGTCTATTAGCAACAATTTTTTCTAAAAGTTTTCCTAGACAGGGTAGAAGGGAAATAGGACGATAGCTGTAACTTGCTACTGAGGTTTGCTAGGTTTTAAAATAGGAATGATTGCACTGATTTTCCAGATTTGGGGTATGGTGGTAGTTCGATAAATATTGTTGTAATGGTTGATAAGTGGCTTGAGGAGATGAGAAGGAACATTTTTGATGATGGGATAGGAAACTTTATCTAACCCAGGCGTTTTACCTTTAACCGCAGAAAGAGCAATATTGAGTTCTATTAAAGATATACCTGAGTCGAGATATTCGGCTGAAGGGGATAAAGCAGATGAAACGTAATTATAGGCAAGTAAAGAGTGCTTATTAGACGAGTATTCAGAGGAGAAATTATAATCAGAAGAGTTTGACGAGTAAAAAAATTGGCGAATTCTAAAGCTATATCCTGTGGATATAGTAGATTGCCTTGAGAGGGAGTTGAGTGAGAGAATAGGAGAGAAAGAAATATTGCCAGATAATCTTCTTATATTTGACCAAATCATTTTATGGTCAGAAGAGGAATTAATGTTGCTGGTAAATGTCTGGAAAGATTTAACTTTTGCTTGCTTCGCTTTTCTTCTGAAAATGGCATTAGCTTTTTTATAAGCAACAAGGTTTAATGACGAACGATTTTGTTTGAAATGATGCCATGTTTGTTGCTAATGCAGTCTAAGAGAAGATAGCTCACTATCCCACCAAGGAGGGTTATGATTACAAGGTTTAGGAGAGGTTTGTGATATAGATTGATTGGCAGCAGATCTTATAATCTTCTGAATCCTAGAAGTTTCCTGATTAATAATATCTCGTGTAGAAGGGAGGGTGTCTCAGTAACGTAAACAAAATTCTTGAAATTAGGGCCAATCAGCTGAATCAGTGTTAAAAAATATTCTGGGTTGGAAGAAATTGGAATTATGGGAGTAGATTTTGGCTATGATAGGAAAATGATCGCTACCATCCAAATTATCTATACAATGCCAAACAACTTTGGGAGAAAGTGAAGTGGAACAAATTGTAAGATCTATATGGGTGAAGGTGGAATGAGTGCAGAAATAAGTAGGGGAACCATCATTAAGGACAACACAGTCCGAACAGAGGACGGCATCCTCAATAATGCGGCCCCTGGAGTTAGTTGAAGAAGAACCCCAAAGAGGGCACCAGGCATTGAAGTCACCAGCCAGTAAAAAGGAGTTGAGCCAGAAGGGAAAAGGTTAAAGAAGTCTGCTGAAGTAAAAGTTTGGTGAGGAGGGAATATGCACTGATGATTATGATTTTTGGGGGAGGAAATTTCGATGGCAACGGAAGAGATATTCGAAGGAGATATTGGGAGAATATTATGCGGTATACTTCTCTTAATCAGGATTGCAATACCTTGTTTGCTTGATGTGACGGAAGGAAGGTTATAAAAGTGACCAGCATAGGCTTTTGGAGTATGAGCTGATATATTGTTTGCAATATGTGTGTCGTTTAATAATATGACAGAGGGTTATATTTTTTTAATTAAAATTTCAAGTTCAAAGTAGTTATTAATGTATCCGTTAATATTTCATTGAAGAAAAGTTAACATAGAAAAATAAAGAAAATTAAAGTATATATGTATGAAAAATGTAAGTTTTAATTGGACTTTAATATCTAGAATTATGTATCTATGGATACTTGGGTATGCGATTGTGGATGGCAGGAGGGTTCAGGTGAAGTAGGAGAATTGTATAGGAAAGAAACGGGGGGAGAAGGGGTTTCGGGGCAATCATTATGGATTGAGTGTATGTTGGTAGGGCATGAAGCAATATTTTTTAAAGTTGCAGCTTTCATGTTGTCATTAGAATCATTAGTGTTTGAAGTTTTTTCGATGTTGATGTATTTTTTTGAGTAAGTATTGTTGTTGGAAGCTGTTACGTTAGCATAAGAGAATGGTGAGGGAGTAGAAGGCATTAGAGATTTGTATAAATTGATGGCTTCACGCATAGAACACTTGTGGATACTTTTAATTTTAAGTATCTCTTTAGACTGGACAAATTTTAGACAGGCGTTAAAGGAAGAAGGGTGTTCACCATCGCAGTTAGCACATTTGACTATAGAGCATTCAGTGGGAGGGGTATGATTAGGGGTAGGTTGCAGATAGCACAAGATGGGGTCTTATTACATCGCTTAGCAGTATGACCCAGCAACTGAAAATTCTTGCAGCGCATGGGATTAGGATAGTAGGGCGGATATCGAGGGTACACCAGGCAACTTCAATACGACTAGGTAAAGTATATTTGTCAAAAGTTAATAATAAAGCACCAGTAGGTACACAATCACCATTGTTTATCTTGGTAAATTTATGAAAATCGGATACTCCTTGATCTTTTAGACCATCAATTATTTCGTCATCAGCAAGCTGACAGATAAATGGAACGTAAATTGTTCCCTTTACTGAGTTCAAAAGTTGTGAAGAGATATCTCAACAGCGCCAGCTCCGGGAAGATGTTTGGTTTGTAAAAATTTGTCAGCGATTTTTTGGTTCTTGACCAAAAGAAGTAGGCTGCCGTCACGAAGCGATGTGATTTTGTTAATGTCTTTGCTTATGGCCTGAATACCTTTATGTACCGCAAAGCAAGAAGTGGATGCAAAATGTTTTCTGGCGTCCTATGATTTGATTACGAGGTACTTGGGATCATCCTTCTTAGAAATAGGTAATTCCGGGAAGAATTCCAGCGTCGAATTTTCTGGCTTTTTCCTCTTGTTTTTAGGACCCGGGGATAATAGTGCAAACCTATTATCCCCCAGCCTGTTGGCCCCAGGGGGCATTGCGAAAGAATTTACGTTCTTACCCGATTAAATTGTGGATTTAACTTTATAATGAAAAGTATAAAAAACACGTGGAAAGTGTAACGAATTGAAGCTCAAAATGTCAAAGCTAGGTTAAATTGCGCGTACACCAAGTAACGAGAAGTTATGCAGCGAGTAGGTATATGTGCGCTCGATATGAAAAAATCAACCGTACACAACCACGAACAACGAATCAATGTCGTTTCAAGATATAGTTCATATGTATACGAAGTCTTTCTTGAAATGTATATTGTTTATTTATTATTTTTCTAGGGAGTGTATGTCAATATGTGACTCCTCCACCCCTAGATTCAATGGTCTCCATTGAATATCTAACATTGAATGCTGCAAAGTTTTCTTATTATTACTAGTCCTTCTTCTTCTTAATTGGCGTAGACACCGATTACGCGATTATAGCCGAGTTAACAACAGCGCGCCAGTCGTTTCTTCTTTTCGCTACGTGGCGCCAATTGGATATTCCAAGCGAAGCTAGGTCCTTCTCCACTTGGTCCTTCCAACGGAGTGGAGGTCTTCCTCTTCCTCTGCTTCCTCCGGCGGATACTGCGTCGAATACTTTCAGAGCTGGAGTGTTTTCGTTCATCCGGACAACATGACCTAGCCAGCGTAGCCGCTGTCTTTTAATTCGCTGAACTATGTCGATGTCGTCGTATATCTCGTACAGCTCATAGTTCCATCGAATGCGGTATTCGCCGTGGCCAACGCGCAAAGGACCATAAATCTTCTGCAGAACTTTTCTCTCGAAAACTCGCAACGTCGACTCAACCGTTGTTGACATCGTCCAAGACTCTGCACCGAATAGCAGGACGGGAATTATGAGTGACTTATATGTAGAGTTTGGTTTTTGTTTGTTGTTATTATTACTAGTAATGATTATAAAAGTATAGTTACATTGTTGTTTCTGTTTTATTTTGTTCATGTTTTAAACTTGACATTAGACCAATTGTGGTATTTGTTTTTTTTTTGTGTTTTCTTCATTTGAAAGAGGTTGAATTTGCAGCTCTACATTTAGATTTGTATTTTTATTTCTCTTATATATTATACATTTTACCAATATTCCTATTGCTATTAATAATATTATTAGTATGCTTATGCCATAATTTTTATTTTTGTGTGTTTTTAATTCTTCCTACTTGTTTATATTTTTTTCTTAATTTATTATTATCTCTGATAAATATGTTACTTTTTCAAACTGTAATGCATCAGTTTCTTTTTCAGGGAAAATATATCTTTCTTCTACAATAACTTTTTGGTTTTGGAATGATTTATTTTTTATCTCAACTTTACAATTATAAAAATTTATTAATACATTTCCTTCGAGTACAATTTTTCCATTGTCACAGTTTTGTTTAATTTTTATTTTATATGTATTTTTAATCAGGATAGTATCGTCTTCGATATCTTCGATCATTGTGTCATTATTATATTCGTATTAACATTTCTGTTCTCTTATCATTTAAAAATGCTGCTTATTAGATAATGGCGTATTAGTATTAGATATGCTTTAATGTGTGTAGTTGGTTGGCTTATAGCTAAGAGTAATGCGTCATCTTTATATGAAAGGAGTCCTGTCTCTACGTGTTTTAATTGAAAAATGTCAATATTGAATCTTTCAATTTCTTCTGTTGATAATATTCTAGGGAGTAATATATTATGCTTTGCTGAAGCTATGTTTTCTTGAATTTGTTCAATTTTACTTTCTAAGTGTTTAAGTTTAAGCATCTGATCGAAATAAAGCATGTGTTTTATAATTTATTCGTTTGATTTATTTATTTTTGAAAAGGTTTTTAGTATTTCTGTCCTATCGTCTTTTATGGTTCTTTTTAATGTTGTAATGGATTTATTGAACTTGTCATTATATACATATTTGTTGATTTACCGCTCCAATTATCTTATGATTATTTTTCTCTATTATTTCTAAATGTAGTAGTTTGTTTTCTCTATCTTCATTGTCCAATGTTCCGAATAGCCACTTGTATGTAGTCCCTACAATATTAAATAGTCCTCTGCGTTTTCTGTTATTTCCCATAGGCATTAATGTGTCTATTTTTGCTTCAATAAACTTTATTTCTTCGTATAATATTTCTCTGTCATTCCTGTTATATTGGTTGAAATTATTTCCTAAGTTATTTTCAATTTTATTTATAATCTGCTTAAATTCCTTGGGGTGTATTATATGGATTACCGTTGTGGTTTGATTCACTATCTCTACCTCTCTGATTCTTATTTTAGCGTATCCCGATTGGGTTTCAAGCTTGTTTATTTGTAGAAGTCCATTGATTTCCGTTATTATCGTTAAGAGTATTGCAATTTTCGCAATATTAATCCTGAAATTAAAATTTTCGTTTAATTTGAGTCTTGTATGCTTTTTTAAACTTTGAATCTTTAGATATTAAGTGATTTCCCTCTTCTTTAAAGTTGTCTACTCCCTTTTATCTTGGTTGTGCTTTGTTAACTCTATGATTTTTCATTATATTTATTCTGAAAATCTTGTATGTTTACTCTGTTTTCTTTTTTATTGATATTATTTATTATATTTTATTTTTGCTTTTGTAATTTTTCCGCGAGTTTGTTTAGTTCTTGTTCGAAAAGTAAGTTATTTATGAAATCAATTGGCCTCTTTTTTGTCGTAGAATGTATGGTATTATTATAAGCGGTTATTGCTTTGAACACTTTCTGTTTCAAGTTGTCGTTGTTATTTGCATCAGCATTAAAAAGTCTTAAATCTTCATTCAAAGTTAAGTGTAATCTTTCAACATCCGCGTTTCCTGTTTTGTTATAAGTGGTCGTTAGGTGTAGGTTTATTTTATTATCTTTTAAGAATTGTTTTATTGTACTGTATCTAATTCATTGCCTGTTACAAAAGTTTCCGGTTTGCCTAAATATTAAATTCTTTCTTTTATGGCATTTACAATTGATATCCAAGTTCTGTCCTTTAATGATTTGGCTGTTGCGTATTTTGTTAATTTATCGATGCTTGTGAGGTACATTATGCTTCTTTGTGGGTACCAAAGATCAAAATGAACAATATCGTTATGTTTTTTTAGGAATTTCCGTAATATTTAAACAATGTTTTATAGGGTTTCTGTCGAATTTCGCCTTATTACATATTTCACAATTACTGATGTATTTATGTATTTCTTTTTGTAATTTGGGGTAGTAGTGTGTTTTTTTATATCCTCAAATATTTCATTTATTCCCCTGTCATTATTTTCCAGGTGTTTTTATTCTATCAATGT
Source organism: Bactrocera tryoni (assembly GCF_016617805.1). Classification (NCBI taxonomy): domain Eukaryota; kingdom Metazoa; phylum Arthropoda; class Insecta; order Diptera; family Tephritidae; genus Bactrocera; species Bactrocera tryoni. Next base: position 3,825,432 of record NW_024395977.1, read on the forward strand.
TAAAAGTTCTCCTTTGTCTGTTACATCCTTTAAAATTATGTTTGATTTCATTATGTTTAGATTTGCATTATTTGCGAAAAATTTTATATATAACTCTTGAATTTGTAGAAATAATTTGTCATCTGGGCAGGAAATTACGATTGAACCTTTTTTCCAGTAGGTTTTCTTGCATTATTTTTAAAATGTCACTTTCAAGTGATACGTTTATTATGTTTCTTATTTTCCTTTGATGTATTATTTTCTTTGTTATTGATTGCCTTTGGCTCTTTGAATTATAAAATGATTTTTATATAAGTTAACACATAATGCCCAATTTCCAGTTGGGTACGAATGTGGTGAGGCCAATACAACATATTGCCTCATCAGCAGATTGTGTGGGCAACGACCGCCACTACAGCAACGACATATCATTCGCCGTTCTGCAGATTACGTAAAGAATAACAACCACCATGGCGGCGAGGCGGACGGACAGCAAGCCACACGCAAGTGAGCGTTCTTACATAAACTGTGTCAATAGCCGATTGCGTAAACAGTTGACCAGCGATCGTTGCTTGCACTATCATCAATTGGATAAACAATTGTATGTAGCAGAGTCAGCACGACGCAGACGTCAAAGCCGGCAGCGTCGACTACTGAATATGCGTTCTTAGGGCTTAATGGTTAAGTTAGGTTTTGTGCTAAGTTAGATTTAAGTTGAGCATAAGCCGGAGCACGTGGGGACTGGCCAATAAAGTGTATTTGCAAAACATACAATTAGTGTAATTATTGCCGCGTCCGACGACCGGCTCATACAAATCATATAGTGATTACAGCATACATCATTTATTTATATATTGATTGCATTTTCTGTTATTTTTATGAAGTATGTAGTATATGTTTCTGCACTATGTACTGTATCTATGTCATCATCATTAAATATTTCATTTAAATTCAATTCTACGATATTATTATTTTCATAATTTAGTCTGCTTAGACCATCTGCATTTACATTTTCTTCTCCTTTATGTATTAAATGTCGAAATCAAATTCATTGAGTTTAATTTTCCTTCTTTGGAGCTTAGCATTTGGTTCTTTTAAGTTGTTCAGCCAAACTAATGGTCTGTGATCAGTTTTAATAACAAAGTGTCGGCCAAATAAGTACGGACGGAAATATTTCGTTGCCCAAACTATTGCGAGTAACTCTTTTTCTATCGTACTATAATTTTTTTCATAATAAAATAATAAATTTGTAAATAAATAAATTTGTTTTGTTATCTTGCATAAGGGCTGCTCCTTGAGCAAAATTACTAGCATCTGTTACAAGAGTAAAAGTTTGTGTGAAATCTGGGTGGATTAAAATGGGGTAATTTGAAGAAAGAATCTTTGTAATCTTGGTCATCTATGTTAATTTTTAAGCCCTTTTTTAAATATTTTATTAAATGTTATGCTATTTTAGAGTAATCTTTAATAAACCTCCTATAGTATCCCGTAATACCTAAAAATGCTTTTATTTCCTTAACACTTCTTCGAAGTAGAATCTTTTCTATTGCTTCCACTTTTTTAAGGGGTTTGGCTTAATACCATCTTTTGTAATCAAGTGACCTAGGAATTTTGTTTCTTATCTTAGGAAATCGCATTTATTTAATTGGACCTTTAGATTTTTTTCTTTTATTCTCATTAAAATTTTGCTCAATGATTCTAGGTGCTCTTCTACGCTTGTAGAAAATACTAGAATATCGTCCTTGTACACAACGCAAATTTTGCCGATATATTCTTTAAATATATCGTTTGGAACGTTGCCGGTGCATTTCGCAATCCGAAGGGCATTCTTAGAAATTCATAATGTCCATTTGCAGTGGAGAACGCTGTTTTATGTATATCGCGTTCGTCCATTTCAATTTGATGAAAACCTTTGGCTAAGTCGAGAGTTGAAAAATATTGGCATCTTCCCAATTTGTCAAATATATCGTCTATATCTGGAATTGGAAATCTGTCTTCCGTAGTTACGCTGTTCAACTTCCTGTAGTTGATCACAAGACGCCATTTTTGTTCATTGGTTGCGTCCAGCTTCTTTGGTACCAGCCGAATAGGGGTGTTGTAAGGGCTAGAGGATGCTCTAATTATACCTTGAGTTAACATTTGATCTATTTGTTTTATATTCCCGGTTTGTGTATTTCTGAGTATCGGGAGATTTTAGAGTAAACCGGAATATCATTTTTGGTTATTATTCTATGTTTTGTTGAACTTGTTGATCAAGCTTGTAACAAATAGACACATATGTTACTTTACTTCTACGTTGGCAATCACTATTTGCATACGAACATACGTGTAAACTGATTTGGGTCAAATCGAACAGTCATCCCGCACATATGAAATAAAACACACCCGTTCACTTGTGTAACACACTTGTATAATATACAACGTACTTTATTTGGAGAACACTCAACTTTATATAAATGATATTTCTCTTTACGCTAAATGTTTATTTATTTCGGAAGTCCATGAAGGTTGTCGATTTAAACGGGATCGTATGTGGTGCTAACCACAGCGCGCGGGATTGGTGTCGCAAACGAATACATATAAAATTGATGACAAGATCAACGGCGATCAGACGATGATCCAATTGAAGTATCGATCCGGTAGCGAAGCGGACCGGGTGATGATGACAGGGCGCAGTGAGTCAGCGAATGTGTGTGGATCGAATGTGTCCGCAATCCTTTTTCCCAGCCTTTTTGTTAAGTGGGTTGATTGATGGAGAGGTGTGGTGAGTTGCGTTGTGTGGTGATGTATAAGAGTGCTGTCATCGGAAGTGTAGTATTAGTGTGTGCCAGTTTTCCCGGGTAGAGGGGGCAGATGCTTAACTCACTTAAACACTTGTAAATGTTAAATTATCATCTTCGTTGTAGAATGCGCTTTTATATCTTTTTAGTATATTTATAAGTCTATTTTTGTCTATACCGTTAAGGTGATTGGTGTCAACGAGTTCTGTGACACATTTTTTCTTCGTCTTTTATGTCATTACAGTTGTATATTTTCGTTGTCATTTCGTTGTATATTTTTTCTTCTTTTGTTAGATAAAAGTCAGTATTGTTTTATTTGTTTTTTTATTCTGTTTGGGTAGTCTATTAACGCATTTATCTTCGTTAAGATGTTGTTACCAATGAGTCCGTCAAAGTTCTTGTTAAAATTACATTCCAGGAATTCACTTTTGATTTCTTTTTCATTAAATTCTTTAAATATTGGGAATCTGCAAGGTTTCTTAACTTGCCGTTTTTCTTCCCATTGCTGTGACTTGCACATCTGTTTCCCTCTTCCATTTCGGTTTACAAACATTTTCGTTGATCAAACTGATTTCTGCTCCAGTGTCAATGATGAAATATAACTTTCTTATGTGTGTATCTATTATTACATATGGTAATTGTTTTGTGGATCCCACTGAAAATGTGTATTTGCATTGCCAATATCCATGGGTTCTGGTTTATTGCGATTTGATATTGCGGACCGATTATTTCCTGATTGGTTGTAATTCCGCATTTGATTCCCGTCTCTTTGTTGATTAAAGTTTCTCTGTTGGTTGAAATTTCCCTGTTGGTTATAATTTGTGTTTCTTGTTTGGTTTGATATTCTAGTTTGGCTTGATCTGTTGCCACTGTTATAGTTATTAGCTACATCCCTTGGGACATAGCCACCGTTATACCTATTTTAATTATATATATTATAATTACTGTTATAAGTGGGGATATTATTTATATTTTGGTTGGGTCTGGAAAATGTTCTATTGTTAACGTTATCGCTAAAATTAGTCCTACGATAGCTATTTGGGTTAGGATCTTTCCTTCGTTGCCCTGGGGCTGTGAAGCCTTGATATCTATCTTCTAATATTATTTTGAATGCCGTTTCTAGACTATCCGGGTCTCTTGCAATAATCATAGTTTTAGTGGGTTCTGGGAGATGTTCCTTAAATGATTTCAGTGTCTATTAACTTCATTCGTTGAGAAATTTAAATCATTATGCGCTACTATTATGCAGTTTATTGCTAATTTTATTTATCTTAAAATAATAATTTTCTATTGTTGAGTCGAGACTGATGGTTTTCAACTCATCCATAAGTACCGCTGAACTTCTCTTTTCCCCGCAATTGATCAGAAGTATTTGTTTCAATATTACCCAATCATTAACTTGTCCATATCTGTGAATTATTTCCCTAGTTTTTCCTACGCATCTTCCTTTCAGATAATTGATTAAAATTTTTTGATTTCTTACATCAAAAGTTAATATTGTGGGTAATATGTCTTCAATTTGCTTAATAAAGTCTGTTAGTTGGTTCGGATCTCGTCCATTAAATTGTACAATTCCATTAATACAGTTTAAAGTGAGTTGAAAAAATGGTATGGTGGCTTTCATTTTGAGAGAATTTTATTTCGAGTGAAAATAATAAAAAAAAATGTTCGTATTTATTTTGATTCAACTTAATTTATGTAAGAAGTTCCGACTGTGTGCTGTCTACTCTTGTACTGAAGACACCTTTTTTTTTTTTTTGTTTCAATATCTTTTTTTTTTTTATTGAATCTGCTTTTTGTTTTAAAGCCTAACAATAAGTTATAAAATCTTAAATCTAATTAAAAACTAGACACGCTCAAGCAAATGATTGAGCTGTTTTGGTGATACATTGCTCCTTAGTACGCGGGCATATCTCTTCTTTTAAGGCGTGTTTGATTGCAGGAATGTACCAAAGCATTAGCCAAAGGGTTTGGGTGATCACGGAGTTTAGATATATATTTCAATTTGCTGTCTTCTACTTCTTTCTTTACCATAGAAATACCAAGGTCTTTATGGATATTTTCATTACGCATGTACCATGGCGAACACGTGATTGATCTAAGCATTTTTGATTGGAACCTTTGTATTATGTCTATATTAGTTGCACAGGTCGTACCCCACAGTTGAATTCCATACATCCAAATCGGCTTTATGACCGCTTTATATAAAAGCACTTTGTTGTCTAGGCTAAGTTTGGAGTTTATATTTAATAGCCAATTTAAATTTGCAGCTCTTATCTTCATGCAAGTTATTTTACTCGCTATGTGTTTTCTCCACGTAAGTCTTCTATCGAGGTGAATACCAAGATAAGTTACTTCATTCGCTTGGGGTACTAAAATATTATTAATTTTTACTTCCGGACACATTTTTGGTCTAAGCGAAAATGTAACATGCTTACACTTTTGTTCATTAACATTTATACGCCAGTTGGCTAGCCATTCTTCGACAAACCTTAGGTGCTCGGCTAGTATTCTTGATGCTATTATGTGGCATTTGTTACGGCTCACTAAAGCTGTGTCATCCGCAAAAGTTGAAGTCAATATATTATTAGCTGTTGGAAGATCTGCTGTATATATGATGTATAGTGTTGGGCCTAAAACACTGCCCTGGGGTACGCCAGCCCTTATCTGTCTTTCATCAGATATGAAATCTCCCACTTTTACCATAAATTTTCTATTTTTAAATAAGACTCCAATATTTTATACAATTCTGAAGGTAGGATATTTTAATCTTATATAAAAAGGCCCTCATGCCATACCTTATCAAACGCCTGAGCCACGTCTAGGAATATAGCTGAACAGTACTCTCTGTGCTCAAATGCTTTTCTTATTTCGTTAGTAATTCTATTTACTTGCTCTATCGTGCTATGTTTTTCACGAAACCCGAATTGGTGCGTTGGTATTATATTATTTTCGTGGAGGAAAGGAGACATCTTTGATAGCAACACTTTTTCAAATATTTTAGAAAGACAGGATAGAAGACTGATTGGTCTGTATGAAGACGGCTGTGTTAAGTCTTTCCCAGGTTTGTCTATCAAGATAATCTGCGACTTTTTCCATGAATTAGGATAGTGTCCGAGATTAAGAATTGCATTGAAGAGCAAAGAGAGCACCTAACTAACACCTAACTAACAGTTTGAAAAGAAATCTAGTCGAGACACATTAGCAATTTTATCATTACAGTTTTGGAGACACTGTTTTAGTGAAACATTTGTTTTTGATTTTGCAACACTCTGTATACGCACGATTGAGTTTTTATTTTACACTATTGTGCGATAATTTTTACACATTGCTTTGTATTTTCTTACTTACTCTAAAAAGTTTTAATATATTTATATATATTTTTCTTACTCTTATTTGTTCTGCTGTTTGATACTGCTGCTGCTGTTGATGTTGTTGTAATTGCTGTTACTGCTGCTATTATAATTGTTGTTAATGTTGTTGTTCTTGTTATTGCTGCTGCTGGTTTACTAATTCCCACTCTGTTTTTATTTTGTTTTATTACGCGTTAATGCTGTTGATGATGTTGTTTTTATTATTGTTGCTGTTGTTATTATAATTATAATTAATTTTAATTCCCATTTATTTTATTTTGTTAAGCGTTTTGCACTTTGTTGGTTAATAACTTAGTTTACTTATTTGTGAATTCTTGACATGTGAATCCTCGTCGCCAGTTTTGGTGCAATAAAGAACTCAAGCTTCTTCGCTTGGCTCTTTATTTCCACTTTAGAATTAAAAATAAAAGAAACGATCTTCCTTGCTTAGTTCTATACTTCAACTGAATTAATCTTTATTTCAATCTGTGCAGCTTACATACTAATTTGATGTGTGCGCAGGCACTTATAAATGCGTTTATATTAACATACATACATATATTTGCCTGCATGCCATAGGAATATGTTTGGTCAGCAGAAATGTGTAGGCAAACTTGATTCGCTTCAAGATAGAGTTCATATATGAAGTCTTTCTTGAAATTAATATTGTTTATTTATTATTTTTTCTAGGGAGTGTATGTCAATATGTGACTATACATATGCAATTATCACACTCTATTCAACCAATTTTCACTCCAATCCTCTGCTTACCAAACGAGGTCAATCCCGAATCCGGCTCGACTTGGACCAAATGTTAAATCCAAGATGAATCAATCAAGATTGTACACCAAAACACCAATTAAATAAAAAAAGATAGGTGTTTTTTTACCTTGGGAAAATAGCAAAAAAAAACCCAGTGCCATTTATTCGTTCAATCTCAGATGAATACTAAAATACATTTTATAATTTTATGATGCCCATACCTCTTACATTGCCATTACGATTATGCCATATCACATCAATTCAGCAAATTCGTAATAACATGTATAACGAAATTGATTCAGAACCTTTTCATGGGTTACACTCACTCATAAGACGTCATCTTTTGTTTAGTTTCTTTATACTATAAATTGCTAAAGAATTCAATTGTTTCTTAATATCTCGCTAAAACTTACTGAGCATTCTTCATTTGGATCATAAATAAGAAAGTGATTTTCTAAATCTGTTTCTTTCTTTAAACGTTGACGAATTAGAGTGGTGGTAAGAGAACCAATTCCGGTGCATGTTCCCACATCTGCTTCCTTTTCCTCGTCATTTTACTTCCATCTAAAACTTCAAAAAATTCATCATTGTCCAAAACAGAATATTCAAAGAACTCGTTGACATCTTCTAAACTTTCTCACCCAATCCTCTAGCCACCTAAAAAAAAAAAGATGCGTGGAGTCCCTACGCGCGGATGAAGTTATACTTCTTAGTGATATTCCAAGAAATACATATCATTTTGTATGAAAGAAAACTAGAAAACTTAAATTCACATTTTATAAATTTATTATCTCCCCGAGCATGCCTTTGCCAACAAGTCGTCTTTTCGCGACGATGGCAAAAGCTAAAAATCATAAATTGCACAACTTTCTGGTGCTTTTCGTAAAAATCTGCGTCGATATGTGTTCACGATCATACGTATACATACATACATATTTACACATGTTTGTAGGCGAAGCTGCTACAGCGGCAAGGGGTGACAATCGGCGGCAATTACATTACTTATGCCATAGAACTTCTATTGCGACGAATATGGAGTTGAAAATTCGCAGAAATGAAAGACAAGGGAAAGAAAAAGCAGTATAACTTCAATAATGAACAAGCATACAAACATACATATGCGCAGCAGCAGCAAGGAAAGAGGTAACAATCGGCGATCCATTGTATATTTCTTTCGTGCATAACTAAACCATAATTAGGACAATGGAATTCAAGTGTCAATGGAGGTCTAGGAGGAAAGCGCTTCAAAAGTTACGACGAGCACGTAGAAGGTGCGTAGGTTCGAATCCCAACAGAATTTATTTTTAATTGAATATGTGATCTTATTTTATAATAACTCATTTTAAATATATAAAAGATTTACCTAAACATTATGATGATATTTTCGTGATTCATACGCAATGTACGAATGTAAGCAATTTCGTTTTGCCGTCGGCATTTCAATTTCTCATGCTTCAATTTTTGCTTTCAACCAAGAAATCGCTTGTATGTATGTATGTACATATGTGCAATATATTCCTTTGCGTTTTGCCGTCGGCATTTCCATATTGACATGCAAAAGTAATTATGTATTTCATTGTTTCGTTTTGGCCCAATTTTGTATATTAAGACAAGTGTGAATAATTGCGCCAAAATCAAATATATTATATATTCATATGTAAACATGTTTTAAACTTTACATAAAATTTAAGTGTCAATAATTGCGCCAATTTTCATAATGTTGGAAATTTTGCGCGAATAAGACGTGTGCGGGTTAAGTCGTGAATTTTACTTATATGAATTAATTAATTTGAAAGTGCCGAAAAATGCGAAACGAAATTTCAATAAATTTAAATAAATTTAAGTAAATTTACATGTATTTTCATTTATATTTAATTGTCAATAAATTTTTTAAAAATTATTTGCCCTAGTTGTCCATTTTTTATTTTCTCACACATTTCAGCCGATTTTCGTAAAGAAATTTGACCGGCGTAGAAGCAAAATGCGAAACAATCATACATATGTACATATGTATATTATGTCGTTTGCACATTTGTCTGTATGTTTGCGAAAGCAAATGTTCTACAAAAGCATATTTCTATACTTAAACAAGTAAGGAAGGGCTAAGTTCGGGTGTCACCGAACATTTTATACTCTCGCATGATAAAGGGATAATCGAGATTTCATTATACGTCATTTACATATTTTTCAAATACCGTATTTTTGTAAAGTTTTATTCCGCTATCATCATTGGTTCCTAATGTACTATATATTATACAGAGAAGGCATCAGATGGAATTCAAAATAGCGTTATATTGGAAGAAGGCGTGGTTGTGAACCGATTTCACCTTAATTTCGTACATGTCATCAGGGTGTTAAGAAAATATTATATACCGAATTTCATTGAAATCGGTCTAGTAGTTCCTGAGGTATGGTTTTTGGTCCATAAGTGGGCGAGGCCACGCCCATTTTCAATTTTTAAAAAAAGCCTGGGTGCAGATTCCTTATGCAATTTCTTCCGTAAAATTTAGAGTTTCTGACGTTTTTTGTTAGTCCTTTAGCGCACTTTTAGTGATTTTCAACATAGCTTTGTATGGGAGGTGGGCGTGGTTATTATCCGATTTCTTCCATTTTTGAACTGTATATGGAAATGCCTGAAGAAAACGACCCTGTAGAGTTTGGTTGACATAGCTATAGTAGTTTCCGAGATACGTACAAAAAACTTAGTAGGGGGCGGGGCCACGCCCACTTTTCAAAAAAAATTGCCCCCAAATATGCCCCTCCCTAATGCGATCCCTTGTGTCAAATTTCACTTTAATATCTTTATTTATGGCTTAGTTATGTCACTTTATAGGTTTTCGGTTTCCGCCATTTTGTGGGCGTGGCAGTGGGCCGATTTTGCCTATCTTCGAACTTAACCTTCTTATGGAGCCAAGGAATACGTGTACCAAGTTTCATCATGATATCTCAATTTTTACTCAAGTTACAGCTTGCACGGACGGACGGACGGACAGACGGGCGGACGGACTGACGGACGGACGGACAGACAGACATCCGGATTTCGACTCTACTCGTCACCCTGATCACTTTGGTATATATAATACTATATCGGACTCTTTTAGTTTTAGGACTTACAAACAACCGTTATGTGAACAAAACTATAATACTCTCCTTAGCAACATTGTTGCGAGAGTATAACAAAAATTATTAGAACCATCGGATGTTTCTTATGTACATGCATAACCAAACCATACTTAAGTCAGCGCAAACTAAGTGTCAATGGTGGTGCTGGTGGTAAGCGCTTGGAAATTCAAGATGATACCAGATGTCTCAGGTTCGAATCTCGACAGAATAAATTTTTAATTTTTTGCTTTTAACATCGTATACTATACAAATAAATATTTTTCTTACTAATAGAAATTAAATTTATCACAGCAATTTTATGTATATATATATTACATATGTATATTGCTGTGATAAATTTAATTTCTATTAGTAAGAAAAATATTTATTTGTATATGCACATGCTCATATGAGTGTATGTATACGCATGTGCGCGTTCAGAAATTGAAATCATATTTTCATCACTTATCAATATACTTATTACATGTGCGCGCATTGACTTGCATGTTCATACATTCATATATACTTATATGTACATATATTTGCATACATTGCCAAACAAATAATGCACAAGCATACACACATACATATGCGTACACATAGGCGAAGCTGCTACAGCGGCAAGGGGTGACAATCGGCGGCCATTACTTTACTTATGCCATAGAACTTCTATTGCGACGAATATGGAGTTGAAAATTCGCAGAAATGAAAGACAAGGGAAAGAAAAAGGAGTATAACTTCAATAATGAACAAGCATACAAACATACATATGCGCAGCATCAGCAAGGAAAGAGGTAACAATCGGCGATCCATTGTATATTTCTTTCGTGCATAACAAAACCATAATTGGGACAACGCAATTCAAGTGTCAATGGTGGTGTTGGTGGTAAGCGCTTCAAAAGTGACGACGAGCACGTATGTTCGAATCCCAACAGAATTGATTTCTTAATTAAATATGTTACCAACCAAAAATTGAAACATTGTTTTACAAAAACAACAACAGCATAAGCATTGGCAACATTGTGTTGTTGGTAGAAAAGCCGAGCTGTGCCGAAAGAAACGAACAAACGATCGCCGATTGTGTCACCGCTTCGCTTGCTGCTCGAACATCTTCGCAGGCAAGGTTGCGTAGATTCATATTAAGCCAGGTTGCGCTTGAGCAAGGTTGCGCTTGAGCAAGGTTGCGCTTGAGCAAGGTTGCGTAGATTCATATTGAGCAAGGTTGCGTAGATTCATATTGAGCAAGGTTGTGCAACCTGAATCTATCGCAACCTTTTCCGAACTCGTATAAGAAGTATAACTTCAAAAATGCAAGCATACAGATAATTTCTCTTGACTTGACTTCTTAACTTTTTCTGTTTTCTTAAAATGTTATGAGAATTCTAGTATCTACTGGTGTTCTCTTCTGCGCATGAATTCAGGCAATAATACAAGTGCGCATTCCTTTTTTTTACCATCACAATGTCTCTGATGTTAATTTTATCGGACGAACAGTCAGTCTCTACTCTCTTTCTTAACATTAGATAGTTTAAAAGCGGGTGAAAATATTTGTACCATTGCAAATTAGAGAAAATGAAATAAAGCAACTGTGTTAAGTTCGGGTGCAACCGCAAATTTTATGCTCTTGCAACTTTCATCATTTATCACATTAGGGTGCTTGCTTTTTTTAAACTATTCAATTTTTTCAATCCCTTCATGAAATTTCTTTAGAAATACCTAAAAAAAATTTCCCGAAAATTTGAGCCATTAATATTAACATTAAGGACTGGTCCAAGGTATGTAAAAATTTTCCACTGCAAATATATGAAAATCGTGATTTTGTACCTTTTAATTTCTATAGCATTTAATGGCATCGCTTTGACTTTAGGTACACATTCCTCAGCATTGAACACTATACAAAAGTACTCCTTGCGACAAAGTCAAAACTCATACCGGAGAGGTAGTACAGGGCTCTAAACCTGATTTTTCCACGAAAATAGCATTTTTCTGTATATATCTCGTAAATGACAAGAGTTATAGAAAAAATGTAAATGAAAGACTTGTAGAAAATTTTACTACAAAAAAGGGCCGAGTAAGGCTCTATGGAATTTTGTTAGACCTTTTATTACATACAAGTACCTTCTATGAAAATTCCATGAAGCCTTACTTAAAAAGCCAAATATCTCGAGAAGTATTAATGATAGCTATTTTGCCCTCGAATCTTTTTTGTAGCAAAAAATGTCCTATAAGTTTTTCATTTACATTTTTATACCCTGAACAGGGTATATGTATGTATTAGGTTTGCCACGAAGTTTGTAACACCCAGAACGAAGCGTCGGAGACCGTATAAAGTATATTTTTAAATGATCAGTATGTTGAACTGAGTCGATTTAGCTATGTCTGTCCGTCCGTCCGTCTGTCTGTATATATACGAACTAGTCCCTCAGTTTTTCTGATATCGTTTTGAAATTTTTCAAACCTCATTTTCTCTTCAAGAAGCTGCTCATTGATCGGAACTGCCGATATCGGACCACTATAACATTTAGCTGCCGTATAAACTGAACGATCGGAATCAAGTTCGTGTATGGAAAACTTTCACATTTGACAATGTATCTTCAGAAAAGTTGGCACAGGTTACTTTCATAGCGCTGCCATACAAAGCGAACGATCGGAATCAAGGACTTGTATGGAAACTTTCGCATTTGACGTGGTATCTGCGAAATTTGACATGCATTACTGCTTAAGGTAATAATATAATCTCCGAAAAAATTTTTCAGATGGGATTACTATAGCAATATAGCTTCCATACAAACTGAGCACATAGTTACTACAAGAAATGCACCTGTGAAGGGTATACATATTAGCTTCGGGGCAGCCGAAGTGAACGTTTTTTCTTGTTTCTATAGCTCTTGTTCTTTACGAGATACATACAAAAAAATGCGATTTTCGTGGACAAATCAGGTTTAGAGCCCAGTCGCAATGGCCACTGCTGTAGAATGTTCAATTCTAAGGAATTTGTGTCTAAAGTCAAAGCGATGCCATTAAATGCCTCTGAGCTATAGAAATTTAAAGGTAAAAGATTTTCGTGGAAAAATCAGGTTTAGAGCCCTGTACTACCTCTCCTGTATAAGTTTCGACTTTGTCGGAAGAGTGTTCAATTTTGAGGAACATGTGTCTAAAGTCAAAGCGATGCCATTAAATGCCTCGGAGCTATAGAAATTTAAAGGTAAAAAATCACGATTTTCATGTATTTTCAATGGAAAATTTTTGAATGCCTTGGTCCAGTCTTTAATGTTAATATTAAGACCTCAAATTTTCAGAGAATTTTTTTAGGGTATTTCCAAGGAAATTTCATGAGGGGATTGAAAAAATTGAATAGTACAAAAAAAAAAACACCCTAATGTATATACTATATATAACTCTTATGTTGACAGACACATAAGGTTTGCTAGAAAAACGAAAACCATTATTTGTAGTATATGGAAGTTGCGGTAGTATGGACCAAATGGTATCTATTTTTCCTAATACCACATACTGTTAACACGTCACATACTAAAAACTAATCATATAGAGTAAAGTCAGTCGGATGTTCGAAAATCCTGATATTAATTATATGGACATACCATTGTTAGAGAAGTACTATCCCTGAATTTCAATTATATATCTTATACCTTGGGGACCTAGGGGCGTGAACAGTTTTTGTTGGATTTGAACAATTCTTGGTGTAAGGTGGCTTACACTAAGGGCATTATTCGAGCACAGTTTAATTCCGTTATATTAAGTGCTTCTTGATTTGCGAACTGGAAACTGAACGAATGCAATGGAATTGAAAATTGTGCTATACTAAACTTATTAGAGGGTGGCCCACGCCAACTTTTCCATAATTTTTTTCCCACAGGTGCTAAATATGAATTTTACGTCTTAATTAGGTGCATAGTTATGGTACTTATATGTTTCCGGTTAATGACGATTTGTGGACGAAATCGAACTCTTTTGTACTAAGAAACCTGCATACCAAGTTTCATCAAGACATCTCAATTTTTACTCAAGTTACAGCTTGCATGAACGGGCAGGCAGACAGACAGTCAACCGGGTTTCAATTTTTCTCGTCACCCTGATCATTTATATATGTGTAACTCTACACGTATATCTATTAGGTTTAGGTGATACGTTCAACCGTTAGGTGAACAAAACTATAATACTCTGTAATAACTGGTCGCAAGAGTAGAAAAACGAAAGTTCTATACATATATAAAGTGGCTTCAGCCAAGGGTACCGGAAGCTTTGGCAATAAAATTAGGTGCACATTAGAGTGATTCAAAAACAAAATTTTTTTTTCGTTTGGTACTCGGAAAAATAGGTTCCTAGACACCTCTATGAAAGCCTCTCCAAACGTGAGTTTTTAATTGTAACGGGAAGGTCCTCCTACATACAGTTTTCTATTTTTTCTTATTATCAGATAGAAAAATGTATATCTCGCTTCCAACTACTTGAAAAATATCTTGTTCCTTAGATTTTGTAGGAAATTGAATGCTCTACAAAAAAGGTCTTCATGATTTTTTCGTAATCCCAAACGTTTAAAAGATATTAACAGTTAAAGTTTGATTATTTTTGGGAAAATTTTTTATTTGATATGAATTTTATAACTCAATGAAAAAAATTATTATGAATAATAAAACTCATAGTTTTGTAGGAAATTTACTGCTCTATAAAAATGGTCTCCCATGATTTTTCGATTAAGTTAAGCGTTTACGAGATATTCATCGTCAAACATCAATGCATATTAAGGTGGATCAAAAAAAAAAAATTTTTTTTTTCGTTTGGTACTCTGAAAAATAGCTTCCTAGACACCTCTAAGAAAGCCTATGAGTTTCATCATTCATAATAATTTTTTTTCAATGAGTTATAAAATTCATAAGAAATAAAAAAATTTTCTCAAAAATAATCAAACTTTAACTGTTAATATCTTTTAAACGTTTGGGTTTACGAAAAAATCATGAAGACCTTTTTGTGTAGAGCATTCAATTTCCTACAAAATCTAAGGAACAAGATATTTTTTCAAGTAGTTGGAAGCGAGATATACAGTTTTCTATCTGATAATAAGAAAAAATAGAAAACTGTATGTAGGAGGACCTTCCCGTTACAATTAAAAACTCATATTTGGAGAGGTGTCTAGGAACCTATTTTTCCGAGTACCAAACGAAAAAAAATTTTTTTTTTTGAATCACCGTAGTGCACATGTTCCGGCAGCCTTGACATCGTGTAAAGTTGCAGATGGTAGAAACCAGTCCATTGCAGCGTTCCCAAAAAGCCGTTAATTAAAGACTTATACAGACTAGAACTAAGCCAGAAACCAAGATAAAAAACTGTAATTTGGCATCAAAGTATGGATCGGCATTTGTGGTTTAAAATGGACTTATGTTTTATCGCAAATCGGAGTGCGATACCACCAGGTGAAATATTTCTTCGTGAGAATGAAGTATATTATGTATACTAACTGCGTAAACCTGTTGAAGTGTCCCTTTTCTCAGGATATTGACACATAGGTTTTGCGAAATGTGTAGTTTTCGGTTATTCCCTTGTAGTTCATAAGTGAGGGAAATAAAAGAATATAAAGTCTTCTATGCATAATGTTTACGTAGGGCAGGTTGGAATTGAGTGGGTGACTGGTATCAGTTATATAGTGATATCAGACTTTGACAGTAACTTTAAACAGATTAATTAAGTGTCTTCATAGGAATACATTTTAAATACAGTCGAGTCGCAATAATTGTAGACAGTTATGCTGCCTTTATGTCGCTATACATGCTGAATTTTGTGCTGTCTCTCATTATTTTCGTCCAGATGCGTAAAAATGTAGAGAAAATGTACATTATAAATCACGAAAAAACAAGAGATTCTTTCAGCCGTTGATAATGGTACAAAAAAAATTTAAGTGGCAAAACAATTTATTATCGCTCCATCAACATTAACATCAATTCTACATAAAACAGAATTTAATATGCAAGCATCATCTCGTAGTAAACAGAAACGTCAGAAAAAAGCTGAATACCCGAATATAGACAAGTCTCTACTCTTGTGACTTACACAATGCCGTCAAAGTAATGTTCCTATTGGATGCGAGTTATTAAAAGAAAAGGCTTTGTTTTTTGCCGAAGCCATGAACATAATGGATTTTAAGGCAAGCAGTGGTTGACTAGATCGATTTAAAAAGCGGCACGATATCACATTTTAAAAAAATGTGCGGCGAAAGTTCTTCTGTCAGTGAAGGGGTATGCTGTGAATGGAAGGAAAAGTTGAGTGATCTGATAAAAGATTACGAACCTAAGGATATATTTAATGCTGATGAAACTGGGTTGATTTATAAAAGTTTGCCAGACTGAACTTATTGCTTTAAAAATGAAAAATGTCATGGGGGTAAGCACAGTAAAGATCGAGTGACCATTTTATTTGCTGAAAACATGGATGGCACCTAAAAACTCAAGCCTCTATTAATCGGAAAGACAGCAAAGCCAAGGTGCTTAAAAAATATATTTAGCTTTCCAGTGCATTATCGGCACAATAAGAAGGCGTGGATGACAACAACGTTATTTAACGAACGACTTCACATGTCAAATGACACCATGGTAGCCGATAATCTAATGATATTGCTATTCATAGACAATTGTACGGCGCATATGGGCTTCCCTCATCTTGGCCACTTAAAAATTGAGTTTTTGCCACCCAACCCTAGGTCTAAGCTGCACCCCTTGACATGGGTATTATAAAAGACTTGAAGTCTTTAAGGAAATGGTTATTCAACTGGTTCATAGCATTGATGAAAAGAAAAAGTTTAATTGCACATAATTAATAGCTATGGAAATTTCTTATAAAGCTTGGAAAAATATTAGCAAATTGTGTATACAAAACTGCTTCCGTGCTTGCGTTTCATTAAAACAATAAACAATAATTTATTGGAATATAGTCAATTTAAAATTGACTTTCTTTGGGAAGCTATTTCTATTGTACCTGGTATTTTGACAGATAACCATATTTTGGAAGAAGTTTCGCCTAACAATAATGAAAGTGACGAAGATGATTGCGCCGAAGAAGAAGAAATTTTAACGAACATACAAGTCAGAGCGTTAATACGGTAATACCACACTTTAGAAAACTCAGTAGAAAAAATAAGAGAAAAAAAACTTGAAGCAATCCCAAACACAAATTTCTTCAAAACTTGAATTTTTGTTATTTTACTTTCATGTTTCAAATCAATTGGCTTAATATTTTGTTATTATAATTTTATGTTACTATTTAATTCGTATTTAATATATAAAATGTATGTACTTATGTTGATTTTTTGAGTCCAACAATAAAGAAATATGTAAACATTATCTGTGTATATAAAAGCCCCGTTAATTCGAATTTTTCTTTGTTGAAGTCGAAGTCCCGCGTAATTCGTAAAAAATATGATCCCCGTGCCATTACGAATTATCGCGACTCAACTGTACTCCTTTTTGCCCCGCCCTTATATATGAACAGCTCCCTTGGCCTCGACGGTGTCCGGTTATGAGGAATTTCACTGAATACATAGAATATGCGAGAATAGACACGTCTGACATTTATTAATTTTAGAGATCTTAATTGTTGTGTGCGTCATATCTTTTACTGATTTACCAGCAAAGATGCCTTTTTTTTATGTCACAATAGCTAGTGTCTTGGTATGTCGACGTAAAAGCGCCCATACACGAGCACACAAGTGCGTTCGATCGGTATGTGTGCGCTTGCGGTTTATCGTGTATGGGCTTGTTCGCGTACCGATCCATGTTCGCGAAATTGTTTGATTTTTTACGATCGGTGCGCGAACATGTTTATCGTAGATGGCGTTGTCGGCGCACAAAATCTCATTTCTCTCGTGTCGCCGAACAGTGAAGATCGCGGAAAATGGCAAGTGTTAAGGAGAGAGCCTGCTTTCGAGGCTTCAAAAAATCGATTTTTTGAGGATTTTTTTGGGAGGGAAAGAAATAATTGATTCAAGCGAAATTTCTAGGCTTTATAGTTATATATTTGAACATCTTTCACAAATTTTTTGGATACGAAATCTTTGATATTCTGCCTTTGGGAAGCAATTACCCGATGCATCTCGCATGTACATTTTTCGGACGGCGGGCAGGATGCAGGTCGCAATTTCTATCGGAAACAAAAACTTCAAAGAGATTCATATTTTTTATTAATTTATCTTTTAGTTAAACTAAGAAAATTCCAAAAAAAGTGTAAAATTTAAAATTTTATTAAAAATTGAATAAAAAGTGGCTTTTGATCGAAAGAATTTTATTTTATGCTGTTTAAAAAAGATAATTTTATGTCAATGATAATAAACTTTGCCCTAATTCCATACGACGTTTAGTTTTTTTTCTATCCTGCCCGCCAATTAAGAATAATCGTAAAAATGAAAAACCGAGAAATCACTCTTCAAAGTTTTCGCTTTTTGCCTAAGCGCTCATACATATATGTACATAGTGTAAGAAAAAAAAAGTTGGAATAACTTATTAACGAAATACAATGAAATAGATAAAAGTGCTACATTAGAAATAAATTCCAAGAAATGTTCCGCTTGCCTGTCGCACATGTTAACTCTGTGAAAAACGAACGCAAAATGGATTTGTGTGTCGTGTATGGGCAAACGAATTCATACCGATCGAACGCACTTGTGTGCTCGTGTATGGGGGGCCGATTGCATTTAATTAAAAGATACTTCGTTTAGTATAATCGTTATAAATTTTTGGTTTGTGTTCACTTGTGTTTGTTTTATAATAATAAACTTTGTAGAATAGTAAATTTCACTTAGTTTTTTTCTCCGTGTTCACTTGTACTTTCACTTGTGCTTAATTGCTGTGTTGGCGAACTTATTATAGTCTTTTGTGTAAAAAACGCGGGAAAATCGTCCTCTTTTGTTTCTCCTTCTGTTCTGCTGAGTGAAGTTGGTCTATTACTTTATGTAATTTGTGGGAGTAATGCAGAGGAGTATTTGTTTGGATTACACATCCCGGCCACCAAGTATACTTAGGGTTATATGGTGCCAGTAAGGGTCCAGCCAAAGCTGTATTCGGCGCTACCACTGTACCATTGTCTGGTTTGAAGAGTCCACTTCTGATAATTTGTGGGTATTGAGGGTCAGCAAGGACTATGTGTTTGGTTTTTCAATACCATTTACATCGTTGGTCGGGTATAACCTCGGATGTCCGTGTAGGGATAAATGATGTTTCCCATAACAAATGGAACGTCTATTTTTGCTTGTGCCACCTTCTGTCTTGCGCGACCTGGCTAAGCAATTAACGCAGTAGTGGTGTTTGATTACTGCTTCGTATTTTTTGTCTATATTGTATGCTGAATACGTGGCGCAAGTCACTAGACGATGGTCTTTTTTGCATATTCCGCAAGCGACATGACGATGTGACGTATTTTTGCTACGACTTGAAACGCCGAATGCGTCGTGACATGGTTTCGTCTTCCGAAATCGGTGTAATGCTACGGGTTGCGCTACGCGACCGGATGGTAATTGTTGAGCTCATACGACGAGGTTTGGTTGAGTTGGTGATTGTTGGGGCCATTTCACTAAAAAGAAGAGAAAACTTTTAAGTTATTCTGTACTTAATATCACAATTTTTGTGATAGGGCGGGTTACTGTGCCTTGAGCAGTTCGGATTTTAACCACTCGTGTTTTATTGTCTAAGCCGGAGAAGACCTTTTGGATTCGACCGATCTTCCACTCGTTGGGTGAAATATTTTCGTTTCTTATAACGACTAAGTCGTTAACTTCAACATTACGTTGTGGATATTTCCATTTGTATCGTTTATGTATTTCCTTAGGGTACTCTTCCTTCCATCTTTTGCAAATGTGCTGGTAGAGTATTTTTTCTGCCATCTGTCAACGATACTTAAGTTTGCATCCTTTAAATTGGGTTCGACAGGGGTTAACAATGGGGTACCTATAAGGAAGTGTCCTGGAGTTAAAGGTTCCAAGTTTGTTGAGTCATCGCTTATGGGGCTTATTGGTCGGGTTAATAAGGTGGCAAATTCTTCAAACTTGAATTTTTGTAATTTTGCGATCTTTTTTAGATGGGTTTTTAGACTTTGTATGCCTGCTTCCCATAATTCACCCATATGTGGAGCTGCTGGTGGGTTGAAGTGCAATGAAATATTTTGATGACTATGGAGAGATGTAGTTTGAGTTCGAAATGTCTGTAGGAATTCACGCCGATCTTTAATTAGCAACTGTGAAGATCCCATAAAGTTTGTTCCGTTGTCGGAATAAAGATTGGCGGGACATCCACGCCCCGAGAAGAAACGGGAGAATGCTGCTAGGAAGGCTTGCGTAGTGAGATCGCTAACGGGTTCGAGATGTATTTCTTTAGTTGAGAAGCATACAAATACACATATATGTATATCCTTTGGTGATTAGACATGCTCTCCCAATGCAGTTTTTGATGTCATAGGGTCCAGAAAAGTCGATACCAGTGGCAGCAAACGGCCGGGTTAGGATGGTTCACTCATTTGGAAGAGCTGCCATTATTTGGGTTTGTTGAGCCTTGTTGTGTATGATGCACGTTTTGCATTGATGAATTATTGTTTTAATCAACATCTTTGCTTTGGGTATCCAGAATTCTGTCCTTAGGAGTCGAAGAACTAGCTGAATTCCGCCGTGTAAAGTTGCTAAATTGGTGAATTGAGTTAATAATTTTGTTATACGACTATTATAGGGTAATAAGATAGGGTGGCGCTCATTATATGATAGCGCTGCGGAATTGGTTAATCTTCAGTCACTTCGCATAACTCCTTTAGGGTCAATGAATGGATGTAAAGTCAATAATGAACTTTTCTTATGTATTTGGGTTTTACGGGTCACTGCATCATATTCTTCTCGGAAATGTGTATTTTGGGTGTGAATAATTAACTTCATTCGGGTTGTTTTGAACTCTTCCGGGGTTATTTCGTGGTTTGAGTAATCAATTTCTCGCCTCCTTGGTGAGGCATTTGCGCAAAACCTGAATAGGTAAGCTATAACGCGAATAGCTCTGGGGAATGAGGAAAACCTTTCGAGTATATCCTCTTGGGTGGTTATCGCAAACGTCTTAACGGTTTTGAATTCCACGGTAGTGTTGTATGTTTTCTCCGATACTGGAAAATGCTCCTTTTCATTTTGTAGCCATTGGGGTCCATGCCACCAGAGGTTGCAATTCAATAGATCGGTGGGTGTACATCCTCGGCTTGCCAAGTCTACGGGGTTGTCTTGGCTTCCCACATGGCTCCAATTATCGACTCCCACTTTGTCGGTGATTGCAGCTACTCGATGAGAAACGAAAGTGGTCCATGAACAGGGTGGTTTGTTTAACCAAGCAAGAACTATGGTTGAGTCAGTCCAAAAATAATGTTTATATTGGGTAAGGTGTAGTTGGGATAGGGTAGAGTTAACAAGGTTAGCTAGTAGAACCGCTCCGCAGAGTTCCAATCTGGGTAGGGATACGGTTTTAATGGGAGCAACTCTTGTTTTTGAGACTAAGAGAGTTGTCCATATTTTGTGTCCAACTGAAAACCTTATATAAAGTGTCGCGGCATATACTTTTTCTGAAGCATCAGAGAAACCGTGGAATTCAGTGGTGGCTGTTGGGTTGAAATGGGTCCATCTGGGTATTTCAATTTTGTTTATGTTGTCGTAATCCTTTACAAAGCTGTCCCATCGATGTAGGGTGAGGGGCTTCAGGCTTTCATCCCAGTCAGTTTTATCTAGCCATATTTGTTGCATAATTATTTTTGCTGTGATTATTATTGGACTATGGCTATGATATATATTATATGATATATATTTGCTATGGCTTCACGTTGAAACTTCACGTTTGGTGTGTGCGGGTTTTTTCTCCATTGGGTTGACGAGGAAGAAAAATGAATCATTTTTAGAGTTCCATCGAACGCCCAGGGTTTTGGTGTTCTTGGGGTTCCGAAAGGTTGAGTGGTTCTGTCTCTAAAAGATGATCCTGTGGAAGTCCTTTCAGAATGTGTGGGTCATTGGAGGTCCATTTTCGCAGAGCGAATCCTGGGGACTTCAGAGCGGAAATGAGTTCATCTCGTGCTGACTTTGCCGTGGTCAGGTCATGTATTCCAGCTTAAACATCGTCTACATACATTTCCTGGCGAAGTATTTTGGCTGCTAATGGGTGGGTTTCTTCAACATCATCGGCTAGTTTCATGAGGGTACGGATCGCTAGATACGGCGCACAATTTATGCCGAACGTGACTGTTTGCAATTCGAAGTCTTCTATTGTGTCTTCCGAGGACTTCCTAAATAATATCCTTTGGAACCGAGTGTGATTAGGGTCTACGAGTATTTGCCGGTACATTTTCTGAATATCCGCATTAAAAACGAATTGGAAGAGTCGCCAATTTGTGATCAGAATGACAAGGTCTTTCTGTAAAGTAGGCCCGATATGTAAGACGTCATTTAAGCTTTTGTTATTTGACGTGGGGCAAGATGCATTAAATACCACACGTAATTTCGTCGTTATACGACCGGGTTTAATGACTGCGTGGTGTGGTAAGTAATATGGGGTCGCTTTAACAGTAGGGTCATATTCTATTTTCTTCATTTGTCCGAGTTCCAAATATTCCATAATTGCTTTGTCATATTCTGCCTTCACTTCGGGTTTTTTAAGTAAAGCTCGTTCATTTCTGAGGAATTGGGCCAACGCTATATGTCTAGAGTATCCGATATCAATATTGTCGGGTTCTTTGAAGGGTAGGGTTACTATATAGCGCCCATCTGGATTACGACGGGTAGTTTTTTGGAAAATTTCCTCACAAATTTGGTCCGATTTGGAAACTACGGATTTCTTTGGGACTTCCTCCACCTCCCATAAACGTATGAGTATATTCTCAGGGTTCACTTTATTGTGAAATGAGACTATGGCGGAATTTTGGGAGGGTTGGGTTATGGGTCCGGACAATATCCATCCGAATTCTGTCTCTTGAGCTAAGAGTGAACCTTGTACGTTTCTCTTTACTCCATTGAGTAAAATACTTGGATAGATATCAATACCGATTAGTATATCCACGGGTCTGGGTTTGTGAAATTGGGTGTCGGCTAACGTGAATCCAATATTTTTAAGACACTGCTTTGGATCTATGGGATATGAGGGTAAATTATCAGTTAGGCTATTTAGTATAAATGCCTGTGCTGATAGCTTATAATTTGTGTTGGGTGGGAAGGATCGACTTGAAACGCCACATGCGTCGTGACATCGTTTCGTCTTCCGAAATTGGTGTAATGCTACGGGTTGCGCTACGGGACCGGATGGTAATGGTCGAGCTCTTACGACGATGTTTGGGTGAGTTGGTGATTGTTGGGGCCATTTCACTAAAAAAAGAAGAGAAAACTTGTATGTTATTCTGTATTTAATATCACAATTTTTGTGATGGGGCGGGTTATTGTGCCTCGAGCAGTTCGGATTTCAACCACTCGTGTTTTATTGTCTAAGCCGGGGAAGACCTTTTGGATTCGACCGAGCTGCCATTCGTTGGGTGAAATATTTTCGTTTCTTATAACGACTAAGTCGTTAACTTCAACATTACGTTGTGGATATTTCCATTTGTATCGTTTGTGTAGCTCCTTAAGTTACTCTTCCTTCCATCTCTTGCAAATGTGCTGGTTGAGTATTTTTAGTTTCTGCCATCTGTTAACGATGCTTAAGTTTGCATCCTCTAAATTGGGTTCGGCAGGGGTCAACAATGGGGTACCTATAAGGAAGTGTCCTGGAGTTAAAGGTTCCAAGTTTGATGAGTCGTCGCTTATAGGGCTTATTGGTTGAGAGTTTAAACAACTTTCAATGCGGGTCAATAGGGTAGCAAATTCTTCAAACGTGAATTTTTGTAATTTTGTGATCTTTTTTAGGTGGGTTTTTAGACTTTTTACGCCTGCTTCCCATAATCCACCCATATGTGGAGCTCCTGGTGGGTTGAGGTGCCATGAAATATTTTGATGGCTATAGAGAGATGTGATTTGAATTCGAAGAGTCTGTAATAATTCGCGGCGATCTTTCATTAGCAACTGTGAAGCTCCTATAAAGTTTGTTCCGTTGTCGGAATAAAGATTGGCGGGACATACACGCCCCGAGAAGAAACGGGAGAATGCTGCTAGGAAGGCTTGCGTAGTGAGATCGCTAACGGGTTCGAGATGTATTGCTTTAGTTGAGAAGCATACAAATACACATATATATAATTTGGTGATTAGACAGCTCTCCCAGTGTAGTTTTTGATGTCATAGGGTCCAGAAAAGTCGATACCAGTGGCAGCAAACGGCCGGGTTAGGATGGTTCGCTCATTTGGAAGAGCTGCCATTATTTGGGTTTGTTGAGCCTTGTTGGGTATGATGCACGTTTTGCATTGATGAATTATTGTTTTAATCAACATCTTTGCTTTGGGTATCCAGAATTCTGTCCTTAGGAGTCGAAGAACTAGCTGACTTCCCCAGTGTAACGTTGCTAAATGGGTTAGTAATTTTGACGTACGACTATTATAAAGTAATAAGGTAGAGTGACGCTCATTATATGATAGTGCTCCGGAATTGGTTAATCTTCCGTCACTTCGCATAACTCCTTTAGGGTCAATGAATGGATTTAAAGTCAATAATGAACTTTTCTTGTGTATTTGGGTTTTACGGGTCAAGGCGTCATATTCTTCTCGGAAATATGTTTTTTGAGTATGAATAATTAACTTCATTCGGGCTGTTTTGAACTCTTCCGGGGTTATTTCGTAGTTTGAGTAATCAGTTTTTCGTCTCTTTAGTGAGGCATTTGCGCAAAACATGAATAGGTAAGCGATAACGCGAATAGCTCTGGGGAATGAGGAAAACCTGTCGAGTATATCCTCTTGGGTGGTTATCGCAAATGTGTTAACGGGTTTTAAATCCACGGTAGTGTTGTATGTTTTCTCCGTTGCTGGAATTCGCTTGTGGCTGTTGGGTTAAAATGGGTCCATCTTGGTATTTCAATTTTATTTATGTTTTCATAATCCTTTACGAAACTGTTCCATCGCTGAAGGGTTAGGTTCTTTAGGATTTCTCCCAGTCAGACTTATCTAGCCATATTTGTTGCATTATTATTTTTGCTGTGATTATTAGGATGGCCTTGGAATTTCGGAAATTCGGCTAAAATCGTGGAATTGTCTACCTAGTGCCTGAAATACGCATCTCATGACAAAATGTATAAAACAAAAGTTATTTGTCACGTCATTTGCTACCGAAATGGTATATGTGATCGTGGCCGTAGGACGAACCGTTCCCGAGATACGAGCGAAAAGGCGGCGCGCCACAGCGCAAGGTGAAAATCGGCTTGCGGCCACACTTCTTGACGTTGATTTCGCCGAGTGCATATATCCGTACAATCCCTATGAGTCCCAGTTACCTACTTACCAGGATGTTCTTTTGTGTTATCAGTTTGAAAGATTTCGTATAGGACGACTCCGAGGCAGCAACTATGAACCAAGGAGTAAAAAGGTTACAGAAATACTTGCAAAAAAGGTTGAAAATACTTTCAAAAAGTCATCTATTCCGATAGTTCCACACACCAGAGTTGTACAAATGCTCACCACATACCATAAGAAATTTCTGACTCTTAAACAAATGTTTTTAAGGAACCCAATAGGTTTAAGCTCTAAAAGAAACGACTTTGTCTCTTCTGCCGGAAAATTATTATTATTATTCTTGCACTTGTCCAAAGGAAAGGAAAGTTCCTATCAATGAACAACCATTTCTCTTGGACCAGAGAACCAGAAGAATTGGTCGCATTGGAAGTGTTGATCTACCTGAAACCAACAAGATTAAAAAGAAAAATGAACGTAAAGAAAAGCTTTCAAAACGTCATTCAACATCAACACTTACCAGAAAAGTATCAGCTAGAACACGTGACCATTCAGATCAGCCAGACTCTCATATAGACGACAACAATGTAGGTGCGTCCCACATTTCCATTTCGTGCTCTTTTCGAACACATAGATGGTGTCTCAAAGAGTCCAAATACATTCTCTGGCGACGTAGGTAAACTGCTCCCTGATTGTGAGAAGTTGCCTGTTGTCAAATTTGAAAGTTTTCCATCCTGCCAATTACCTTCTGAGGTTATTAATCCGACCCAACTTAGCACAGACCAAGCTTATCTCTATAAAATTTCAGCAGCTGTTATTTCCGGTCAATGTTCCTCAGGTTTAGCGCCGAGGCATCCAGGTAACATGTGCAAATCTCGCTGGCTCACCTGTGCAAATAGAATTCTGAGATTATACATTTCTACTGACAAACCAACAAAGGAAATAAAGATTTTGGTCAAGTACATACTTACAGTTTACTCACCTTGGTGGTTCTCAATAAGTTTAAACAGTTCATTCAAAGATAGCTCGCGCTATCTCTATGCTGCAATTCAAAGGTTGAGATACTTACCTGCTAAACTGCGCAAGGTTGTCGATTCATCCATTCAACAGAATGCTTTCTTTGCTCTTCCAGAAAACATTCTCCTTAGTGTGATGACTGACGAACGGATAGAAGTCAGAAAGTTGGCCCTTGACCGTCTTCTGGCAGCCAGAGAAGCAGAGTCTGACACTGTTAATGGAAGGGTTCAAAGACTATTACCTTGACTGTTCCACCAGTTCTTTGTTCAGTTTCTAACGAAGAACTGATGAAAGGGCTGTCGGGAGACACTGCAGAGGTATGGAAATTTAGTGAAATCCCCTCTCACACCGTGGCAGTCGAGAGAACCGTCAAACTGGTGACAGAGGCATCTTCTAAAGTTATTGGCCTCCAATCTCGTGATCGTTTTATACGCCCTACACTGAAATCTAGTGCACAGTTTAGTACAAAATCTGATTTTATCAATAAATTTGACACAGATTCAGACTAAAACAAGCTTGACATATGGTTGGTTGGTTGGGTTGGGCTTGGAAGGAACCCGAAGAGCAGCCACCTCCACGCGTTGGGTTCTGGATGACCAATACAGGTTAGCTGAGAGCTGCAAACAATTTTCACCTTGCGTGTGGCGCGCCGCCTTTTCTCTCGTATCTCGGGAACGGTTCGTCCTACAACCATTTCGGTAGCAAATGACGTAACAAATAACTTTTGTTTTATACATTTTGCCATGAGATGCGTATTTCAGGCGCTAGGTAGACAATTTCACGATTTTAGGCGAATTTCCGAAATTTCCGAAATTTCAAGGCCGGAGTTGGGGTTGAAGATGCAATCCGATCTCAAAAAAAAAAGTTGCATTGGAATCAGGAAGTACTAAGGCAACTTTTCCGCACTAATAAAAATCCCGAATCGAAAAAAGTCCGTAATCGACCCACCTTAGTGATTATTATTGGACTGAGCCAACCGGCTGGGTCAAACAATTTTGCTATGGCTGATAAAACTTCACGTTTGATGTGTGAGGGTTTTTTTCCATTGGGTTGACGAGGAAGAAAAATGAATCCTTTTTGGAGTTCCATCGAATGCCCAGGGTTTTGGTGTTTTCGGGTTCCGAAAGGTTGAGTGATTCCGTTTCTAAAAGATGATCCTGTGGAAGACCTTCCAGAATGTGTGGGTCATTGGAGGTCCATTTTCGCAGAGAGAATCCTGGGGACTTCAGAGCAGAAATGAGTTCATCTCGTGCTGACTTTGCCGTGGTTAGGTCATGAGTTCCAGCTAAGACATCGTCTACATACATTTCCTGGCGAAGAATTTTGGCTGCTAATGGGGGGGTTTGTAATTGCTTTGTCATATTCTGCTTTCACTTCGGGTTTTTTAAGTAAAGCTCGTTCATTTCTGAGAGATTGGGCCAACGCTATGCGTCTAGAGTATCCGATATTAATATTGTCGGATTCTGTGAAGGGTAGGGTTACTATATAGCGCCCATCTGAATTACGACGGGTAGTTTTTTTGGAAAATTTCCTCACAAATTTGGTCCGATTTGGAAACTACGGACTCCTTTGGGATTTCCTCCACCTCTCAAAAACGTGTGAGTAGATTCTCAGGGTGGACGTTATTGTGAAATGAGACTATGGTGGAATTTTAGGAGGATTGGGTTATGGGTCCGGACAATATCCATCCGAATATTGTCTCTTGAGCTAAGGGTGAACCTAGTATGTTTCTCTTTACTCCATTGAGTAAAATACTTGGATATATAGCAGTACCGATTAGTATATCCACGGGTCTGGGTTTGTGGAATTGGGTGTCTGCTAAAGTGAATCCAAGATTTTTAAGACACTGCTTTGGATCTATGGGGCATGAGGGTAAATTATCATTTAGGCTATTTAGTATAAATGTCTGTGCTGATAAGGACTGTACCGAAAAGAAACTGCACACTTTCAATTCAATATTTCTCACGAACTAGCCCGTTGATCACATTGCGGTAAGTACCGTTAGAAAGCGAGATCAGTTCTGCTTCTATTGTTTTTTCTTTCTCCGTAATTTGTTATTTCATTTTCGCGATGGGGCGAATCAAAGAGCACGTGCGCAAGCAAAATGTGAACAATTACTGCACTGAAAAAAGCATTTCAAACAGAAAGCTTGCAAAACGATTTAAAGTCAGTGTAAATGGTGTAAAAAATATTATAATAAAGTTCAGTGAAACCTGTTCTCTTAAGGATTTATCAAAAAGTGGGCGAAAAAAAGGCCCTAGTGATCCAAATCTTGAAGCAAATGTGTTGGCCTTAATAAACGAAAATAAATCAATGTCTGTGCGCGATTTGGCGAAAAAAGCTAAAACGAGTGCTACTATGATTCAAAGAGTGAAGCAACGGAATAACTTAAAAACTTATAAAAAAAAAAGATTCCCAAAAAAAGTCAACGACAAATAAAAATAGGGAAAACAAGACTACGGAAGTTGTACGAACGTTTGCTAAAAGATTCTGTTGAGTGTGTTATAATGGACGATGAAACATACGTAAAAATGGACTCAAGAACATTACCAGGTCCCCAATTCTATACAAAACAAAAAGATGGTACTGTCGACCAGTCAGTGTCAACAATTGAAATAGAAAAATTTGGCGAGAAAATACTCATCTGGCAGGCTATTTGCTCTTGTGGCCTTAAGACCACTCCTTTTTTCACAAAGGGTACTATATCGGCCGACATTTATAAGAAGGAGTGTCTAAACCGTCGCCTAATACCATTTTATAAGAAACACATCGTGTCAACAATATTTTGGCCTGATTTAGCCACAGTGCACTATGCTCATTCTACTTTGGCTTTGTTGAAGGATAACAATGTCAATTTTGTTAAAAAAGAGGAGAACCCTCCAAACGCTCCAGAATTTCGCCCGATAGAGAAGTATTGGGCAATTGTCAAACGGAATTTGAAAAAGGATCATCGAGTTGCCGAAAACGTCAACGAATTTAAAAAAAACTGGCTTAAAGCAAGCCGAGCCGTTACAAAAGAAGGTGTGCAGAATTTAATGAAGGGAATTAAACGAAAAATTCGGCAGAAATTAAGAGAATAATTTTTTTTTACTAGTTTTAATTAAAAGTGGATAAAAACTCTTCTATTTGTTATTAAAAAAAAGTTACAAGCTCAAATTAATAAAATCCGTTAAGTTACAAATAAAAAATTGTGTGCAGTTTCTTTTCGGTACAGTCCTTAGTTTATAATTTGTGTTTAAGGGTGAGGAAAGCGTGATTTCACAAATATTCGTTGGTGTTGCTGAAACTGCATTGTTTAGTCCGGTCACTTGGGCTGATACAGAGTGGGTGGGTATATCCAAACTTCTTTGAAGTCTTCGAGATATAAATGTGGTTTCCGATCCGGAATCAATAAGAGCTCTCGCGGAATATCGCTGGCCATTATGTTCTAATTGAACCATTGCAGTACCGAGTAATATCTGCTTCCTACTTGGGTTGGGTGGGTCTTGGGTTGGGTGGGTCTTGGGTTGATAATTTATTGGACTGTATAGTTGTTGTGTAGGCTTGCCGATTTGTATTTGTGCTTTGGGTGGGTAATACGGTACTTGAAGCGTTTTAAGGGTTCGAACCAGTGACGTTTGGTATTTCCGAAGTGGATTCAGGTCGAAAGCTGGATTCTCTGTGTATCAGAGTATTGTGTTTTTTGTGATACTTACGACACGAGAATTTACTCACACAGTTCTTGTAGCTACATATGTGATATGGCCAAGTAATATATCTACGCTGTTAGTTTTTATAAAATATTCAACTTCCAGTCAATGGCTGCTTAGTCCATTGGCATTCCAAATCGCTATTTTTAGACTTAATTGCATAGCTTAGGTAAGATAGAAGACATCATATTTATTAGTGTTGTGGTTAGCTCAATTTGTTTGGCAATCAATTCTTCGAGTTTGTCAATTTTTTCATGGCGTACTGTGGTTGTAGTAGAACTACGCTCTTGACAGCGGTGGCATTGTAACAAATCGTTAAATTTTCTAGGTGGCTCAATCTTTACTACAGCATTGCACAAGCGATTTACGTCAAATACTTTTGTATGGTTTACTGAAGGTTTAAGATCAACAAAGAATATTGACATCGGCAATTTTGTAATTTTGCTTCTTGCATTCACAATGTTTCGTACAGTATGCCCGTTTTTTGCAAAGTCATGCTTGATATCATCGATAGGAGTTGAAAAGTGAATAGTTTTTATAACTATTCGATATTGCTTATCTTCTTTCAATTGATATGTTTGAAAAGTAATATTATTGGTATCTAAGTATGTAGCTAACAAGATTTCTATAGCAATCACTATTTGAAGTCATCACTAACGCTTGTCCGTCCCTGCCTGCCTTATAGGTGAAATTTTCTTTACCAATAACAGTGGAAGGTGGAGTCATGTGTAGAAGTGGAGGATGGAGTCATGAGGAAAGTTCTCTGATCGCCATTCACTTGGGAGTGGCCAGAAACGATTCTTTTACACATGGCTCAAGCAGTTCACTACTTCCGGTCTTTGACCAAGTATCCTCTGGGTAGCCTAAGAACATCCGTTCTAAGGCGAAACATCCCCTCCGCAGGGTTGTGCGCTGGGTTTGGGACCCGCCACGTAAAATATATTACCAATGAAAATTAACAATCAGCCTCGGATGAGAGACCCCCTTTTTGATGACGACCATGGCAAACGAAATAAGGACTACGATTTGAGAGCATGCACCTGGAATGTTCGGACCCTTAATTGAGAAGGTGCCGCTGCCCAGCTGGTTGATATCCTCCGAAAATAAAGGCTGACATCACCGCCGTCCAAGAAATGCGTTGGACGGGACAAGGACAGACACGAGTAGGACCTTTTGACATTTACTACAGTGGCCATATAAAGGAGCGCAAGTTTGGTGTTGGATTCGTGGTGGGAGAGAGACTCCGTCGCCGAGTACTATCATTCACTCCGGTGAATGAACGTCTAGCCACAATCCGCATCAAAACGAGGTTCTTCAACATATCGCTGATTTGCGCCCACGCCCCGACGGAAGAGAAGGACGATGTGACCAAAGATGCCAGCTATAGGCGCTTGGAGCGCGTTTATCAGAGCTGCTCCCGCCACGATGTCAAAATCGCGCTTGGCGACTTTAACGCCAGGGTGGGCAAAGAAGGTATCTTTGGCACTACGGTCGGTAAATTCAGCCTCCACGACGAAACATCCCCAAATGGGTTGAGGCTGATCGACTTCGCCGGGACCCGAAATATGGTTATCTGTAGTACTAGATTCCAGCATAAGAAGATTCATCAAGCTACCTGGCTGTCTCCGGATCGAAAAACTACCAATCAGATCGATCATGTTGTGATAGACGGAAGACACGTCTCCAGAGTTTTAGATGTGCGTGCGCTCCGAGGCCCAAAAACCACCTCGACCACTATCTTGTTGCAGCCAAGATTCGCACCCGCCTCTGTGCAGCAAAAAACGCACGACAACAAACACAAGGAAGGTTCGACGTCGACAAGCTGCAATCACAACAGATTACCGAACGATTTTCTACTCGGCTTGCACTCCTGCTCTCTGAGAGCACTCGTCAACAACTCGGTATAAGGGAACTGTGGGACGGCATTTCAAACTCCTTACGTACAGCTGCAACCGAAGCCATTGGTTTTGGGAAAGTGCAAAAGAACAGCTGGTACGACGAGGAGTGCCGTGTCGCAGCGGAGAGAAAACAGGCTGCCTACCTCGCAACGTTACGATCGACCACAACACTTGCGGGATGGGATAGATACCGAGAGTTGAAGAGGGAAGCGAGACGCATTTGCAGACAGAAGAAGAAAGAGTCCGAAATGCGTGAGTACGAAGAGCTTGATAAGCTGGCCGACAGGGGTAATGCTCGAAAATTCTACGAAAAAATGCGGCGGCTTACAGAAGGTTTCAAGACCGGAGCATACTCTTGTAGAACCCCCAAAGGTGATCTAGTCACTGATGCCCAGAGCATACTTAAATTATGGTGGGAACACTTCTCCAGCCTGCTGAATGGCAGTGAACGTACAACACCAGGAGAAGGCGAACCCGATTACCCAATCGATGACGATGGAGCAGACGTTCCATTACCCGACCATGAAGAAGTTCGAATAGCAATTGCCCGCCTCAAGAACAACAAAGCGGCAGGGACCGACGGACTACCGGCCGAGCTATTCAAACACGGCAGCGACGAACTACTAGGGAGCATGCATCAGCTTCTTTGTAAAATATGGTCGGACGAGAGCATGCCCACCGATTGGAATTTAAATGTGCTATGCCCAATCCATAAAAAAGGAGACCCCACAATCTGCGCCAACTACCGTGGGATTAGCCTCCTCAACATCGCATATAAGGTTCTATGGAGCGTATTGTGTGAAAGATTAAAGCCCACCGTCAACAAACTGATTGGACCTTTTCAGTGTGGCTTCAGACCTTGAAAATCAACAACCGACCAGATATTCACCATGCGGTGAGAGAAAATAGTTCGAGCTGCAGAACTAAATAGAGAAGGTTCCATCTTCTATAAGAGTGTACAGCTGCTGGCGTATGCCGATGATATTGATATCATCGGCCTCAGTACCCGCGCCGTTAGTTCTGCTTTCTCCAGATTGGAGAAGGAAGCACAGAAAATGGGTCTGGCAGTGAACGGGGGCAAGACGAAATATCTCCTGTCATCAAACAAACAATCGTCGCACTCGCAACTTGGCTCTCACGTCACTCTTGACAATCATAACTTTGAAGTTGTGGATAATGTCGTCTATTTAGGAACCAGTATTAACACCACCAACAATGTCAGCCTGGAAATCTAACGCAGGATTGCTCTTGCCAACAGTTGCTACTTCGGACTGAGTAGGCAATTGAAAAGTAAAGTCCTCTCTCGACGAACGAAAGCTGAACTCTTTAAGTCGCTCATAATTCCCGTCCTGCTATATGGTGCAGAGGCTTGGGCGATGACAACAACCGATGAGTCGACGTTACGAGTTTTCGAGAGAAAAATTCTGCGAAAGATTTATGGTCCTTTGCGTATTGGCCACGGCGAATATCGCATTCGATGGAACGATGAGCTGTACGAGATATACGACGACATTGACATAGTTCAGCGAATTAAAAGACAGCGGCTGCGCTGGCTAGGTCATGTTGTCCGGATGGATGAAAACACTCCAGCTCTGAAAGTATTCGACGCAGTACCCGCCGGAGGAAGCAGAGGAAAAGGAAGACCTCCACTCCTTTGGAAGGACCAAGTGGAGAAGGACCTGGCTTCGCTTGGAATATCCAATTGGCGCCACGTAGCGGAAAAAAAAACGACTTTAGCGCTGTTGTTAACTCGGCTGTAATCGCGCAAGCGGTGTCTACGCCACTTAAGAAGAAGAACAATAACAGTGGAAAAGCTTTTCAACATTTTATTTATATCACTCACTTGAGGTACAAAAATTGGTGGTGGTTTGCAAGCTTTAAGGCAATAGATTGGTTATCTTGTGCATAAGTTATGTACAAAACCCATTGTGCTGTGTGAAGTGGAGACCAAAACTTGTTTTTGGCACTCTACCCACAAAATCAACGCACAAGGCTGCAGGTATTATTGTACTTCATTTAAGTACAACATGGTTCTTAATGTGTGCTTAGTGAGTGCAGTCGTACGTACTAAGCTCTAGATTTATTAACTAAAACAAGTGAATATTAATAATCCGAACGCGTGTGAACTAAAATAGAAGAAAAACAAGTAAGGAAGGGCTAAGTTCGGGTGTCACCGAACATTTTGTACTCTCGCATGATAAAGTGATAATCGAGATTTCATTATCCGTCACTTACATATTTTTCAAATACCGCATTTGTGTAAAGTTTTATTCCGCTATCATCATTGGTTCCTAATGTATATATTATACAGAGAAGGCATCAGATGGAATTCAAAATAGCGTTATATTGGAAGAAGGCGTGGTTGTGAACCGATTTCACCCACATGCCATCAGGGTGTTAAGAAAATATTATATACCGAATTTCGTTGAAATCGGTTTAGTAGTTCCTGAGATATGGTTTTTGGTCCATAAGGGGGCGACGCACGCCCATTTTCAATTTTTAAAAAAAGTGTGGGTGCAGCTTCCTTCTGCCATTTCTTCCGTAAAATTTAGTGTTTCTGACGTTTTTTTGTTAGTCGGTTAACGCACTTTTAGTGATTTTCAACATAACCCACCTCCCATGGTGGGCGTGGTTATTATCCGATTTCTTCCATTTTTTAACTGTATATGGAAATGCCTGAAGGAAACGACTCTATAGAGTTTGGTTGAAATAGCTATAGTAGTTTCCGAGATATATACAAAAAACTTAGTAAGGGGCGGGGCCATGCCCACTTTTCCAAAAAAAAGCGATCCTTTGTGCTAAATTTCACTTTAATATCTTTGTTTATGGCTTAGTTATGACACTTTATAGATTTTCGGTTTTCGCCTTTTTGTGCGCGTTGCAGTAAGCCGATTTTGCCCATCTTCGAACTTAACCTTCTTATGGAGTCAGGAAATACTTGTACCAAGTTTCATCATGATATATCAATTTTTACTCAAGTTACAGCTTGCACGGACGGACGGACGGACAGACAGACATCCAGATTTCAACTCTACTCGTCACCCTGATCACTTTGGTATATATAACCCTATATCTGACTCTTTTAGGTTTAGGACTTACAAACAACCGTTATGTGAACAAAACTTTTATACTCTCCTTATCAACTTTGTTGCGAGAGTGTAACAACAAAGGATGAGTGAAGGGTCAAACAACTCAAACCGGTTTTCTGTGCTAGATTTGGACGTGCAAAGTAATAAACACTATTCTAAGTAAAAAGAGGACTCAATGTTAACTGCTGTAGTTTCTCACAAACCACCACCAATTTGTGTACCTCAAGTGAGTGATATAAATAAAATGTTGAAAAGCTTTTCCACTGTTATTCTTCTTCTTCTTAATTGGCGTAGACACCGCTTACGCGATTATAGCCGAGTTAACAACAGCGCGCCAGTCGTTTCTTCTTTTCACTGCGTGGCGCCAATTGGATATTCCAAGCGAAGCTAGGTCCTTCTCCACTTGGTCCTTCCAACGGAGTGGAGGTCTTCCTCTTTCTCTGCTTCCCCCGGGGGGTATTGCGTCGAATACTTTCAGAGCTGAAGTGTTTTCGTCCATTCGGACAACATGATCTAGCCAGCGTAGCCGCTGTCTTTTAATTCGCTGAACTATGTCAATGTCGGCAGCTCATCGTTCCATGGAATGCGATGTTCGCCATGGCCAACGCGCAATGGACCATAAATCTTTCGCAGAAATTTTCTCTCGAAAACTCGCAACGTCGCTTCGTCAGTTGTTATCATAGTTCAAGCCTCTGCACCATATAGCAGGAAGGGGATTATGAGTGACTTTTAGCGTTCGGTTTATGTTCATCGATAGAGGACTTTACTTCTCAATTGCCTACTCAGTCCGAAGTAACACCTATTTTCAAGAGTTATCCTGCGTTGGATTTCCAGGCTGACATTGTTGGAGGTGATAGACGAAATTATCTAAGACTTCGTAGTTATGACGTGAGAGTCTAGTCGCTAATGCAACAAACGTTTGTTTGATAACAGGAGATATTTCGTCTTGCCATCGTTCACTGCCAGACCCATTTGCTTTGCTTGTCCAGCCTAGAGAAAGCAGAACAGTCAATATCATCAGCAAGCTGAAGAAGTGTTCCTTTCATAATTTAAGTATGCTCTCGGCATCAGTCAGTATATCACATTTGGGGTTCTACAAGAGTAACCTTCCGGGGGTACGGTCTTGAAACCTTCTGTCAGCTGCCGCATTTTTTCATAGAACTTTCGAGCATTACCCCATTCGGCCAGCTTATCAAGCTCTTCTTACTCAAGCATTTCGACCTCTTTCCTTTTCTGTTTACAAATGCCTCGCAGGTGTTGCGGTCGATCGTCACGTTGCGAGGTAGGCAGTTTGTTTTCTCTCCGCTGCAACACGACATTTGTCGTCGCACCAGCTGATCTTTTGCATTTTCCGAAAACCAATGGTTTTGGTTGCAGCTGTACGTAAGGAGTTTGAAATGCCGTCCCACAGTTCCCTTATACCGAGTTGTTGACGAGTGCTCTCAGAGAGGAG
Source organism: Bactrocera tryoni (assembly GCF_016617805.1). NCBI lineage: Eukaryota > Metazoa > Arthropoda > Insecta > Diptera > Tephritidae > Bactrocera > Bactrocera tryoni. The sequence goes on from NW_024395977.1 coordinate 3,861,920, forward strand.
GAGTGCAATTCGAGTAGAAAATCGTTCGGCTGTCTGTTGTGATTGCAGCTTCTCGACTTGAACCTTCCTTGTGTTTGTTGACGTGCGTTTTTAACTGCACAGAGGTGGGTGCGAATCTTGGCTGCAACAAGATAGTGGTCGATGGACCTCGGAGGGTACACACTTCTAGAACACTGGATACGGGTCTTCCGTCTATCACAACATGATCGATCTGGTTGGTGGTTTTTCTTGTGCTGGAATCTAGTACTACAGATAACCATATTTTGCGCCCCGACGAAGTCGATCAGCCTCAACCCATTTGAGGATGTTTCCCCGTGGAGGCTGAATTTACCGACCGTAGTGCCAAAGATACCTTCTTTGTCCACCCTGGCGTTAAAGTCGCCAAGCACGATTTTGAAATCGTGGCGGGCACCAGAGTGAATGATAGTACTCGGCGACGGAGTCTTTCTCCCACCACGAATCCCACACCAAACTTGCGCTCCTTTATATGGCCACTGTAGTAAATGCCACAAGGACCTACTCGTCGCTGTCCCTGTCCGGTCCATAGCATTTCTTGGACGGTGGTGATGTCAGCCTTTATTTTCACGAGGACATCACCAAAAGGGGGGTCTCTCATCCGAGGCTGATTGTTTAATTTCATATAGGTCCCACACCCAGCGCACAATCTTGCGGAGGGAATATTTCGCCTTCTCACTTTAGCTCGCCTTCAAGCGGATGTTCTTAGGCTACCTAGAGGATACTTGGTCAAAAACCGGAAGTCATGAGCTGCTTGAGTCATGTGTAAAAGAATCGTTTCTGGCCACTCCCAAGTGAATAGCGATCAGAGAACTTTCCTCACTTGCGTGAACTTCTACACATGACTCCATCCTCCAATTACTATTAATGTTTAATATTTTTATTAATATTAATGTTTAATAACACAACTTGGACACTTAAGAAATTTAGTTCTTGTCCAGCGCGAGCAATTATTTTTAATACGAGTATGAGTGATATTTCGTTTAAATTTTCGGTTACTCTATTAAAATTAGTTTTGTCAAGTGGTGAGTGTGTTTGATGCCATTTCCGTAGCGACTTTCTTTTCATGATTAGGATGATGTTTATTTCTTTAGAGTAATTTGAATATAACTTATTGAATTTCTTTTGTAAATTTGTGCACTTTTACTTCTAGTTGTTTGATAGTTCAGATTTGATCAGTTTAGTTTAGTCTGAAATACTTGTTTGAAGGTTATCCAGTCTGTATTTTTGTTGTGCAGCTTCAAATTTTGTTCTTCTTTTATGAATGTTTCACTTACTGAATTACCTGATGGGACCAATATATGTTACATAACAAGTTCGTGAAAATTTTCCCGCATAACTGAACTTGGTTAGTTGGTTTCCTCGCAAAACTGGTTGAAAAACTTATACTTTTAATTTCCTCCGTATAATTGCATAAGCAACATTCGTTAAAAATAATCTCTAGCATCAGCATTTGAAAACAGTTTATTGGTGAAGATATTTTGGATTGTACTAATGTTAAGGAGCAGTTCTCGAAGATTTAAGGGGTTATATACAGTTAGAAGGCCGAAAAAAGCGAATTTTCCAGAATTTTTTCTAAGAAAACTTTTAAGTTTATTGATACAAAAATAAAGAGATATATATATTTTATGGTATCTTTTAAATGTATTTTAAAACTTAGTATTAGTAAAATATTTATTTGGAGGGGAACTACAGCTGATCTCCGGGAACTCCTTTCCAAAACGTACGTTTGCGGCCATCACTGTACCTCTGAACTGAATGTTAAATCTAGTAAATCAAATCGCAGGAATAAGCAAAATAAAATTTGTTGACAAAACGTCTATTTCTAAACAAAAAAAAACGATTTTTGACCAAAATTTCGGCATTAAATTGTTTATAAAAAATATTTATCGGTGTGAAAAAATCTTCGTTTAATTCAGTCTTTCCCAAAGTGGGCGATAACGTCCCCTTGTGGGCGCTGCAGGTGTCAAGGGGGGCGGTAAGAGACCCAGAAAGAAAATGGGGGCGTTGTGTAGAGGCCTAGGGGGTGATTTGTAATTTAAGTTAGCTAGGAGGCCTTTTAGACAACGACTGCATGAGCTCTCGACTCTCAACAACAACTTGTGAACATCAACTAATATGAAGTAAAAGATTGCTCAAACTCGGTTCTATATTTCTCTCCGCGTAGTTCATATATTTGACCTATTTTATTGAACATAGAAAAAATGAAAATCATGTCAATTGGTCGTTCCGTTTCATAATGAAAGTAGACACAAACAAACAAATAAAAAGGCAACAGACACACGTTCGCATTTTAATAGCTATTAGTACTCGTAGATATCTATCAATGTTCAAAAAGCTTCTGTTAAATAACTCGAATTGTGCATTCCCGTATCAATCGGCTGGTTCATTGAATACTTGTTCGGACTTGTTGTGTACGATTGAGCGTCGAATGAGATAAACGAGTTAATGCATGTTTGTTTTATTCCTGTCGGTGGGTGCTGCTTAAGCATTCCTATATAAACATTGTTATTGTAATATTTATTTTATTTTCATTTGTGCTTTTGCGCGAGTTGAGGAATGTATTCTTTATAATAGTAACAAACACCAAAACAACCCTTTGTTTCAGTAAACAGAATACAGAAACAACCTTGAGTTGGAACAACTGAAATGCACTATCGCTACAACAAACAATCCTAAACAAACAAGTATGAAAACAACATTGAGTTTGAATACCACAACAACCTTATCTTAAAACAAAGCAATTGTATCTAAGCAAGCAACATATATGTAAACAAACCTAAACAAATAATATAATCTGTATCTAAACATACTATCAATTAGTAATAAGTAAACATATTAGTTAGTATAAATAGAAGTAAGAACCATGTAATAAGTTAGTCTTAAGAGTATAAATAAAGAGTACACATTTCGGTGCAGCTCAAAATATATTCTTTTGACTCATTTTTACTTTATGTAAAAATTAACTCGCGCAATAGATGAGCATTACTTACGCCTCCTTTACACTACTCGCGAAGTTAAACGAATTTCTAAAAGCAAAACAATGTCGGAAGTAAAAAAGAAGAGACGCCAATACTGTGCGGAATACATTAAATTCGGATTCATTGAAAATCCCACAAACCCATCCTCGCCTTTGTGTCTTCTATGTCTAAAACATTTTCGAATAAAGTAATGAAGCCTTCAAGACTGCAAGATCATTTGAATAAAATGTATCCAGATAAGAGAGACAAGAATGTAGCATATTTTCCAGACCTAGAGAAGAAGCATAATACTCAGCCAAGTGTAGCAAAACTATTTTCGGCGGCTGCTAAGCAAGATGACGGCGGACTTCGAGCTTCGTACAATATCTCTTTGTTAATTGCTCAAAAAGGCAAACCACACAACGTCGCAGAAGAGTTAATATTGCCAGCAATAAATGAAGTAATAACTACCGTGCTTCATAAACCGGCCGCAGATATTATCCGAAAAATTCCTTTGAGTAATAATTCTCTGCAAAGACGAATTGATGAAATGGCTAAAAACATTGAAGAATCATTGTGCGATCACCTGAGGACAAGCAAATTCTCAATTCAGGTCGATGAGCCCCCTAATGAAGCATTGTTGTTGTCTTACGTGAGTTTTATTAAAGATGAAAAAATCTGTGATGAACTATTATTTGCTAGAAATTCAGAGACCGGTACAAAAGGCGAAACCATATTCAATATATTGGAAAAGTTTTGCGATGAGAAAGAGATTCCTTTGAAAAATATTATTTCAGTTGCTACTGATGGCGCTCCGGCTATGACAGGGTGCCATAAAGGCTTCATAAAATTCCAGATGTCCGTGGTGTACATTGCGTTATTCATAGACAACATTAAGTTGCTAGAAACTAAAGTGAAAAACTATTTCAATCACTTCAATATGTCATCAAAGAAGTCAATAAAATCCGCAAAGCTCTTTGAATGATAGATTATTTCATCAGCTTTGTGTTACTAATGACGAGGATTTCAACCGTTTGTTGTTTCATACTGAAGTTTGGCTATCAAGAGGCAATTGTCTGACTAGATTTTACAACCTGTTTGACTCTGTTATAGAGTTCTTGGAAACTAAAGATACAGAATTGCAAGACAAGATCATAACATCAAAGAATGATATAGCTTACATGACAGATCTGTATAAATTGTTCAACGACATGAATCTCCAACTGCAAGGTTATAAACTAAATTTATTTAAAACAAAAAAACGTCGTTGATGTTTTCGCAGCCAAACTGCTTCTACACAAAAAGAATCTGGGCAGACGTGAGTTTCACAATTTTCCGAATTTATCAGTGTCATGCAGTAACGACGAATTGTTTGCCTACTGCCAACATTTGGAAAACCTCCACATTGACTCTACCGAACGATACCACGACCTGACTTTACCGAACGATTTTGAACTTGGAAATACCAGACTGGGTGTTGGATCCGTTTTCAAATGTCAACAAAGCAATGTCACCTCAGCTGGAAGAAGAACTTATAGAATTGACAACAAACGAGGAAATAGAAATCTAGTTCAAAAATGGTTACCAAGAATTTTGGCTACAAAAACCGATCCCTGAATTGTACCCTGGATTGTGGTCAATCGTTCAACGATTCTTGATAGCATTCCCATCGTCATATTTGTGTGAACGTAGATTTAGTGTTGCTTGTTACCGAACGTGGCGACTTGCGACTGTTCTTCAGTAAATTGGAACCTGATATTAACAAACGTATTAAACAGCATCAGATTCATCCTTCACACATCCTTCACATTAGTTTTTATATAAGGATGGATTATTTTAGTTTTATTTTTAATAAAAGATTATCTGTTTTAATACTATAAAGTTGTGTTTCAATAATCATTCTTATTGGCAGATGGAGCCCGTAAGAGTTAACTTGAGACCTACGCGCCGTTGTATGTTACCTACTGCGCTCAGGTTTCAAGTTGCGGGTTATAGTAAAAGTTTCGTTTAGAATTCTCCGTTAATATACATATCTAGGTCACAATAATTAATTTATTTAATTTGAAGTTACTATAAGTTACTAGTGGTTTTTAAATAGGTGAAATAATGGGGGCGCTAAAAAAATATTTATTCTCAAAGTGCGCAGTAGACAAAATAAGTTTGGGAACCACTGGTATAATTAGTAAAAAGTATGTAATGTTGGTCACCGACTTTGAAAATACCATTTTGAGGAAAGCTCGTTTAAGATTTGGTCTTGTTCTTCCAATCACTCTGAAACGCCTTTCCAAATTTGCGTGTAACTTCGAAAATATTCAGGGAAACGAAATGTGTGTATTCTTAAATACATGTACATTAAGAAAATTAAATAAAAAATAATAATATTTTTTTTTTTAATTCTAACTATACATATACAACTCTTTAAAATACAGCCTAGAAACTTTTTATTTAGAAAGCAAATTTTCGTGAGAATAAGAAAATATGGAATCGCTTGTTAAATCACGTTGATTGAACAATTAAAAAGCAAATTTCAGACTTCTTCAATTAACATTCAAAAAATACAAGCAACGGTCTCTAAATAAGTGAATGCAAGTGTTGCAAAAATATAACAATGTAAATAGATATTGTTCCTTAAATTTATTTTTTTAACAAAGTTCTCTAAATAAAAGTGCATTATATTGTTTTTGTAATTAAGTTTTTTTTTTCATTTTAAGTTCAAAATATTATTTAAATATCATAAAATGTCGAGAATCGGTGAATTGACTCCTCGGTTCATTTAACCAAATATTAGCAATTTTTAAATGCAATTATAAGGAGGATACTTCATATTTATTTTCCCTTTTTCCAAAATAATTTGAACATCTTCTTGGTGTTACAATAAACCATTAGAGTTCCATGTCATAACCCTTACAACACCATTCATACCTTAGATTTTGTTTTACTTTAATTTCCACGAGGTTATATAAACGGCCGTAGAGATCGAAATTGATTTTTTCATGTTTATTTAACATCTATAGAATGCGAATCAATAGGTCAACATTTTTTGCGTTCATCACTTTCGAATTATGTACTTTTCACAACCTCGGAAAAAGTGAGATCACTCGTCTCTGTTCGATGCGGGTTGTTGATATTATTTGTATATTACTGCACAAATTTGAAGATATTTTCTGAAGGAAGATGAGGTTCAGGTTATGAAGAAACCAACACAATTGCCGAAAAAGAACAAAAAAGGAAAAGATTTTTTAAACTATGGAAAGCAGCCAACAAGTATAGCTCGAGAAACTGCTAAAATGCAAAACCAAGCGGAAGATGATTGGAATGATTCTGAACACACAACCAAAAGGAAAGGACCTCAACGTGGTGCTTGTGTTAGACGAAGTAAATGCAAACCAATGGCTGCAGCCATTTCGGGCACAAAAATCAAGGAATGGAAGCACCGATATTACAAACACAAAAAGAGGACTAAATTTAAGAAAATTTAGTTTAAGTATTAAAATATACAGTCCACTAATTTTAAATAATCATTTCTTTCCTTCGGCAATATGTTCAAATATCATTGAACATGCTTACTTATTTGGTTTCAGCAAAGCCGAAATACTATTCAAAATAAATATCTATTTGCAATACGCATCGAATAATAATAAAAATGCATGGGACACAAGTCATAAATTTACAGTTCAGATAACATTACACACAAACACACATGTATTGAATTGTACATTTGAAAAAACCCCATATCAAGCAGCATATATAATATGCTGCAAAACATACAAACATATACACATACACATACACATATGTTTAGTTGTTTAAGGTAGTTTCCTAAAATAGTATGTAAACAATGAAAATATCAAAATAAAATTAGAATAAATAAATTCTCAGGACTTTTAAGTAAGTCTTTATTTTTCCTCCACCAGCAGAGTGATTTCATAAATTTTCTTGACAGCTTCGTTGTATTCAAAAGTGTCTAGAAACATCTTTAAGGCTCTCCACATGAGTTTGTTTACGACACTCGGAACATTTAATCCTTGTTCTCTTAGATCAGTGACGTACCGAATTTGGTTGAAATCAATCAAGTAGATCCCGACATAGCCGTATTCATTTAAAACACCTATGAATCCTTTTTGGTGCCGTCCTGAATGTTAAATTAAATCAATCATTTAGTTATTGATTTTTAGCGCTTTTAGCGCTTTTAGTGGTTTTTATTTTTTTTTATAAATAATTTTTCCTAATTTTTACCACTTAATAATAATAACACCCAACGATTACCCTCCTCCTGCCCAACCGACGTGAGGGGCGCAATCCGCGAACGAGCGGGATTAGCCGAGTCATAAAAGGCAAGAGAGTTTTAAGCGTTGCGATCTTAAGCTGCTCAGCTACAGAAACAAAAATTTCAACAGCCGAAATTAAGAATTAGATTAAAGTTTATAATTTTTAAATGTTACTTGTTAAGAGTTAAGAATAATTTTTTTAATGGTAAAGAGTGAGTTTGTTAGATCAAATGTGCTAGAATGAGAATTGAAATCATGACATATACGGCGGAATGGTACGTTTAACTCAAAATTTGTTCTACAAAATTTTAAAAGTAAGGGTCAAAACTGCCTGGAATAGCGAGCGGGAACGTTAAAATTATATCAGAAAAGAAGGATGGGCTACAGACTGACCCATTCATGAGTTTTACAAGAAATATTATACCAAGCATCTCCCTACGACTAGCGAGTGTCGGGAGATTTATTAGTTTTAAACGGTTAATGTAAGGGGGAAGATTTAAACTGCAATCCCAATGCAAATGATTTAAGGCAAAAAGTAAAAATTGTTTTGAACGGACTCTAACTTATCAGAATGGACTTGGTAACTAGGGTTCCAAACCACAGAAGCATACTCCAATATAGGCCTCACCAGATATGTAAAAAGAATTTTTGTGGTAAGCGGATCTCTAAATTCTTTAGACCAACTAAGACTAAGAGCGCCTTTAGCTTTAAAAACCGTGGAAGATGCGTGAAGATTAAAATTGAGTTTGGGGTCCATAGTTACTCCCAGATCAACAAAACTGTACACTTGCTCCAACCTAAAGTTTTGTATTGCGTATGAGGTAGGGTCTACAGCTCTACGTGAAAAGCACATCGTTTTACATTTTTTAAGGCTCAATGGCATGTCATTTCTATCACACCAAGAAACTAGGTTGTTTAAGTCTGTTTGCAACTGACATCTTTCACCGTTTGAAGTATACGTTTTAAAAAGTTTTACATAGTCAGCATATAATAAAACTTTTGAAAACTTAACAACAAATGATATGTCGTTAATAAATAAAAAGAACAGAATGGGACCAAGATGGGTACTTTGAGGAACGCCTGAAGGAACATTGATTATATCAGAAAAAGTAGCTTTAAATATGACTTGTTGAATTCTGTAACTAAGATAAGAAGCAACCCATTTTAGAAATATTTGTTGAAAACCAAGAAGATCAGGTTTATTCAAAAGAATTGAATGGTTGACTTTATCAAAAGCTTTACTAAAATCTGTGTATATAACATCATTATTCTTACTCGTATTCTCCCTAAAGCCCGTTGATACATGTGATACAAATTCAAGCAAATTAGTTATGGTAGATTTCCCTTTACGAAAACCGTGCTGAGAACAAGAAATTTGTGGAGAGATCCGGAAGGTTATGTCGTCAGTTATAATTGCTTCAAAAAGTTTAGGTATTGCAGACAACTTTGCTATTCCCCTATAGTTTTCAATAGATGACCTAAATCCATTCTTATGCAAAGGAATTATAAATGACTTTTTCCATATGGATGAAAATAAGCCTTGCATAAGAGATAAATATAGTTTTGTTAGGGGTTGGTATATACATATATTTGGCACATTTCTTAAGAAAGCATGAAGGAATCATATCTGGGCCATAATTGTATGATTGTTCTAACATATTTAACTGATTTAAGACGTCTGCTTCGGAAATGGTAGGTGCATTAATGACAGAAATCCGACATAACTTGTGCTGATGCGGAACATTTTTTGGAGATTTTGGAGAGTAATTGGACCTAAAGAATTCAGCGAACATATTAGAAATGGTGTGATTGTCACTGGACATACTAGACTTATATTTCATAGCGGACAGAAAATTAGAAATCCTGTGTTTGGAGTTGACGAAACCATAAAACAATTTTGGATTACGTATAATATTCTTTTTTACTTTATTTATATAATTATTATAACATATTTTGTTAAGGTCAGCAAATTGTCAGCGCAATTTAGAATATTTTGAATATTTAGAAACTAAACCAGTTTTTTTAAAAAGTTTAAAAGCACGAGATTTTCTATTTTTTAATTTACATAATTCTTTCGAAAACCATAAATTAGAACTCATTTTTTGAGTAACAACACACTTCGTAACATATTTTTCAAATAATTTAGGTGCCTATTTTACCAAATTAGAGTGTAGTATGATAGTTTATTGTTTAGTTATGGCATTTTATAAGTATCTTTTTAATGACCACTATTATGGCCCTCGTTTTTACTTTCTACCAAGGAACACGCGTACAAAATTATTATGATATCTCATTTTTTACTCAAGTTACAGCTTGCACGGATGTATATAAAACTTTTTTGAAGGTCAACGAAAACTTTTCAGTTGCGCTTAAAGTATTTTATTTTTATATTTAGCTAACAAATATTCACTTCGTTTTTAGTGTGCAGCAATTAACTTAGTTTAGCCGCAAAGGTGCCATCTACAGATGGTTATTGGTGGGCTTCTTGAATATTACCGACTAACTTAATGAAGGTTCAGATCACTAAGTGTGACACAAAATTAATACCTAACGTAACCCTTTGCAGTTAGAAATATGCTATTATGTCCTCAGGGGACTTTCAGAAGTGGATCATTTGGAATCAAATATGATTATCATCTACAAGGTTTTGGGGATAAATTTGTTAAACGGTATCATCAAAAATTAATTGGAAGAGTGGCCATTTTGTAATTAAGATGAGTAAGTCTTTCTGTAAAGTAGGCTTGATTTGTAAGATATCATTTAAACTTTTGGTTAAATAACACCCGAAATTTAATGGTTATGGAGTTGGGTTTAATGATAGTATGGTGTAGTAAATAATGAGTATTGGATCGTTTTATCAAAATCGTCATATTCGACTTTCTTCATTTGTCCGAGTTCCAAACATTATATTATTGTTATATTTTATTCGACTATTTTGTGTAAGAGCCGTTATTATGAAGAATTGATTGTAAAACAAAAAAGTCGTTAACTTCGGGTCCATCAAAGCTCGATGACCCTTCACAAACAAAATAGTTGCCATACTAGAAATCGATTTTGATTGGTCAGTTTGTATGACAGCTGTATACTACAGTGGTGCGATCTGAAAAGTTTGTTCAGATATTATAGTGTTACTTTGGGCAATAATTTGTGCCGAATTTCACTAAGACATCTTGTTAAAAAAATTGTACTTATTATATTTATTTATTTTTTGAAAACAGCTACATCAGCACAATTTTTTATTTCGTTCGGTAATTAATCGAAATATTTAAAACCTTTATAAAATAGATTTTGCTTATCTATTTCAGTTCTAAATAATGGTAGCTTAAGATTTATTTTTCTTGTATTAATGTTGTGCAATTCGTTTAAATACTCTACATTATTTGTTAAGTTTTCCGGTTCATTACCACATCTTATGTTAAAAATAATGTTCATTGTATGATAACATATTACTTGTTTTATACATAACATGTTTAATATAAATGCATCAATCCTTTCATTTAAAACGAATCTCATGCATCTATTTTGAAGTTCCTGAGGTATGTCTATTTTTGATTTTGGTACTATAAGCAAAATCGATGGACAATAAATAAAGTGCGGTTCAATCAGTTTAAATCAGGTTCCAAGTATGTACATATCTAGACCACTTCAGCTATATAAGCAAAATTCCCTTAAGACAATTCTCAGCTAACTGCTAAAAGCGTGATAAATCAAAAACTAAAAACGCCAGAAACATTAAATTTTACCACCGAAATGGTATGAGAGAGCTTTATGGGAGCCGGTCACTTTTTTGGTGAAATACCATATCTTAGGATCCGACCAACCGAAATTTAGAATGTGGCATTCTTATGTCACAGTGTGAATCGGACTTCAACCACGCCTACTTCCCATAAAGCACAACTTTAAATTCCACTTGATTCTTTCAGTTTCCAATACACAAATCAAGAAGAAATTAATATGACGGGATAAAACTTTGCACGAATAATGTATTTAGTGTGTGCCATCTTATGATCAAAAATTGTTCATATCCAATAAAAACTGTTTACGCCCCAAGGTTCCGAATATTTAGATCTATATACCTATAATTGACTTTTGATGGAAAATGTCGGTCAATTTGTGATATATAAATAACTGAAATTATGGCATAATCCGTCTTTATAATGGTTTGTCTCTATGTCAAATACTTCCCTCAGCCCCCATATACCCAATATAAAGATTTTCTAACTTCGAGTGAAAACTCGGCCTATACCCTATAAAACTAACGAGCCTTATGTACTTGAAGGTACAGGGTCCGGCACTCGAAGTGCAGCTTCAGACCGTTCGCGCAGCTGTCGGAATCAGCTGTTTATAAATTTGGTGAGCAATTGCTCGTGAGCTCAAACACCTTAATGTGAATAAAGTTTTTGTTCATCGCACCATCACTCGTTACAACGACACTGGTAGCATCGCAAAACGCCATGGAGGTGGTCATCAAAATACTGCAACGTCACGTGAGATGGTTCGGAAAGTGAAGAAGCGACTTGAGCGAAATCCACGACGAAGTGCCAATCAAATGGCTAAAGAACTGAAAATATCCGACCGCAGCATCCGACGCATATTGAAAAATGAGCTCAAGGTCAAGCCTTACAAGTTCCAAAAGGCCCATGATCTCACACCGAAGCGGCAACAAGTAAGACTTGAGAGAGCGAAGTAGTTACTTCGCTTGGCCAAAAGCAGTCAAATTCCGAACTTTGTGTTTTTTGACGAAAAAATGTTTCCAATTGAGCAATTCGTAAACTCTCAAAACGATAGGGTTTACTTGACCGACCGTTCTTACGAGAATCTAAGTCGTCGGTTGGCCACCAGGAAGCTGCACTCGCCACAAATAATGGTTTGGGCCGCTGTCACCGCAGATGAGCGCTCTCCAATTGCTTTCATTGAGCCTGGCGTCAAATTAAATGCGACATATTATCGGGAAAGTGTTCTGGAGGCTGCTTTGAAGCCGTAGATGTCGCAAACCATGGACGTTTCAACAAGACCGTCTCACAAAGCGCGAGTGAATCAAGAATGGCTGAAAAATAACGTTCCGAACTTCATTACGTATCTCAAAGCGCGAGTGAACCAAGAATGGCTGAAAAACAACGTTCCAAACTTCATTACGACCACACAATGGCTCTCGAAATCACCAGATGCAAATCCAATTAATTATTCTCTCTGGGCCATTTTGGAGAGCAAAGTCCAAAGTAAAAAATACACCAGTGTCGAGATGCTAAAGAAAGCCATTGACCGAGAGTGGTCCAAAATACCGGCAAGTCACATTCGGGCAGCTTGCGTTTCGTTTTTTGACCGTCTCAAGGCCATAGTCAAGGCAAAAGGTGGTGAATTTATGATTATTTTCACACATTTTGTACTTCAAAATAAATAAAAGTAATTTGCAAACCGAATTTATGGCTTTTTTAATTGGTCACTACACTTCGAGTGCCGGAGCCTGTACTTCTTTGCAACTTGAAAGACTTGATATAGAACAGAATACTTTGGTATTCTTTTAAGTTTTTTTGGAGTCGTTTGCTAATTTTTATCATATACGTTATTACTCGAATTTCCCTAAGAAGACCATATCACTATCGACAGTAGAGTGTTCTGCTGGTGAGTTGAAATGGTTTGAACCCTCGTGTCGCATGATCTGCACTAGCTACATGTTGCCAAGCTAAACCGATTTATGAGTCTGAGTAAACGTCCGGTGTGTTTTACGTGGTCACCTGTTGACAATAGCCTTGCTCCACGGCGCTCAAAAGCACAGCGGATCAAATCGATGCGTTGATCAGCGCCCTGAGAATGCTAAGCATTTTCAGTACCAATTGGCAGTGTGGAATGGACACACTAACCACCTTGGTAGGGTTCGAGGCCCATCTGAAACCTCTGCCGTGCTTTGGGTCCGGCACCCGGATGCAATGCAACTCCACATTCAACTGACAAAGTCAGTTCTTCCCACGATTTGGGTTTTAACCACAATCACCACGATACTCCCCGAGGGGCCAGTCCGCATGAGCAGGTTGGAGTTACCTCCAAGGGCTCCTGGTTCCCATGGTACTAGAGTTAAGTCTCCGGTCAGACCTCGTAGCCGAAACTACTACCAGTTGAGCTTCCATACGGCTCTGGACTGGTGGCCAGGGGTTGGACCCCATACATACATCACATACACACACCAATCAAATAAAAAACTAAACCCTAATTCCAGCTAACCGCCTTCGCCGCTTAAATAACTCATGCGCAAACGACCCTAACTGTTCGGTATTCCGACTAGTGGAGATCACACTACTAACACCTAATCGTCCATCAGTCCAGCTAATCCCCATACCACCCAAATCCCTAATGTCCGAGTACATCGGGCACTCCGCAATTAAATGCGACCAATTTTCTAACCCCGCCCCACAAAAATACCCCGACGTATCCGAAAGGTGCCTCTGATGCAAAAGTGCATTCAGAGGCCCATGCTCCGTTAGCAGGAAACCCAGACTCAGACAAAATCTGAAGTCTGGGTTATCCTCAACGAACCCCACGTCCCGAATGTACTCGTACGTCACTCGGCCGTTAGGACTATTGTCCCAACGTTCTTGCCACCTACACCTAACCCTATCATCTAGGAGATTCTTGCTCCCTAGATATCCCTCTCTCTCAACATCATCGTCGGAAATCCAGTTATTCCGCAGCAATGACACACTTAAGAACCTTCTTAACCTGAATGCAACAGCACGCTGAATGACAATCAGGTCAAGACGGGTGCACCTAACAAGACCTGCATCGCATCCGTTGAGACGGTGCGACATACAGGCAAACAAGCAAGCATCATGCAACGCTGGATTGAGAGGAGTTTTTGAGTCCCCCAGACAGTCGTGGCTGCGTCCCACATACAGGGGCTCATTAAGTGGCACAGGCCACAAACAAGCCACGATATATGGTGCGGACCGCACGACGTCCGAGACCCCAATCGATCCTCAAAATCCGTCGTATTTTGCCTACAGTCGCTCCTTCACATTCGCCTAGTGTGGAGTTAAACACATCCTTTCACTCATGGTCAGTCCCAGATATTTGACTTGCGTCACATATCTGATGCTGACCCCATTCACACGGACAATCGGTGGACGAACCGCTGACAATCTGCCCTTAGGCAGCATTGTCACCGTTGTTTCTCTCGATATGTGCACTCCCACACCTAAACCCCAAGAATTAACGATCTCTGAGAGATCTCCTCCCGCCCGCTCTAGTTCAGACCTCGAGCGACCTACAACCATAAGAAGAAGGTCGTCCGCATACGCACAACACTTACAGAGTGGCTCGAGCTGCCCAAGCAGAGTATCCATCATAAGGTTCCAAATATATGGACCACAGATGGAACGCTGCGGGCAGTCACGACCCACTCCAATCTCCACACCCTCATTCATGCCGACAAGAGAGGCCTTTCTGTCCGAGAAATAACTCCGCCAAAGAGTAATTTCCGGACAGCCAAGCTCCTCCAGCCGTTGCACCATTCGATCACAGCTTAGGTAGTCAAACGCCCCCTTGAAGTCAACAAATATACCAAGGACATACTTGTTGACATTCTCTCTAACGACATTCTGAACATAGAACCACGCATCCTCTATACTGCGTCCTTTCCTGAACCTAAACTGCCTATCCGACCACATACCCCTCGTTAGCTCCTGAAGCCGTAACACCATGACTCTTTCCAGCACTTTTCCAAGTACTGGAAGGAGACAGATGCCCCGATAAGATCGAGGATCGCTCCTGAACTTATCAGGGGACTTCAGGAGAGGAACAACCCTAGCACTTTTCCACTCGCGAGGAAAGTATCCCTCCCAGACGCACTTATAATAAATGGCCTCCAGGTATTCCGGAATGAACTTCCATAAGCTTTTACACATCTCTCTGTTCAAACCATCAAAACCTGAGGACCCTTTAGACCTAACCAGGCCAAAGGCGTACCCCAACTCCCCATCATCTATTGGAGGGACAGGCAACTCTTGTGCTTGAGGTACCTGCACCTCCGACCTAGGAAAGAACGCACCTAACAGAACCCCCGCACACCGATTCTGACGGAGCTTTTGGTGTTGCTCAACGTTAGTTTACACAGCCGTATTTTTTTTGCGGGGATACCAAATTCAGACATCGCGGCACAAAGGAAGCTCATTTTCGTGCTGTTGAAAGCAGCTTTGAAATCAACAAAGAGGTAGTGTGTGTCGATTCTCCTTTCACGGGTCTTTTCCAAGATTTGGCGCATGGTGAATATTTGGTCGGTTATTGATTTGCGAGGTATAAAGTCACACTGATAAGGTCCAATCAGTTTGATGATGGTGGGCTTTAATCTTTCACACAGTACGCTCGATAGATCCTTTTACCCGATGTTGAGGAGGCTTATCCCACGGTAGTTGTTTTGGTGTTGCTCAACGTCAGTTTACACAGCCGTATTAGTTTTGCGGGGATACCAAATTCAGACATCGCGGCATAAAGGCAGCTCCATTTCGTGCTCTCGAAAGCAGCTTTGAAATCGACGAAAAGGTGGTGTGTGTCGACTCTCCTTTCACGGGTCTTTTCCAAGATTTGGCACATGGTGAATATCTGGTCGGTTGCTGATTTTCCAGGTCTACAGACACACTGATAAGGTCCAATCAGTTTGTTGGCGGTGGGCTTTAATCTTTCACACAATACGCTCGAAAGAATCTTATATACGATGTTGAGGAGGCTTATCCCACCGTAGTTGGCGCAGATTGTGGGGTCTCCCTTTTTGTGGATTGGGCATAGCACACTTAAATTCCCAACGCTGGGCATGCTTTCGTCCGACCATATTTTACAAAGAAGCTAATGCATGCTCCTTATCAGTTCTTCGCCTCGGTGTTTGAATAGCTCGGCCGGCAATCCATTGGCCCCCGCCGCTTTGTTGTTCTTCAGACGGGTAATTGCTTCGAATTTCTACATGTTCGGGCAATGGAACGTCTGCTCCATCGTCATCGATTGGGGAATCGGGTTCGCATTCTCATGGCATTGTACGTTCAGTGCCATTCAGCAGACTCGAGAAGTGTTGGCTGGGTTCTACTAAAGTATGCTCCGGTCTTGAAACCTCCGGTAAGCCGTCGCATTTTTTCGTTGAATTTTCGAACATTACCCTTGTTGGCCAGCTTATTAAGCTCTTCATGCTCTAGCGTTTCGGCCCTTTTCTTTTTCTGCCTGGAAATCCGTCTCGGTTCCCTTTTCAACTCTCGGTAACTATCCCATTCCGAACGTGTTGTGGTTGATTGCAACGTTGCGAGGCAGGTAGTCTGTTTTCTCTCCGCTCCGAGTTGTTGACGAGTGCTCTCAGAGAGCAGAAGTGCAAGCCGAGTAGAAAATCGTTCGGCCGTCTATTATGATTGTAGCTTCCCGACGTCGAACCTTCCTTGTGTCTGTTGACGTGCGATATTTGCTACACAGAGGCGGGTGCAAACCTATTCTGCAACAAGATAGTGGTCCGAGTCGATCTTAAGAGCGCACGCACGTCTAAAAACACTCTTCCATCTATCACAACATATCGCTCTGGTTGGTGGCTTTTTGATCCGGAGACAGCCAGGTAGCTTTGAAACATTTTCTTGTACTGGAATCTAGTACTACAGAAACCATATTTCAGGCCCCAACGAACTCGATCAGCCTCAACCCATTTGGGGATGTTTCGTCGTGGAAGCTTCGAATTTACTGACCGTAGTGCCAAAGATACTTTTTCTTTGCCCATTTCTGGCGTTAAAGTCGCCAAGCCACGATTTTGGCATCGTGGCGAGGGCAGCCCGCATAAGTGCGCTCCAAGCGCTTATCATCATCTTTGGTCATATCGTCCTTCTCTTCCTTCGAGGCGTGGGCGCAAATAAGCGATATGTTGAAGAACCCCGCTTTGCTGCGGATTGTGGTTAGACGCTCATTCACCGAAGAGAATGATAGTACTCGGCGGCGGAGTCTCTCTCCCACCACGAATCTCACACCAATCTTGCGCTCCACTGTAGTAAAAGCCACAAGGACTTACTCGTCTCTGTCCTTGTCCGGTTCATCGCATTTCTTGGACGGCGGTGATGTCAGCCTTTATTTTCACGAGGACATCAACCAGCTGGGCAGCGGCACCATCCCAATTAAAGGACCGGACATTCCAGGTGCATGTCCTCAATTAGTAATCCTTATTTCGTTCGCCTTCAAACGGATGTTGTTAGGCTAACCAGAGGATACTTGGTCAAAGACCGGAATGTCGCGAGCTGCTTGAGCCATATGTAAAATAATCACTATTTCTGGCCACTCCCAAGTGAATGGCGATCAGAGAACTTTCTTACTTGCGTGAACTTCTACACGTGACTCCATCTTCCATGCTGAGGAACTGCTAAATGCATATATATTGTATATGTATGCGCGTATTTAACAGCAGTCCGATAAGAGCGCAAAAAGTAAAATTACATATACAGGGACCTTTTCAAAGTAATCAGGACTTTAAAAAAAAGAACAAATGTTTTTTTCGGCAAAATCAATTTATTTTATTCAAAATAGTCTCCTTGTGCTTCAATGTAGCTTTTTGCACGGTCCAAAAGCATGTCGAACGAGTGTTTTCGCTCGTTGCCAGTATGCCGGTGCAAGTCTTTTGAACGGCCTCTACGTTTGCATAACGCTTTCCTTTAATATGCAAATGCTTTTTCCGAAAACGAAGAAGTCGCACGGTGTCATATCAGGTGAATACTAGGAGTGGTTATTGGTGAAAATGTGCTTTTTGGTCAACTAATCGGTCACAAGCGTCGATCGATGAGGCGGCGCATTAATCTTCGCGATATTCGGGCCGGAAACGGCGAACTTGTTTCATCAATTGAAACGTTTCGGTGAAAGTTTTACCAATTTTAAAATGTTGGTTCTTTGTTCGAAATTTATTTTCACACCGATGACACATACATACATAAAACGCAATAACTTCACTTTCAATCACTTAAATGTCATGAAATTCACAAAAATTACAAATGGTGGGGAGCAGATTCTAACGCACTAGTCGACATATAGATGGCGCCATCAGGGGGCGCTAGATTCCAAAAGTCCTGTTTACTATGGTATGCACCTTGTCTTATACATACATATATTAGTAACTATGAAATGCCAATTTCAATTAATGTATGTCAGAGGGTTTACGTGTTGTTTATATTTGCTTGAGAGTAAATTTTTAAATTTAATTTAATTTTCCGCCAACGGTATTTGAGTATACCAATAATTTTTTTCGCTCCTTCTTTCCAAATTTCCCATATATTTTTCTTTCTTCCGGGTTTGGTGACGTCCTCACCAGTTGTTGCTTGCTTGCTGTTGTTATCTCCTGCCTTTTGTGTTTTAGGTGGCAGTTTTTGTAAGTGGTTATTAAATTGCGCCCGATTTGCGTTTTACTGATTTTATTTTTGTAATTCAGTTGACTCCGCGTCCGTGGCACAATTCCGATTTCTTTGGCGCCGCGATTTGAAGGTACCGTTGGAAAGAGGAAGTCCTCTCTCTGATTAAAAAATATATGGGGTTATAGGTACCGCAAACGCTTAGTTTACGAGATATTCGACCTTGAAGTTCAAAAATTCCCAAAATTCGAACATTTCAACAAGCTATTTCGCCACATTAAACACACTTTACTCACATTTTTTATTTCCAAATTAATTAAATTAAACTATAAACTTTTAAATAAATCCACATTCTACAATCTTTTTACCGAAGAAATATTGATTTTAAAAGTTACATTGTACACTCATAGTGAACATCATGTGTGTGCTAAAAATTACGACGAAATGGAGCGCTGCCATGTGATAATAAGAAAATTCGCTGAAATGACTTTTTTCTCAAAAATTCCTCTATCCATTCATGTGGATATGTTCTTTATTTAATTTAATAAACAAGTAAGTAATATTATATAGTAATATTATAAAATATATTGTCACCTAATATACAAAAAAACGTATATTCAATAATAAATGGAAAGCGCTGACAGATATTATAACCAAAATTTAACCATTTTATAACGAAAACTCAAATTTTTTTCCAACAGTGCAAGATAACCAAAAAATATAACCACTTTATAACGAAACTCAATATATTTTTTTTATTTTAACGCAGAAAGGAGTACAACGCAAAAGTACTTCAGTCACATAAATCACATATTACACATATACATATGTGGAAAGATTTTTTTTTATAGTTAATATAGAAAAAAGTATCACGTGAAAAAGCAAACAAAAAAAAATTGTTAAAAATCCTACATATTTGCTGTTAGGATGTGGCAAGGCTTGTTTTCCTAATAATTGTAAACAATCTAACCTTTTCAACGATGAGTGAGCTAAGTGATTTTTAAATTAATAAATTTAGGTAAAATATACCAAAACAAAAGTGAAATGTGAACGTATTTCAATGTTTAGAGTGTATATTTAAATATACAGAGAAATTCCATGTGTTATTAGTGCAAATTTTGAACTTTAATCGTGAATATTTTAAAAAATAAAAGTTATTTTTTTATTATTTTTGGATATTTCTTCTCTGGAGAAGCTCCCCTATCCGCACATACCCCATTTATACGGAAATTCGGTTTTTTAACCCCTCCGCCAAAGTAATCGGAATCGTGCCGCGTCCGTTTATAATAATTTGTTAAATCTCTATAGGCTACTTTTTCTTTTCACTTTGTTTTTGTTTTCTCACAGAGACACTTATTTGCCCCGTTAGGCCATATATTGTGGTATGTATTATTTATTATAATATTTATATTTTTTCAACATTTTATTAAAATTTTGTGGTGCTATTTTATGATTTTGTCATCATAAGCGCCTTTCAGAAATGCTAGAGAGACTAATGTATACTAGGTGGGTCGATTCCGGACTTTTTTCGATTCGGGATTTCTAATAGTGCGGAAAAGTTGCCTTAGTACTTCATGATTCCAATGCAACTTTTTGTTTTGAGATCGGATTGCATCTTCAACCCCAACTTCGGCCTTAAAATTTCGGAAATTCGCCTGAAATCGTGAAATTGTCTACCTAGCGCCTGAAATACGCATCTCATGGCAAAATGTATAAACAAAAGTTATTTGTCACGTAATTTGCTACCGAAATGGTATACATATGTGATCATGATCGGCTTGCGGCCACACTTCTTGACGTTGATTTCGCCGAGTGCTATCACTCACATTCATTCACCTACGCCAAAGGACACGTTCGGATAAGTCTCCACACAAATATTTTTTCATCGAGTTCCTTCACTCTTGTCGGTGATTTCGCCGAGTTCTATCACTTACATTCATTTCCCTGCGCCATACGACACGTTCGGACTGGTCTCCACATAAATATTTTTTCCTCGGGTTCCTTCATTCTTGTCGTTGATTTCGCCGAGTGCTATCACTTATATTCTCTCAAGAGAACACAGAGCTCAAAATGTCTCTATCTAAATTTAAATTTAGACAGAAATGTCCTGTGTTGGCATATATCCTTACAATCTCTCTGAGTCCCATTTACCTACTTACAAGGATGTTCTTTTGTGTTATCAGTTTGAAAGATTTCGTATAGGGCGACTCCGAGGCGACAACTATGAACCTAGGAGTAAAGAGGTTACAGAAATAGTTGCAAAAAAGTTTGAAAATACTTTCAAAAGGTCATCTATTCCGATAGTTCCACACACCAGAGTTGTACAAATGCTCACCACATACCATAAGAAATTTCTGACTCTTAAACAAATGTTTTTAAGGAACCCAATAGGTTTGAGCTCTAAAAAAATGACTTTGTCTTTTCTGTCGGAAAATTATTTGACATCGCTGTTTGTAAATGCGTTTATTTTTCTTCTTGCACTTGTCCAAAGGAAAGGAAAGTTCCTATCAATGAACAACCATTTCTCTTGGACCAGAGAACCAGACGAATTGATCGCATTGGAAGTGTATATATATCTGAAACAAACAAGATTACAAAGAAAAATGAACGTAAAGAAGAGCTTTCAAAACGTCATTCAACATCAACGCTTACCAGAAAAGTATCAGCTAGAACACGTGACCATTCAGATCAGCCAGACTCTCATACAGACGACAACAATGTAGGTGCGATGCACATGGATTCTTCCAAAGACGATGCTGATGATGAATTTTCTCTTCCATCCTCTAAAACCAAACAAAACACACTAGTAGTAGAACACACTGCTTTAGCTGCCCAAAGATTTGGAGTAAGTGATAGAGCAGCGGCCTTGATTATTTCATCTGCTTTTCTGGATGCCAAAAAAGCAGGTTTGATAACAAAGGATCATGCTAGCTTTGTCACTGACAAATGCAAGATTAGTCGGGCAAAAAAAGTATTGGAGTTAAGCTCCAAAACACCGAAAGTATTGACTCTGTATATGGGCTGTATTTTGACGGCCGCAAAGACACTACACTTACACAAGTCAGCGAAGGTGAAAAGTACTACCGCGACACTGTCAAAGAGGAACATACTACCTTCCGGGTTAGCTGGGGATGAGACGCAAGCTATATGGCAACATTTACAAGACAATTCAGTTGATGTGGAACATTTAGAAGTTGTCGATGCTGATGGCACCAACACGAACACAGGTTGGAAAGGTGAAATCATTCGGAAACTAGAAGAAAGAATAGGTATGCCATTAGAGTGGGTTGTTTGTCTTCTACATTTCAACGAACTTCCATTTCGTGCTCTTTTCGAACACATAGATGGTGTCTCAAAGAGTCCAAATACATTCTCTGGCGACATAGGTAAACTGCTCCCTGATTGTGAGAAGTTGCCTGTTGTCAAATTTGAAAGTTTTCATCCTGCCAATTACCTTCTGAAGTTATTAATTCGACCCAACTTAGCACAGACCAAGCTTATCCTATAAAATATCAGAAGCTGTTATTCCGGTCAATGTTCCTCAGGTTTAGCGTCGATGCATCCAGGTAACATGTGCAAATCTCGCTGGCTCACCTGTGCAAATAGAATTCTGAGATTATACATTTCTACTGACAAACCAACAAAGGAAATAAAGATTTTGGTCAAGTACATACTTACAGTTTACTCACCTTTGTGGTTCTCAATAAGATTCAACAGTTCAATCAAAGATGGCTCGCGCCATCTCTATGCTGCAACTCAAAGATCAAGATACTTACCTGCTAAACGGCGCAAGGTTGTCGATTCATCCATTCAACAGAATGCTTTCTTTGCTCTTCCAGAAAACATTCTCCTTAGTATGATGACTGACGAACGGATATAAGTCAGAAAGTTGGCCCTTGACCGTCTTCTGGCAGCCAGAGAAGCAGAGTCTGACACTGTAAATGGAAGGGTTAGATGTAATAAAGTGCCAAAGCTGAATTTCAAAGCTAATAATTATTACGATATGATTAACTGGAAGACTATTACCTTGACTGTTCCACCAGTTCTTTGTTCAGTTTCTAACGAATAACTCATAAAAGGGCTGTCGGGAGACACTGCAGAGGTATGGTGACAGAGGCATCTTCTAAAGTTATTGGCCCCCAATCTCGTGATCGTTTTATACGCTCTACACTGAAATCTAGGCAACAAGTGCCAAAGTTTAGTACAAAATCTGATTTTATCAATAAATTTGACACAGATTCAGACTAAAACAAGCCTGTCATATGCCTGGTTGGTTGGGTTAGGCTTGGGAAGAACCCGAAGAGCAGCCACCTCCACGCGTTGGGTTCTGGGTGACCTATAACTCTAACTATAATAAAAATTAAAAACTAACTATAAATAAAAATTATAAGTGTGGCAGCTTTATAAATATGTAAATTATATATTCTGGCAATATTATGAGTCTGTAAATTCATTATGTATCTAATTATAAATAAAATAGAGTGGCAGCAACATATGCGACCATATTGTGGACAAAAGTAAAACGAGTGCGTAATCATTTAAAGAACGTCCAATATAATGTATTGTACCCAAAATGTTGCCAAGTGAGCATTGGTTTAGTTTGCGTTTGCTCGGGCATAAAACAACAAGTAATAAAGCCGAACTAATTGTTCGCCTACAACAAATTTCTGAGGGGCTTCGTCGAAATTCGACGGTTGACGCTGACGCTGACTATAAACAAGTCACGATTCCTGAGGAAATCAACGAAGGAGCAGTACAAACATTACCGACAAGTGTGGTGAATTTAACAATGGTTGAAGCGTGAATGAGAACTAAAGCAAATGGAAAACGAACTTCTAAAGAGTGAAAAAGAACAGTTGAGAAATAGTGATGATGAAACAAGAAACATTTCCAACAAGCAAAAGTTCGCCGATGTGAACGAGCATATTTCTGACTTTCCTGGTAGTGGTGAATGCTTTAAATTATGGCAAGCACAACTAAAAAATATTCAGAGTGTTTACCAACTTGATGATAACAACATAAGAGCGCTAATTGCAAATAAATTAAAAGGTAATGCGCTAAATTTTTGTGATTTGATTGCAATGCTTATTGATAAGTTTTTAATGGAAATGAGCTCTCTCTTTGAAGAAAAAACAACAATTTGATGCTAAAGAAAAATTTTGAAACCACGGTATTCCGGATAACACTTTACATTCGCAAGCTAAAATGAATAACAAATATGAATTGTCAGAAGCATTTCGAAATATTCAATTGCCATGGTATATACCAAAGAAAATGACAGCAGTTAATCGACATGTGTAGTCGAGTAATGGACAACAGGCAGCGGAGATCGCGAGATGCTTCAATTGTAACTCCTTGGACTTTTAGCAAATGTATGCCGAAACCCCAAACGAGAGCATGGTGCTTGCCATGTACATATGTACAGAAATTGTTCTCAAAGGAAGAGCCGCACTGTAAAGCATTGACGGAAGACGATGATTTTGTAAGATTTTTAAATTATTTATTTATTAATTCCAAATTTAGTTAAAAACTTTATTACAATCGCTAATGGATACGGGAAGCCATATTAGTTTTGTTCGCCAACAGTTCATATCAGATGTATTAATAAACAGAAAAAATAATGTACTCTTAAAATATGGTGAAATAAACATAAGTATTGAATTAACAATGTTAGTTGAAACAAATGAAACGATGACTTATCCAATCATTTTAAGAAGACACTTTTTAAGTAAATATAATTTAAAATTAGACTCTAATATGGAAGATTCGAATTTCAAAGTCGGAAATAATACATTTGATGAAGAGTGTAATAGATCAATGAAAACTGTACTTAATAACTTACACTTATATGTGTTGTGAGCGTCTCGATACGCCAAAAATAGATGTGAGATGAAGCTATTGCTGAGTACAGAAAAACCTTTAATTGCCCTCCGAGAAGACTGTCATACAGTGAAAAACAAAAAGTTAAGGTTGTTTTAGATGACTTAATGCGTTCTATGACGTAGACATGGTTGAAGAATCGATTAAATACACTTCTTTTGCGACAGTACGAGTTTTTGAAAATGCATTTCGGTCTGAAAAATACCCCTTCATCTTTTCAGCGGTTTTAAGCACTTTTTCGATGATCTAATTCGAGCAGAGAAACTTGCTATTTATTTAGACGATATCGCGATAGCTATAGTACATTTTACAGAAAGTTTTAGATAAGTTAGTACAAAACAAATTAGAATTGAGATTAGACAAATTCCATTTTATGGAGGCAGAAATACGCTATTTAGGATATAACGTTTCGAGTAAAGGTATTCGATCGAATAAAAAGAATGTAGAAGTTATAGTGAACTTTCCTATGCCCAGAAACACAAAATCTGTACATAGTTTTTTGGGCTTATGTTCATACTTTCGAAGATTCGTTAAGAATTTTTCACGAGAAGCTCAGCCTCTATACAAACTAAAAAAAACGTTAAATTTACATTTGGAGAAGATGAGTTACAGTCTTTTGAGAAACTTAAAAATAAATGAATTGGGTCTTCTATCTTAGCGATTTACGATTCAAGCGATGATACAGAGCTGCATTGCGATGCAAGCTCACAGGAATTAGGTGCAATATTATTACAACAAAAAAAACGACGACAAATTTCAACCAGTCTTTTATTTTTCGAAACATACAAGCGATCCCGAATCTAAATACCACAGCTTTGAGCTGAAAACACTTGCAATTATTTATGCACTTCGGAGATTTAGGGTATATCTGCAAGGATCAAAGTTTAAGATAATCACTGATTGCAATACACTCACACTTTAAATAAGAAGGAAATAAATCTGAGGATAGCCAGATGGGCACTTGTTCAATATGTTCTCGAACATCGTAACGGGAACAGAATGCTTCATTTGGGCGCACTTAGTCGCACTTCAAATATCCTAGTTCTTGAAGAAAACACGTTTGAGCAAAATCTGTCAATTTGCCAAAATCGGGAAAGAAAAATTATAGGGATCCGGGGAGAGTTGAAAAATAGGAAAAATGCTGTTTCTGAAATGCGTAATGGCTTAGCTTGTAGAAAAAACGGCCAAAATATATTATTTTATATACCAATTGAGATGGAAGAACAATTATTTAGAAAGTATCACGATGAAATGGGTCATATGGGAAATGACAAAGCTTTCAGTGCAATAATAAAAATATTATTTTTGGTTATAAATGGGTTGACTAAATTTGTTAAGTTATATGCGATGTGTTCAGCAGGCACGAGGGAGGTCCCGAGCTGTTTAGAACCGTATTTTAGTAATTACAATCGTCCAAGGATATTGTTATCTGATCGGGGCAGTGCGTTCACATCAAAAGATTTTGAAATTTTTTAGAAACAAATAACGTAAAACATGTCAAAATTGCGACTGGATCGCTACAAGCTAATGGAGAGGTGGGGCGCGTCAATCGTAGTCTTGCACCAATGATAGCAAAACTAACCAGCGGTTGCTCTACTTTTAGCTTAGAAAAATTTTTACCAGACATAGAGTATGCTTTAAACAATACAATGCAACGTAGTATGTATAAGCACAACTCTAAGCGAACTACTTTTCAAAAATTTTACAAAGGGGAACTGTCGTTGACTTTCTTAGAGAAAGACTAAAAGAAAATGTTTTAAACAAAAATAAGCGTAACTTAGCAGAAATTAGGGATAAGGCAGCAGAAAATATTTCAAAGTCTCAAAATTATAATAAATTACTGAAAGATAAACACCGGACGCAAAGAAAGTATATGGAAGGGGATTATGTTATGGTAAAAAATTATATAAGTACTCCAGGTGTATGTAAAAGGAATGCCCCAAGTTCAAGGGTCCCCATAGAGTTTGCAAAATACTTCTGAATGACAAGTATTTACATAGAGAAATATGAAGGAATATGGAAAATAGCAAATGTGAAACCTAGGTTAGACCATAGTCTCTCTAATGAAAGCGTAATCGGGACGATTATAAGTCGGGATAGTCGAACTGTGGCAGCTTTATATATATGTAAATATATTCTGGCAACATTATAAATCTTTAGATTTAATATGTATCTAATTATAAATAAAAGAGGGTGGCAGCAACATATGCGACCATATTGTGGACAAAGTAAATCGAGTATGTAATCCTGTAAAGAGCGTCTAGTACCATGTTCAGACCGAAAATTTAAAAGATTAGATTATATTTAAGGATTTCATAACCCAACAGAGTTCTCACTGCCGTTAGAAAGATCAAAAAACAGCTGTTATTGTCATTCAAGAATTCACATCGCTTAATATTTATCAAAAGAAAAGATTGTCATATAGTATTTTGAAATAAAAAGACGGCTTTTTTAATATTTTCCATATAATAGAAATAATGGATGCATTTTTTTCATTTGTTAAGTCGATTTTCAGATGAAATTAGATTCATTGCTTTAAAAAAATTTGTTTGTTTACATTTTTTTCTGACACCCCCCCATCTATGAACGAGTCGGCATTTTCGGCCGTTTTAATATCATAACTGAAAATTTGAAAGTTCCTTTCGGCAATTCCAGTAAGAGTTGCCAAGTACCCGGAAATTTGTTGTCAAAACTTATTGAATATTTTTAAGATTTTCATCAAAATATATTATTGCACATTAACTTTTACGTCATATCCATTGCGAATTCACTAGCCGGCATTTATGAAAATTCTAACTTCAGTAAAACGCAATAAATATGTAGCTCTATAATTGCGGAAGCAAGCTTAAAAAGACATCTTTTCGTAATTTCCACGAGGATTATTAAAACACTACAATGTTCGAATAACAGGGGTTGAATATATTTTTTTTTAAGTTCGAAGAATGAATTTACTGTCGATCGCCATTCTTTCAAAAGTCGGTTATCTTTTAATTTACTTTTATATGTGCAATATAATAATATATATATAAAAAAAATCGGGCGAAGAGTTGGCCAAAAAAATTTGTAAAAGCTCTTGATTCAATGGGGATTTCGATCAAAAAAATTGTTTTCCAGTCCTACGATTTTGCAAAAAACATGTCTGGCAAGTATAAAGGAACCCAGCGAAAATTGTCAGAAAAATGTGAGAAAACTATCCCTTATATACCATGTCATGCTCATCGGATCAACATATTTGTTGAAACATCATGCAATGCAAGTGTTTTGATTAAAGGATTCTTTAACGTTTTAGAAACACTGTACGTTTTTTTTTTCTGGAAGTACGAAACGTTTTCTTAGTTTGCGAAAAGAATTAAATGATATTGAGAATGCATTGCAACTGAAAAACCTGTCAATAACACGATGGACTGCTCGGGCTGAAACAGTAAAAGCTGTGTGGATTTCTTTCGAAGGTATTGTTAACGCTTTGGAAGTCATTCAAAAAGATTCAGAAAATTTTGATAACAATACACGTACATTAGCTTCTGGTCTGCTTAAAAAAATTCTGGATTTTGATTTTATTAGCTAGTTATGTTTTTGTAAAAATGTAATGTTTAAAGTAAAAAATTTGACAGAAAGTTTGGAAGCCGAGAAATTGAACGTCATTGACGCATTATTGCTGATTGAAAGCACATCAGCGTCATTCCAACAAATGAATGTCGATTCACAAATTAACGCATTGCTAGCGAGTTCAGTTGCATTTGCTGAAAAGTGTCAGATCAACCCTGAAAATGACTTTTCGAAACACCACAGAACACGCCGTGCTCCGAAGAAATATGACGATAATCCAGCAACTGCTTGTAATTTTGATTTCCAGACATTTTATAGAAAAAAAATTCAAAATTGTCCTCGAAAATTTCACAAATTGTATTCAAGATAATTTGCAAGAAACTATGTCAACCTTCAAACGCATTCAAGAGATGTTCAGGATTCCAGCTAACAGAAGAAATATTACAATAGAATCTATACAATTTGTTGCGCAATTGGAACCTAAGTTCTTCAGTGAAGATCTAGATTGTATTTTTGCTGAAACACAAATTCTTTTTGATTCATGTAAAGAGTGTAAATCTTTCGATGACATTTCTATAGTAGTGTACAAATTGAGAAAGGTCATTCCTTCTGCATACAAAATTGTTCATTACATAATGACTGCTCCTGTCACGTCAGCTTCATGTGAACGTTCTTTTAGTAAATTGAAATTTGTTTTCAACGATTTGCGTACAACAATGGGGGATGAACGTTTGAATTCTTTGATGCTGCTTTCTTCTTCAAAGGATAAAGTAGACGAAATCGATCTGCGCGATGTTGTTGGAAAATGGTCAATGTTGAAACATCGCAGAGTGAAAATATAACTCAGAAATTTATATTTTTTGCAATTCAATTTCTTAAAAAAATCTTGTTTTTTCCCGCGTAACACGTGGCTGAACAATATATGTATTTTATATTAAGATAAACATATTAAATGATGATTATACTAATATGTACAATACTTATTTGAGAATAAAATAATGAATTATGCTATTATGTTGTCAAACTTCTCCGTAATACTTTATCAGAAATGAAGATATCCTTATTTTATATATATTTATAAACATATACATTAAATCGCAAATTCTTGAAATGAGTCGGCATTTCAAAGTTACTCACCCCCCCATGATCTGGATCCTCGCGACGCCCCTGCATTGACATAATAATTGACCGGAGCAAATCAATGTTCGAGTCAGTATATACCTATGTACATATATTAGAAATTAAAAAAAAGGTCATATATGATAAAAATCCTATTATATTAATATTTCATGAAGTGAGTTCCTTCGTCGGGAGGTGAATTTCTCCGATTAAAATTCCAATTAATTAAAAAACAGCGACCGGTGGGAACCTTATATATTCATAGTTAATATATAATAAATATAATGTTTTGTTTTACATATATTGATTCTTTTTTTAATTTTTATTTCAGTTATTTTAACATATTCCGTTGCGCAAATGACTGACTATGTAAGAGTTTCCAATGAAGCTACTCAAACTCTACTTCCAAGGATTCCTGGAGATATCTTTTTGAATACATATTTGATTAATTACGGAAAAATAAATGAATTAAGGGATAGAAATGTTATAGAAAAAGATGCAGTTAGTGCAGATTACGGGAAACGAAATAAAAAGTTGCATTATAAATCTGATAACTCGATGGATCCTGGACTGGAGAAAAGCGTTCCTAATATTGAAATCGATATTAAGGAATTGCGGAAAAATAACTTTAGGCCAAATCTTCAACAACCTACTCTTTTATCATGGAATTTTGAATATGGGGACTTGGCTGCTGATAATAACTCGAAAAAATTTGTGCCGTATGCTATTCAAGCTAATCATTCACCCCGGAGTTTTATTTCCCCGCAACAAGAAAGTAGTATTTACCACGGTAATGATCGTTATTATATTGAAAAAGATTGCGAATTGTTTTTGCTTTCCATTGACGAACTTTTACAAGAAATTAATAGATTGGTGGACATAATTGAGGATAATCCATCTGAAAATAAATATTACAATAAAAGCACAACAGAATCGATCCACTTTAAATATAAACCATTGTTTATACCGTCCGAAAAATGGTTACCAATCATTATCAAGGAAGAAAAGCAGTTGCAAGATATGATGAAAGAAATGAATATCTGAAACCTGCATATGCAAAAGTTTATCAATGTCAACTATATTATTAAATATAACGGTTCCCCACAAATACTAGTATATAATGTATTAATATATCACTTGAGATTATTATTCCAAGTATACCTATCTAATGAATGCATAGAAATATTCCTGTTAATTTCTAAACTCAAACTCTTTTCCTGATTTAATATACATACATATATTCATCTTGTAAGGAAGACTAATAAACGTAGGTATATTTAAAACCTTACAGGTTGATCAAAATATGTGATATTTTAATGAAATTAAATGAACAAGTTTCCTTGAAAATTTTGTGATTTACCTCTGAATATGAATGGAATTTGGCAAATTGGGCCTTTGGATATTTCTGATTGGGTCCTAGGCTAAGTCTTCCTACATATATTAGTCGTTTAAAAGTAATTTAATTTGATTTTTCATAAATTAAAACATAATAATTTGTATATTCAACAAAATACAATTAGCATGGATTTTATATTTATTAATATTGATTAATATTAATATTAGTCATTTAAAGTTGACAAAAAATACTCTTTATTTCAAATTGCACATGTTCAGATTTTAAATGGAAGAAAAATTATTTGATTTTCAAAAGTAAAAAGTTTTTTTCGCCCTTTAGATTGAAAATAATATTAATATAATTCAAATTATAAAAATAAGTTAAAGTAATTAAGTAAGAACAAGTAAAAAGTTAGCTCACCTACACATTTAATATAAATTTTGAAAACAAAACTAAAACATTTTTTTCATTATTACTGATTTGCATTTAAAAAAATCAACACATTTGTCTTTTCATCGTCTAAGCCAATAAATAATTTTGCAAAACGACAAGAGGAATGAGAGCGCTGGACTTATATTAAGGTGCAGATGACACATTTTCAGCGGACTGAACCACAGGCATGCAGTACAAAGAATCCGCATTTCAATAAGCAGTCCAAACTACAGAGCTAAGTCCAGTTAAACCAACAGAACAGTAGGCAGCTGAATATCAATAGTGCCATGAAGGTTGAACCTTCTTTTTCCAGATCCAGTCCACTTTATCTCCAGCCTATTTCATGCTGCATCTGGCCGTACATGCGGAAAGAGCGGGCTACAACAAAAGCTAAATTATGTCCCTCAGAAGCAAGAGCAGAGTATGCCAACGCAGTGTCTAACGCAGGAAAAAAGATTATCGATGATATTAGCATCGGTTATGACTCTGATGCCGTAAATTTTTTAGGGTCAAATCACTGCTGCTTGTCATCAGACGGGGACAGGCATGAAATTTCACACAGACTCATCCCAAAATTTTATCAGACCAGGTTAGGTTCAACATTCGATGGAATAATAGACCTTGACTTGCTAGCGGACTATGCTTACCCTCAGGGTATTTCAAATGGGGTACGGAAATTGACTTCTGCAGAACTTTACCCAAAACCAAAGTAGAACTTTACCCAACAAAAAATTCAAAATCTGCTTAGGAACGGCATTAATCAAAAATCAATTTCTCCATACAATAACCTAATGGGTGGTGGCTAAGCACAACTGACGATGCGGATAATCGAAACATCCGTTTAGTTATGACTTTCGTGAACTTAATGAGAAAACGAACAGACAAATACCCAATGCCAAGCATTTCGATGATATTAGGGAACAAAGCCAAGTATTTTTCAACGCTGGACCAGTTTGAGCTTTAAAGAACCTGGGTTAGGCAAACAAGTTATTATACATGTTTTATTAAGGACTTTGTAGCAATAGTAAAGCCTTTTTTAGACAATTTAAAGGACGGATCAGGTCCCCTAAAATTCCGATAAAGTTTTCAGAAGTTCAACAACCAGCATTTCAAAAGTAATGTACTATTTTGGCACTCGAATATGTCGTGCTTAGTTACTCCGATTACAAGAAGGCATTCGATTTAACGACAGATGCTTCAGCCTATGACATAGGCACGGTGTTATCCCAAGAGAGACATCTAATTGCAATGTAGGTAGGTAGGTAGGAGTGCAGCCTTAATTGAGCCCCCTATCTCGGGCTCAATTAGCACTTGCCGTGCCATTTCACGTTTCACCTTCTCCTTCAAACCATTTCGATGAAGCTACTTATGTCCGATATGCTTTTAGTAAAAATCCACCGATGGTTTCCGCAGCCTAGGCAGATGTTGTTGTAGAGCATACGCATTTTGGATGCATGTTCTCCAAATGGCCAGTGCCTTATTATGGTAACTGTTACTCTGTAGATACTTTTCCTAGACTTATTTAATAAGTCTTTAGTTCTCCTCTTGTTATACTATATGTTGGCCATAATTGTTTAGTTATAATACATTTGGTCATGTTTTTCCATCTGTTATTTGCAACTTGTTGGAATTGTCCATTGATCTCTCTTTTGATCGATCGTATTAGCTTCGCCTCAGCTTTGTTAAGGAAAGCTCCTGCCTTTGCCGTCTGCTTTTTCGTTGCCGAAAATGTTCCTGTGGCCGGGAACCCAGATCAAGTCTATTTGGAGCTTGTCTTTTATTGAGCTCAATGCTTGCTTACAATTGTGGACTATGCTGCAATTTGTCGTGGGCGAAGAAACAGACCAGGAGCGCCGCCTGGCTATCTGAAAATATTGACACTTTACGTATCCTCTCGTGGTTTTCCAACAGAGCTTCGCAGGCCTTTTCTATGCCCAGTACTTCCGCTTGGAAGATGCTAGCCGAGTTTGGTAGACGGATAGGGAGAGAAATGTCCAGATCAACGGAAAATACCCCCGTGCTACTCCGCAGTCCTTCCTCCCCTCTTGAGCCTGTTCTCCATTCTCGTCTAGAGGGTATCCTCACCTGGAAATGTCTATTGAAATCTAGCTGATTCTGCTGATTCCAATCACCCAATTCTTTTGTTCTTATAGCCGCAAAAGCTGCTGTTTTGTGAATAAAGATGTCTCTGGGTAGTTGACGCAGGCCCACATTGCACATGCTGTTCTTTGTATTCTATTTAATTTTCTATTGTTGTATTGTTTGTTTAGCGCTGGCCACCTTACCAGAGCTCCATATGTAAGTATAGGTCTTATAACAGTCGTATACATAGGTTTAAGGCCCTAACTCTTGCTCACGATTTTATTGTAAGTTGTTAAGTTAACACTTAGTCCATTGTTCTTAGCCCATAGGTTTAACCTCCGCAGTGCTCTTTCCATAATCTCACTGACTGTTGAGGGAAACATGCCTGATACCAACAACAATATATCTTCTGCATATGCTACCGCTTTCACTCCTCCACCGTTTAATTGGAGTAGTATTTCGTTCAGCGGGGAAAGGACCCCCCCGTGAGGAGTCCCTCTACTCAAATAACTTGTTTGTGTTCCAGCGACGTTTGATGCTATAATATTTTTATTCTCAAGCATCGATAATATCCATCTGCACGGTGTCACCTATTCCACCATGTGTCAGAGAATTAAATAGCATTTACTTCTATGTTATTGAAGGCGTCCTATATGTCTAAAAAAGCAGCTGTGGTGTATTGTTCAATTATATTTATCACCTTGTGAAGAGCAGTTTCGGCTGATCGTCCATTGTGTACGCATGTTGGGACTTCGATAACTTAAGTTGTTCTGATATGTAAGTATATTAGCCTTTCTAGTACCTACAGCATATAGGAGGTTAGGCTTATAGGTCTAAAATCCTTTTCATTATCGTGTGTTCTTTTGCCTGGTTTTGGAAGGAACACAACTTTTATTCTTTTCCAACTTCTTGGGTTGTAAGATAGCTGAATGCTAGCTTTGTATTATCTTCAAGCCTTTGAACCTTTGATTCTACCAGTTTTTGCAGCATTATGGGCATACTCCCGTCAGGACCTGTCGCTTTAAATGGTGCAAAACTATTTATGGCATATTTGATTTTGCTTTTGGCTACTATCTGGCCTCGGTAATCAGCTGTGTTTGCCGCTGGTTCTGGTTGAACCCTCGTTATAGGCGTTTGCTGACTCCCGGGGAAGTGCGTTTTAACAAGTACCTCCGGAGATTCTTTTGCAAAGGAGTTCCAATCATTTCCTTCCGCCTTAATGTAGGCAGTGTTAATATGTTCTTCGGATAGCATTTTACTCAGCTTTGCGGTTTCTCTGCAACTTTCTATCGATGTGCAGAAAGATCGCCATGAGTAATTTTTAGCTGTCCTGACTGCTTTTTTGTATCTTCTCATGGTTGCCAGATTTTGTTTCTAAAACTCTCATTGAAAGTTTTCCTTAGTTGCGTTCTCAAATTCTTAAGCTCACTGTTCTACTAAGGAAGGCACTTTCATTTTTCAGAACTGTTAGCGGGGTGTATTTATTAGTTAAGATTTTTTCTATCTTCTCTACATCTGAATCTAGTTTCTGAGGATTACTGATACTCTTATTGCCTCCTTTTTCAAGGCATTTTTTGTTACACTGGTAAGTTTTTTCCATGCTGTTCTTCTAGGGTCCCGATATTTGAGAGGAGTACTGTATTTCTCGCGATTGCTGAAGAGTATGCTTTTATACTTCTATTAATAATACCTTCGTTTCGTGTGTAAAAACTGTTACAATTACTGCTGTTTAGCCCTTTGATGGTGTCTTCATTAACGCAGGGCTCCTGTATTAGACTGATGTCGATGACCCTCTCGTTTATGAGGGTTGTCAGATTCGCTGTAACACACTTCAAGTGCTGCCGGTTAATCTGTACGCATCTTAGGTTATTGAGCATATCGGGTTTCCTTGATGTCCACATTCCTTAGCAGCTGGATGGCGTCGTCGACCTCTTCCGTGTCATCTTCGTCAGACGCTTTGTCGCCTTGGAAGATTTTTAGCCTGGAGGATTGTCGGGTACAAAGCTTAGCACAATACTCGACAATCTGACGTCGATCTCTACCCATCGTTCCTGTATTGAGGAGGAATTACCGTCTATGATGGCCACTTGTAGGCTATTTCTGGCTACATCGCAGAAATTCTTTACCGTTTTTCAGCTGCTATGTTCCCCTGCACTCCGCCTAGGCTTTTTGGGTAGAGTTCCGTACAGTTCTCTGATTGAGCGATTCCTTTTTTGGAAACTGCTCGGGTTTTTGCTCTCTTCCTGAGGTTCTGATTGCATCCTTTTCAGGAAGCTTTCGTATTATTCTATTAAGGATTTGAGTCGCTTTGTTTCTGCCTCATCAACTGGGTTATCGGCTGCCTGATCTTTGGCTATATTCCCTAGTAGTCAAATTGGTTCATGTTGTTAAGTTTGTTTTGTTCATGTTTGGTCCCACTAGTAATCAGCAAAGGGTTGGTTACAAGTTCGCAGAGCCGGTATGCGTAGAGAAGGCATTTAATACCTCCAACCACGCCTTGGCATCGGAGGGGACCGTTCGCGATCAGCTATTCATTACCGCCCACTGACCATTCAGCCATCGGCATGGGTACCTCAACACCGTGGCTTAGGGTGGTGTAGGGGCGGGTATCCTCATACTTCCACATTAGGAGATGGGCGTAAAACTAAGGGTTTATTCATCCATATCACCATTGTGGGAATTATGAGGTGTCCTTCTTAGGTCATAAGAGTAGAGTGTGTTTCCTTTGGGATGCGCACTTTACTATTACTTAAGCCCCTTCGCTACGACTAGGCGACCAACTTTAAAGGAGAAATACAATACAAGGAAGTTAAATAGACAATAAAGACATAAACATCTTCACTGGCCACCACCTCTTAACTTTCACAGTAACAGAGTCTAATCTGTATGCGAAGATCAAAAGGTGGAAAGCGCGCATTGACGAGTCCAGTGCACGAATATTCTAAAATCTTGGTAAGGACAATTTAGTCGCAGATGCCTTATTCAGACAATAGCTTAAAGATGTGGAAGAAGAAGCCAACTCTTGCGTAGCAACGGTTCACAGTGAAATTTCACTGATCCTCACTATAGAAACAATGAAAAAATCATTAAATTTTGTTCAAAATTAAATAGTATTGAAAGAGTGGTGCTTTCCTTAATAGTCTTATTTTATTTAGAAATAAGAGACGCCACTGAATTAGCTT
Source organism: Bactrocera tryoni (assembly GCF_016617805.1). Taxonomy (NCBI): domain Eukaryota; kingdom Metazoa; phylum Arthropoda; class Insecta; order Diptera; family Tephritidae; genus Bactrocera; species Bactrocera tryoni. Next base: position 3,898,082 of record NW_024395977.1, read on the forward strand.
CACCTGTATGGAATCCCTGTTGAGAGAACTGGAGAGCAATATCAAACCCAGAGGTGTTAACGCCTTCCACTGTGACTTGCACACACGAAATGATACAGGATGAAGTGGTTCGAAGGTTCGCAGCCTTAAAATTTTGTAATCGTGTTGTCGATATTTTCGGAGCTGGGGGTAAAAGAGAAATGATAGAGCCCATCGATCAGCTCGGCAAAATGTGAAGCAGGTGCTATCTGAGTAATGCTTTGCGAATATTTCAAAACTAGCCAGCAAATTGTGAACGTGAGCCAGGGCTAAGTACAATAGACACCTTAGAAAATAGGAGCTTGGAGAGACACCAGTTTTTTCACATGAAGGGGAGATGCTACACTGACACAAAATTTTTCCTCACTTGCATTGACAAGTTTGCCGTTGGTCAGTCTATCCCCAGAAGTCAGCATTCCTACAGCTCATGAATTTTTCCCAAAGGCTACAGCGATCTACAGTAACAATAAACCAGCATTGAACTCACAGACTATCTTACCGGTGATAACCAACAATTTTGGAGACACCTTTGAGGTCATTATGTTGGCAGTTACTGAATACAACAAGTACATCCATTCCTTTATCAACAAGAGACCAGTTAATGTTGTTTAGGCCTTCGAGTGAACCACAGGAGGTAATACAAAGCAAAATTAAAGATGCTCAGATCGGAACTAGCCAGAGAAAATGTTTCGCGGCAAAACAAAATTTTTGCATTCCCTTGGTTTTGAATAACTTTTCTCTTCTTACCCGTGGACTCGTCACGCATAATGGAATAATTTACTTACGTTAAGTATTCCACCAATTTTTTTGGCAGTGATGGAGGAGATGGTTAATTTAATTGACATTTTCCCACAATCACATATGAAGGAGCTCTTGAGCTTGGATACAACACACCTTCGAAATCTGTTAGAATCATTAGGCGCACTCCACTGGTTTGCAAGGATGTTAAAATGCAGTTGATAAATTCAAACAGCAGCAAAGAGAAATTAGTACAAGAGTTCAAAGTCAGGTCAATCCACTATCATCTACCGTCAATCGAATTCTCGAAGCAACTACAGATTCACAAGTTAATACCGGTAATTTAAATGAAATGTTGCTAGCAGGAAATTGAATGTTAATGAAGGAGGTCTAAGGCTCAACATTGTTAATAAAAATATTTTCAAGTACGCGAATTTGAAATCAGTTTGGCTGGAGGAGTTCAACAACAAATAAACATAAGTAACAAGAAAACTTTGAATAGTATAAATAAAAAGCCAAAATCTTAAAAAATTTTGAACTCGCCTCCAAATGGTTCATGGCGCTGTAGTAGGTACTGATGATTCAGATCTACCAAAAAATTTTAAATCATCGATCAATTAAAGCTACTAAAATCAATTGGATCTATTCCATATCTGAGAGGAGAGCTGCCATAAATAGACACACAATTATGGAAAACACCACTCTTAACAAGTAACGACACTAATGAACTTGCCAAAAATTAAGAAAGAAATAAGAGTAGAATTCATCAAACTAGAATCCACTGTTTCAAATTGACACAAAACATCCCCACAGACAGCTGGGATTCTACTCTGGTAAATGTATGCACCGCAGTATTACCAAAAAAATTGTTACTTTTATCGGAGCAATCGCTCTCATCACGAAAAAAGTGACCAACGTGGGAACATATGAAAGACTTTCTACCTACCCTGTAACCAATGGTTTCGGTTGGAGCCGTACGTAAGGAGTTTGAAATGCCGTCCCACAATTCCCTTATACCGAGTTGTTGACGAGTACTCTTAGAGAGCAGGAGTGCGAGCCGAGTAGAAAATCGTTCGGCTGTCTGTTGTGATTGCAGCTTCTCGACGTCGAACATTCCTTATGTTTGTTGACGCACAGAGTGTGTATCTTGGCTGCAACAAATTATGGTCCAAGTCGATGTTAGGACTTCAGAGCGTACGCACTTCTAAAACACTGGAGATGTGTCTTCCGTCTATCATAACATGGCCGATCTGGTTGGTGCGTTTTCGATCCGGAGACAGCCAGTTGGCTTGATAAATTGTCTTATGCTGGAATCTAGTACTACATATAACCATATTTCGGGCCCCGGCGAAGTCGATCAGCCTCAACCCATTTGGGGATCTTTCGTCGTGGAGGCTGAATATACCGACCGTAGTGCCAAAGATACCTTCTTTGCCCACCCTGGCGGTAAAGTCGCCAAGCACGATTTTGACATCGTGGCGAAGTCATCTCTTATAAGTGCGCTCTAAGCGCTCATAGAAGGCATCTTTGGTCACATCGTCCTTCTCTTCCTTCGGGGCGATATGTTGAAGAACTTCGCTTTGATACCGGTTGTGGCTAGACGTTCATCCACCGGTGTGAATGACAGTACTCGGCGGCGGTGTCTCTCTCCCACCACGAGTCCCACAGCGAGTTTGCGGTCCTTTATATGACCACTGTAGTAAATGTCAAAAGGACCTAGTCGTCTCAGTTCTTTTCCCGTCCATCGCATTTATTGGACGGCGGTGATGTCAGCCTTTATTTTCACGAGGACATCAAACAGCTTGGCAGCGGCATCTTCCCAATTAAGGGACCGGAAATTCGATTCACATGCCCTTATATCGTTATCCTGAATGCAGTTGCCATGGCCGTCATCAGAAAGGCGCTTTCTCTTACGAGGCTGTAAGGAATTTTTCACGGGTCCCAAACCCAGCGTACAACCCTGTGGAGGGGGTGTTTCGTCTGCTTATTTTAGCTCGCCTTCAAACGGATTTTCTTTGGCTACCCAGAGGTCAAGGACCGGAAGTTGTGAGTTTCTAGAGCCATTTGTAAAATAATCGTTTCTGGCCATTCCCAAGGGAATGGCAATCAGAGAACTTTCCTCATTACGTGAACTTCTACACCTGGCTCCATTCATAATTGGGGGCGAAAATTATTCACCGACGGTTTCGAATTTCCGATGTGTAGGGTAAATTGATAGCAAATTATACACAGTTATTTTAACGAATGGGTTTTACTTTGTCATCCTATTCAGTGCCATCTTGCCACAGTTCTTGATTGAGGATTTTTGCTTGAATCACCGAGGAAAATATTTACCGTTTGGTTATGGTGGACATTGCAGATATCGACTCAGTTGTATAGGAGGCTTGATCTGTTATCGCATTCCATTGAATCCCGGGGGTTTTTTGTAATACTGGTCTTTTCAATTTTATGGAACTCTGTATCTAATAAGGCTTCCTTTTTTACGTTTGTTTATTATCTCGAAACAATTTATGTAATTTTCTTTAGGGGGACCTGCCGAATTTAGTGTCCTAATGACTCGATAAGGTGCACCATTGATACCAAAGATCCCTGATTTTAGTTTGTAGTGACTATTAACCGAGTTGCGAAAGACTATGCGCTGGATATCTTGGTCTTAATCGCTCTGTACTTATATTTCCTATACATCGCCGTTAAAATCATATTTAAACTTGCACCAATTTTAAATGAGCAAGATGAGATCAGATTGTTATGCTGGCTCTATACATATATAGTACACCATTCAGTTATTTGCCTGAGCTTGCACACTTGAAGGAATTACCACTCGTACCCTTTTGGTTATATTAAAGCCATATAATATAATATAAGTATTTCATGATGTGGAATATAAAAGGATAAATATCTGCCTTTTGATATTTTGTCACATTGTCATAAACTGATTTAAGTTCTCATGTTTTGTTACGCTCTTCTTCATGTTTAAGAATTCCTGAGTTGTAAATGAACTTATTTTTTCTGTCACCTGACCACTTAAAATCCATCCAAAGATTGTATTTTGTATTAATAAATGATTCAAGAATTTTTCAGTGCATTCCTACACAATTTAAGATATTAATTCCTATTTTCGGAGTTCGGGATTTCGGAATAAACTGGTTTGGTTGTCGCGACTAACCCGGTAGTTTAATGAATAAGATTTGGTATCATATTTTGGAAACTACTACTACGAAGATCATTCATTGCTTCATAGTACTAGTCGATGATAAAGCTCGTGCTGTCAGACAATATTGCTTCCGTCTATAACAGATATATTTTAAATATCTCGCAAGACCTAATTTTGTGACCTTCTTTGCATATTACACATCATGCTTGCCATTGATTTGTCTCATTGAATATGAATGTTTAGCTTTTATGAACATGTCTATTGCATTGTAAGTGAGGTTAACAAAGATTTTAGTTGTTTTGATGACTATTTTGCGTAGCTATCTTTTAGTCAACTGGCTCTGTTATTTCATATTGCGTAGTGAGGAATGCCATTTTGGCGATTTTTTCCTTGATAGTAGAGATTGCTCCCATCGTAAAGTCGCCACAGAAATATTTACTAGACTACGATCCCATAAATCGGTGGAAATATTTTGTGTTTCTAACACGAATAAACAATTAGCAACTGTGAAGTTTAATTTTTGAAATTTCTGGCTAGATTCTTATTACATTTTTGGCAAATTCATTAAAATAAGATTTCCGCTTACGCGACTATAGCCGAGTTAACAACAGCACGCCAGTCGTTTCTTCTTTTCGCTACGTGGCGCCTATTGGATATTCCAAGCGGCGTCAGGTCCTTCTCCATTTGGTCCTTCCAACGGAGTGGAGGTCTTCTTTTCCTCTGCTTCCCCCGGCAGGTACTGCGTCGAATACTTTCAGAGCTGGAGTGTTTTCATCCATCTGGACAACATGACCTAGCCAGCGTAGCCGCTGTCTTTTAATTCGCTGAACTATGTCAATGTCGTCGTATATCTCGTACAGCTCATCGTTCCATCGAATGCGATATTCGCCGTGGCCAATACGCAAAGGACCATAAATCTTTCGCAGAACTTTTCCCTCGAAAACTCGTAACATCGACTCATCAGTTGATGTCATCGTCCAAGCCTCTGCACCATATAGCAATCTGGAGAAAGCAGAACTAACGGCGCGGGTATTGAGGCCGATGATATCAATATCATCGGCATACGCCAGCAGCTGTACACTCTTGACCTTCTCTATTTAGTTCTGCAGCTCGAACTATTTTCTCTCACCGCATGGTGAATATCTGGTCGGTTGTTGATTTTCAAGGTCTGAAGCCACACTGAAAAGGTCCAATCAGTTTGTTGATGGTGGGCTTTAATCTTTCACACAATACGCTCGAAAGAATCTTATATACGATGTTGAGGAGGCTTATCCCACCGTAGTTGGCGCAGATTGTGGGGTCTCCCTTTTTGTGGATTGGGCATAGCACACTTAAATTCCCAACGCTGGGCATGCTTTCGTCCGACCATATTTTACAAAGAAGCTAATGCATGCTCCTTATCAGTTCTTCGCCTCGGTGTTTGAATAGCTCGGCCGGCAATCCATTGGCCCCGCCGCTTTGTTGTTCTTCAGACGGGTAATTGCTTCGAATTTCTACATGTTCGGGCAATGGAACGTCTGCTCCATCGTCATCGATTGGGGAATCGGGTTCGCATTCTCATGGCATTGTACGTTCAGTGCCATTCAGCAGACTCGAGAAGTGTTGGCTGGGTTCTACTAAAGTATGCTCCGGTCTTGAAACCTCCGGTAAGCCGTCGCATTTTTTCGTTGAATTTTCGAACATTACCCTTGTTGGCCAGCTTATTAAGCTCTTCATGCTCTAGCGTTTCGGCCCTTTTTTTTTCTGCCTGGAAATCCGTCTCGGTTCCCTTTTCAACTCTCGGTAACTATCCCATTCCGAACGTGTTGTGGTTGATTGCAACGTTGCGAGGCAGGTAGTCTGTTTTCTCTCCGCTCCGAGTTGTTGACGAGTGCTCTCAGAGAGCAGAAGTGCAAGCCGAGTAGAAAATCGTTCGGCCGTCTATTATGATTGTAGCTTCCCGACGTCGAACCTTCCTTGTGTCTGTTGACGTGCGATATTTGCTACACAGAGGCGGGTGCAAACCTATTCTGCAACAAGATAGTGGTCCGAGTCGATCTTAGGAGCGCACGCACGTCTAAAACACTCTTCCATCTATCACAACATATCGCTCTGGTTGGTGGCTTTTTGATCCGGAGACAGCCAGGTAGCTTGAAACATTTTCTTGTACTGGAATCTAGTACTACAGAAACCATATTTCAGGCCCCAACGAACTCGATCAGCCTCAACCCATTTGGGGATGTTTCGTCGTGGAAGCTGAATTTACTGACCGTAGTGCCAAAGATACTTTCTTTGCCCACCCTGGCGTTAAAGTCGCCAAGCACGATTTTGGCATCGTGGCGAGGGCAGCCCACATAAGTGCGCTCCAAGCGCTTATCATCATCTTTGGTCATATCGTCCTTCTCTTCCTTCGAGGCGTGGGCGCAAATAAGCGATATGTTGAAGAACCCCGCTTTGCTGCGGATTGTGGTTAGACGCTCATTCACCGAAGAGAATGATAGTACTCGGCGGCGGAGTCTCTCTCCCACCACGAATCACCAATCTTGCGCTCCACTGTAGTAAAAGCCACAAGGACTTACTCGTCTCTGTCCTTGTCCGGTTCATCGCATTTCTTGGACGGCGGTGATGTCAGCCTTTATTTTCACGAGGACATCAACCAGCTGGACAGCAGCACCATCCCAATTAAAGGACCGGACATTCCAGGTGCATGTCCTCAATTAGTAATCCTTATTTCGTTCGCCTTCAAACGGATGTTGTTAGGCTAACCAGAGGATACTTGGTCAAAGACCGGAAGTCGCGAGCTGCTTGAGCCATATGTAAAATAATCATTTCTGGCCACTCCCAAGTGAATGGCGATCAGAGAACTTTCCTTACTTGCGTGAACTTCTACACGTGACTCCATCTTCCATGCTGAGGAACTGCTAAATGCATATATATTGTATATGTATGCGCGTATTTAACAGCAGTCCGATAAGAGCGCAAAAAGTAAAATTACATATACAGGGACCTTTCCAAAGTAATCAGGACTTTAAAAAAAAGAACAAATGTTTTTTTCGGCAAAATCAATTTATTTTATTCAAAATAGTCTCCTTGTGCTTCAATGTAGCTTTTTGCACGGTCCAAAAGCATGTCGAACGAGTGTTTTCGCTCGTTGCCAGTATGCCGGTGCAAGTCTTTTGAACGGCCTCTACGTTTGCATAACGCTTTCCTTTCATGTGCAAATGCTTTTTCCGAAAACGAAGAAGTCGCACGGTGTCATATCAGGTGAATACTAGGAGTGGTTATTGGTGAAAATGTGCTTTTTGGTCAACTAATCGGTCACAAGCGTCGATCGATGAGGCGGCGCATTAATCTTCGCGATATTCGGGCCGGAAACGGCGAACTTGTTTCATCAATTGAAACGTTTCGGTGAAAGTTTTACCAATTTTAAAATGTTGGTTCTTTGTTCGAAATTTATTTTCACACCGATGACACATACATACATAAAACGCAATAACTTCACTTTCAATCACTTAAATGTCATGAAATTCACAAAAATTACAAATGGTGGGGAGCAGATTCTAACGCACTAGTCGACATATAGATGGCGCCATCAGGGGGCGCTAGATTCCAAAAGTCCTGTTTACTATGGTATGCACCTTGTCTTATACACACATATATTAGTAACTATGAAATGCCAATTTCAATTAATGTATGTCAGAGGGTTTACGTGTTGTTTATATTTGCTTGAGAGTAAATTTTTAAATTTAATTTAATTTTCCGCCAACGGTATTTGAGTATACCAATAATTTTTTTCGCTCCTTCTTTCCAAATTTCCCATATATTTTTTCTTTCTTCCGGGTTTGGTGACGTCCTACCCAGTTGTTGCTTGCTGTTGTTATCTCCTGCCTTTTGTGTTTTAGGTGGCAGTTTTTGTAAGTGGTTATTAAATTGCGCCCGATTTGCGTTTTACTGATTTTATTTTTGTAATTCAGTTGACTCCGCGTCCGTGGCACAATTCCGATTTCTTTGGCGCCGCGATTTGAAGGTACCGTTGGAAAGAGGAAGTCCTCTCTGATTAAAAAATATATGGGGTTATAGGTACCGCAAACGCTTAGTTTACGAGATATTCGACCTTGAAGTTCAAAATTCCCAAAATTCGAACATTTCAACAAGCTATTTCGCCACATTAAACACACTTTACTCACATTTTTATTTCAAATTAATTAAATTAAACTATAAAATTTTAAATAAATCCACATTCTACAATCTTTTTACCGAAGAAATATTGATTTTAAAAGTTACATTGTACACTCATAGTGAACATCATGTGTGTGCTAAAAATTACGACGAAATGGAGCGCTGCCATGTGATAATAAGGAAATTCGCTGAAATGACTTTTTTCTCAAAAATTCCTCTATCCATTCATGTGGATATGTTCTTTATTTAATTTAATAAACAAATAAGTAATATTATATAGTAATATTATAAAATATATTGTCACCTAATATACAAAAAAACGTATATTCAATAATAAATGGAAAGCGCTGACAGATATTATAACCAAAATTTAACCATTTTATAACGAAAACTCAAATTTTTTTCCAACAGTGCAAGATAACCAAAAAATATAACCACTTTATAACGAAACTCAATATATTTTTTTATTTTAACGCAGAAAGGAGTACAACGCAAAAGTACTTCAGTCACATAAATCACATATTACACATATACATATGTGGAAAGATTTTTTTATAGTTAATATAGAAAAAAGTATCACGTGAAAAAGCAAACAAAAAAATTGTTAAAAAATCCTACATATTTGCTGTTAGGATGTGGCAAGGCTTGTTTTCCTAATAATTGTAAACAATCTAACCTTTTCAACGATGAGTGAGCTAAGTGATTTTTAAATTAATAAATTTAGGTAAAATATACCAAAACAAAAGTGAAATGTGAACGTATTTCAATGTTTAGAGTGTATATTTAAATATACAGAGAAATTCCATGTGTTATTAGTGCAAATTTTTGAACTTTTAATCGTGAATATTTTAAAAAATAAAAGTTATTTTTTTATTATTTTTGGATATTTCTTCTCTGGAGAAGCTCCCCTATCCGCACATACCCCATTTATACGGAAATTCGGTTTTTTTACCCCTCCGCCAAAGTAATCGGAATCGTGCCGCGTCCGTTTATAATAATTTGTTAAATCTCTATAGGCTAATTTTTCTTTTCACTTTGTTTTTGTTTTCTCACAGAGACACTTATTTGCCCCGTTAGGCCATATATTGTGGTATGTATTATTTATTATAATATTTATATTTTTTCAACATTTTATTAAAATTTTGTGGTGCTATTTTATGATTTTGTCATCATAAGCGCCTTTCAGAAATGCTAGAGAGACTAATGTATACTAGGGTGGGTCGATTCCGGACTTTTTTCGATTCGGGATTTCTAATAGTGCGGAAAAGTTGCCTTAGTACTTCATGATTCCAATGCAACTTTTTGTTTTGAGATCGGATTGCATCTTCAACCCCAACTTCGGCCTTGAAATTTCGGAAATTCGCCTGAAATCGTGAAATTGTCTACCTAGCGCCTGAAATACGCATCTCATGGCAAAATGTATAAACAAAAGTTATTTGTCACGTAATTTGCTACCGAAATGGTATACATATGTGATCATGATCGGCTTGCGGCCACACTTCTTGACGTTGATTTCGCCGAGTGCTATCACTCACATTCATTCACCTACGCCAAAGGACACGTTCGGATAAGTCTCCACACAAATATTTTTTCATCGAGTTCCTTCACTCTTGTCGGTGATTTCGCCGAGTTCTATCACTTACATTCATTTCCCTGCGCCATACGACACGTTCGGACTGGTCTCCACATAAATATTTTTTCCTCGGGTTCCTTCATTCTTGTCGTTGATTTCGCATAAGAGTGCTATCACTTATATTCTCTCAAGAGAACACAGAGCTCAAAAATGTCTCTATCTAAATTTAAATTTAGACAGAAATGTCCTGTGTTGGCATATATCCTTACAATCTCTCTGAGTCCCATTTACCTACTTACAAGGATGTTCTTTTGTGTTATCAGTTTGAAAGATTTCGTATAGGGCGACTCTGAGGCGACAACTATGAACCTAGGAGTAAAGAGGTTACAGAAATAGTTGCAAAAAGTTTGAAAATACTTTCAAAAGGTCATCTATTCCGATAGTTCCACACACCAGAGTTGTACAAATGCTCACCACATACCATAAGAAATTTCTGACTCTTAAACAAATGTTTTTAAGGAACCCAATAGGTTTGAGCTCTAAAAAAATGACTTTGTCTTTTCTGTCGGAAAATTATTTGACATCGCTGTTTTGTAAATGCGTTTATTTTTCTTCTTGTCACTTGTCCAAAGGAAAGGAAAGTTCCTATCAATGAACAACCATTTCTCTTGGACCAGAGAACCAGACGAATTGATCGCATTGGAAGTGTATATATATCTGAAACAAACAAGATTACAAAGAAAAATGAACGTAAAGAAAAGCTTTCAAAACATCATTTAACATCAGCACTTACCAGAAAAGTATCAGCTAGAACACGTGACCATTCAGATCAGCCAGACTCTCATACAGACGACAACAATGTAGGTGCGTCGCACATGGATTCTTCCAAAAACGATGCTGATGATGAATTTTCTCTTCCATCCTCTAAAACCAAACAAAACACACTAGTATTAGAACACACTGCTTTAGCTGCCCAAAGATTTGGAGTAAGTGATAGAGCAGCGGCCTTGATTGTTTTATCTGCTTTTCTGGATGCCAAAAAAGCAGGTTTGATAACAAATGATCAGGCTAGCTTTGTCACTGACAAATGCAAGATTAGTCGGGAAAAAAAAAGTGTTGGAGTTAAGCTCCATAACACCGAAAGTATTGACTCTGTATATGGGCTGTATTTTGACGGCCGCAAAGACACTACACTTACACAAGTCAGCGAAGGTGAAAAGTACTACCGCGACACTGTCAAAGAGGAACATACATACTACCTTCCGGGTTAGCTGGGGATGAGACGCAAGCTATATGGCAACATTTACAAGACAATTCAGTTGATGTGGAACATTTAGAAGTCGTCGATGCTGATGGCACCAACACGAACACAGGTTGGAAAGGTGAAATCATTCGGAAACTAGAAGAAAGAATAGGTATGCCATTAGAGTGGGTTGTTTGTCTTCTACATTTCAACGAACTTCCATTTCGTGCTCTTTTCGAACACATAGATGGTGTCTCAAAGAGTCCAAATACATTCTCTGGCGACGTAGGTAAACTGCTCCCTGATTGTGAGAAGTTGCCTGTTGTCAAATTTGAAAGTTTTCATCCTGCCAATTACCTTCTGAAGTTATTAATTCGACCCAACTTAGCACAGACCAAGCTTATCCTATAAAATATCAGAAGCTGTTATTTCCGGTCAATGTTCCTCAGGTTTAGCGTCGATGCATCCAGGTAACATGTGCAAATCTCGCTGGCTCACCTGTGCAAATAGAATTCTGAGATTATACATTTCTACTGACAAACCAACAAAGGAAATAAAGATTTTGGTCAAGTACATACTTACAGTTTACTCACCTTTGTGGTTCTCAATAAGATTCAACAGTTCAATCAAAGATGGCTCACGCCATCTCTATGCTGCAACTCAAAGATCAAGATACTTACCTGCTAAACGGCGCAAGGTTGTCGATTCATCCATTCAACAGAATGCTTTCTTTGCTCTTCCAGAAAACATTCTCCTTAGTATGATGACTGACGAACGGATATAAGTCAGAAAGTTGGCCCTTGACCGTCTTCTGGCAGCCAGAGAAGCAGAGTCTGACACTGTAAATGGAAGGGTTAGATGTAATAAAGTGCCAAAGCTGAATTTCAAAGCTAATAATTGTTACGATATAATTAACTGGAAGACTATTACCTTGACTATTCCACCAGTTCTTTGTTCAGTTTCTAACGAATAACTCATAAAAGGGCTGTCGGGAGACACTGCAGAGGTATGGTGAAATCCCCTCTCACACCGTAGCAGTCGAGAGAACCGTCAAACTGGTGACAGAGGCATCTTCTAAAGTTATTGGCCCCCAATCTCGTGATCGTTTTATACGCTCTATACTGAAATATAGGCAACAAGTGCCAAAGTTTAGTACAAAATCTGATTTTATCAATAAATTTGACACAGATTCAGACTAAAACAAGCCTGTCATATGGCTGGTTGGTTGGGTTAGGCTTGGGTGACCAATACAGGTTAGCTGAGAGCTGCAACCATTTTCACCTTGCGCTGTGGCGCGGCGCATTTTCGCTCGTATCTCGGGAACGGTTCGTCCTACGGCCATGATCAGTACCATTTCGGTAGCAAATGACGTAACAAATAACTTTTGTTTTCTACATTTTGCCATGAGATGCGTATTTCAGGCGCTAGGTAGACAACTTCACGATTTTAGGCGAATTTCCGAAATTTCAAGGCCGGAGTTGGGGTTGAAGATGCAATCCGTTCTCAAAACAAAAAGTTGCATTGGAATCAGGAAGTACTAAGGCAACTTTCCCGCACTATAAGAAATCCCGAATCAAAAAAAGTCCGGAATCGACCCACCCTATTGTATACTCACTAGGATGGGTAAAAAAAAACGAATGTCTAGTCGACAAATATCGCATTCGATGGAACTGTGAGCTGTACGAGTTATACAAGTGACGACATTGACATAGCGGAGCGAATAAAAAGACAGTGGCTACGCTGGCTTGGTCATATCGTCCGAATGGATGAAAACGCTCCAGCTCTGAAAGTATTCGACGCAGTACTCGCCGGGGGAAACAGAGTGAGAGGAATGCCTCCACTCTGTTGTAAACTCGGCTATAGCCCTATCAGCGGTGCCGACGGCAATAAAGAAGAGAAAGGTATATACATGTATGTATATATGAACGCACATGCATCAATATAAAGTTTTTTAACTATAAATAAAAATTATAAGTGTGGCAGCTTTATAAATATGTAAATTATATATTCTGGCAATATTATGAGTCTGTAAATTCATTATGTATCTAATTATAAATAAAATAGAGTGGCAGCAACATATGCGACCATATTGTGGACAAAGTAAAACGAGTGCGTAATCATTTAAAGAACGTCCAATATAATGTATTGTACCCAAAATGTTGCCAAGTGAGCATTGGTTTAGTTTGCGTTTGCTCGGGCATAAAACAACAAGTAATAAAGCCGAACTAATTGTTCGCCTACAACAAATTTCTGAGGGGCTTCGTCGAAATTCGACGGTTGACGCTGACGCTGACTATGCACAAGTCACGATTCCTGAGGAAATCAACGAAGGAGCAGTACAAACATTACCGACAAGTGTGGTGAATTTAACAATGGTTGAAGCGTGAATGAGAACTAAAGCAAATGGAAAACGAACTTCTAAAGAGTGAAAAAGAACAGTTGAGAAATAGTGATGATGAAACAAGAAACATTTCCAACAAGCAAAAAGTTCGCCGATGTGAACGAGCATATTTCTGACTTTCCTGGTAGTGGTGAATGCTTTAAATTATGGCAAGCACAACTAAAAAATATTCAGAGTGTTTACCAACTTGATGATAACAACATAAGAGCGCTAATTGCAAATAAATTAAAAGGTAATGCGCTAAATTTTTGTGATTTGATTGCAATGCTTATTGATAAGTTTTTAATGGAAATGAGCTCTCTCTTTGAAGAAAAAACAACAATTTGATGCTAAATAAAAATTTTGAAACCAGGCAGTGGTTGACTGCCGAATCGTTTCGAGAATATTTCCATGAAAAGTTGATTCTGGCAAGTATGTAAAATTCTTATTGGAGAAGATGATCTGGTTGAATATCTCATTGAGGGTATTCCGGATAACACTTTACATTCGCAAGCTAAAATGAATAACAAATATGAATTGTCAGAAGCATTTCGAAATATTCAATTGCCATGGTATATACCAAAGAAAATGACAGCAGTTAATCGACATGTGTAGTCGAGTAATGGACAACAGGCAGCGGAAGTCGCGAGATGCTTCAATTGTAACTCCTTGGACTTTTAGCAAATGTATGCCGAAACCCCAAACGAGAGCATGGTGCTTGTCATGTACATATGTACAGAAATTGTTCTCAAAGGAAGAGCCGCACTGTAAAGCATTGACGGAAGACGATGATTTTGTAAGGTTTTTAAATTATTTATTTATTAATTCCAAATTTAGTTAAAAACTTTATTACAATCGCTAATGGATACGGGAAGCCATACTAGTTTTGTTCGCCAACAGTTCATATCAGATGTATTAATAAACGGAAAAAATAATGTACTCTTAAAATATGGTGAAATAAACATAAGTATTGAATTAACAATGTTAGTTGAAACAAATGAAACGATGACTTATCCAATTATTTTAAGAAGACACTTTTTAAGTAAATATAATTTAAAATTAGAATCTAATATGGAAGATTTGAATTTCAAAGTCGGAAATAATACATTTGATGAAGAGTGTAATAGATCAATGAAAACTGAACTTAATAATACCAAATTTTCTGTGAATTGCACTGAAGTAATGAAAATTTAAGCAAAAAATCCTAATGTTTATACAAAAAACGATAAAATAAGTGTATATGCAAAACAAAAAAAGTTTGTGCAAATATTTCAAGATTATTATATGTGTTGTGAGCGTCTCGATACGCCAAAAATAGATGTGAGATGAAGCTATTGCTGAGTACAGAAAAACCTTTAATTGCCCTCCGAGAAGACTGTCATACAGTGAAAAACAAAAAGTTAAGGTTGTTTTAGATGACTTAATGCGTTCTACCACGTAGACATGGTTGAAGAATCGATTAAATACACTTCTTTTGCGACAGTACGAGTTTTTGAAAATGCATTTCGGTCTGAAAAATGCCCCTTCAACTTTTCAGCGGTTTTTAGCACTGTTTTCGATGATCTAATTCGAGCAGAGAAACTTGCTATTTATTTAGACGATATCGCGATAGCTATAGTACATTTTACAGAAAGTTTTAGACAAGTTAGTACAAAACAAATTAGAATTGAGATTAGACAAATTCCATTTTATGGAGGCAGAAATACGCTATTTAGGGTATAACGTTTCGAGTAAAGGTATTCGATCGAATAAAAAGAATGTAGAAGTTATAGTGAACTTTCCTATGCCCAGAAACACAAAATCTGTACATAGTTTTTTGGGCTTATGTTCATACTTTCGAAGATTCGTTAAGAATTTTTCACGAGAAGCTCAGCCTCTATACAAACTAAAAAAAACGTTAAATTTACATTTGGAGAAGATGAGTTACAGTCTTTTGAGAAACTTAAAAATAAATGAATTGGGTCTTCTATCTTAGCGATTTACGATTCAAGCGATGATACAGAGCTGCATTACGATGCAAGCTCAAAGGAATTTGGTGCAATATTATTACAACAAAAAAACGACGACAAATTTCAACCAGTCTTTTATTTTTCGAAACATACAAGCGAGCCCGAATCTAAATACCACAGCTTTGAGCTGAAAACACTTGCAATTATTTATGCACTTCGGAGATTTAGGGTATATCTGCAAGGATCAAAGTTTAAGATAATCACTGATTGCAATACACTCACACTTTAAATAAGAAGGAAATAAATCTGAGGATAGCCAGATGGGCACTTGTTCAATATGTTCTCGAACATCGTAACGGGAACAGAATGCTTCATTTGGGCGCACTTAGTCGCACTTCAAATATCCTAGTTTTTGAAGAAAACACGTTTGAGCAAAATCTGTCAATTTGCCAAAATCGGGATAGAAAAATTATAGGGATCCGGGGAGAGTTGAAAAATAGGGAAAATGCTGTTTCTGAAATGCGTAATGGCATCTGTATATGGAAATGCCTGAAGATAACGACTCTGTAGAGTTTGGTTGACATAGCTATAGTAGTCCAAATATGCCCCTCCTTAATGCGATCCTTTGTGCCAAATTTCACTTTAATATCTTTATTTATGGCTTAGTTATGACACTTTATAGGTTTTCGGTTTCCGCCATTTTGTGGGCGTGGCAGTGGGCCGATTTTGCCCATCTTCGAACTTAACCTTCTTATGGAGCCAAGCAATACGTGTACCAAGTTTCATCATAATATCTCAATTTTTACTCAAGTTAAAGCTTGCACGGACGGACAGACAGACATCCGGATTTCAACTCTACTCGTCACCCTGATCACTTTGGTATGTATAACCCTATATCTGACTCTTTTAGTTTTAGGACTTGCAAACAACCGTTATGTGAACAAAACTATAATACTCTCCTTAGCAACATTGTTGCGAGAGTATAAAAATCGTAAACTTCGGCTGCACCGAAGCCAATATGCCGTTCACAGGTCCATTTTGTTTAGTAACTATGTGTTTAAGTAAATCTAAACACGTAACCGGCCAGTGGTTTTCATACAGAGGAAAACCTTTTACTAGGTCTTTTTAGCCAGGTTATTTTATAAGGTTATTTAAAAGAAAAAGTGGATCTTTTAGACGTTTACAGTTATTTAAAAATTTAAAGAAGATTTATTATTAACATAAACTTAATGGAAAAAAAATTATTATATATTATGAAAAATTAATATATATTATTACATATATTTCATATATATGTACATATATATGTATATACAGTTTGCTTTATAAAAACACAGAGCAGAAGAGGTTACATTATTTTTATGAACAATAACTCATACCAAATTTCGTGAAGATATATCGTTAAATGAGAAAGTTTCCCATGCAAACATTTGATTTCGATCATTTAGTTTGTATGGAAGTTATATGCTATAGTAATCCGATCTGAACAACTTTTTCGGAGATAATATTATTACCTTAAACAGTAATCCATGTCAAGTTTCGTGAAGATACCACATCAAATGCGAAAGTTTCCCATGCACGCATTTGATTCCGATCATTCAGTTTGTATGGCAGCTATATGCTATAGTTAACGGATCTGAACAATTTCTTCGGAGATTACATTGTTGCCTTATAAAGTAATCTATACCAAAATTTCGTGAATATATATTGTCAAATGCAAAAGTTTTCCATCCAACAACTTGATTCCGATCGTTCTGTTTGTATGGCAGCTATATGTTATAGTGGTCCGGTATCGGCAGTTCCGACAAATGAGCAGCTTCTTGAAAAGAAAATGACATTTCAAAATTTCAAAACGATATCTTAAAAACTGAGGGACTAGTTCATATATATACAGACAGGCGGACATGGCTAAATTGACTCAACTCTACAAATTGATCATTTAACCCTTATGTTAGTAACCGGGTACCCGGGTACCCACGTCGGTGTATTTGTGTGAATAGCTTAAAAAAAATTCAATATTTCATTTTAAGCTCTCAAATCGTCGTTTTTTAACTTAAAAGAAAGTTATGTGTGAGTTCATTTAATTGATTTATTTTTATACTCTCGCAACAAAGTTGCTAAGGAGAGTATTATAGTTTTGTTCACATAACGGTTGTTTGTAAGTCCTAAAACTAAAAGAGTCAGATATGGGGTTATATATACCAAAGTGATCAGGGTGACGAGTAGAGTTGAAATCCGGATGTCTGTCTGTCCGTCCGTCCGTCTGTCCGTCCGTCTGTCCGTCCGTCCGTGCAAGCTGTAACTTGAGTAAAAATTGAGATATCATGCTGAAACTTGGTACACGTATTTGTTGGCTCCATAAGAAGGTTAAGTTCGAAGATGGGCAAAATCGGCCAACTGCCACGCCCACAAAATGGCGAAAACCGAAAACCTATAAAGTGTCATAACTAAGCCATAAATAAAGATATTAAAGTGAAATTTTGGCACAAAGGATCGCATTAAGGAGGGGCACATGTGGACGTAATTTTTTTTTTTTTTGGAAAAGTGGGGTGGCCCCCGCCCCCTACTAAGTTTTTTGTATATATCTCAGAAACTACTATAGCTATGTCAACCAAACTCTACAGAGCCGTTTCCTTCAGGCATTTCCATAAACAGTTTAAAAATGGAAGAAATCGGATAATAACCACGCCCACTTCCCATACAAAGGTTATGTTGAAAATCACTAAAAGTGCGTTAACGGACTAACAAAAAACGTCAGAAACACTAAATTGTACGGAAGAAATTGCAGAAGGAAGCTGCACCCAGGCTTTTTTGAAAAATTGAAAGTGGGCGTGGCCTCGCCCACTTATGGACCAAAAACCATATCTCAGGAACTACTAAACCGATTTCAATGAAATTCGGTATATAATATTTTCTTAACACCCTGATGACATGTACGAAATATAGGTGAAATCGGTTCACAACCACGCCTTCTTCCAATATAACGCTATTTTGAATTCCATCTGATGCCTTCTCTGTATAATATATAGTACATTAGGAACCAATGATGATAGCGGAATAAAAGTTTACAAAAATACGGTATTTGAAAAATATGTAAATGACGTATAATGAAATCTCGATTATCACTTTATCATGCGAGAGTACAAAATGTTCGGTGACACCCGAACTTAGCCCTTCCTTACTTGTTTATTTTTCTTTAAATAAGCTTAAACTCTAGCCATCGCCGTATTAGCTACCGGGTACCCGGATACCCACAGTGGAAAGCATAGCAAATAAATTGGATATAATTTCTATTAATGCATGCAACTAAATTTAATTAAAAAAAATAAAGATATATTACACTTTTTTATAATTAATGACATTGAACACATTGTACACGATTAACTGAGTGCTCGTCACAAACAGGTTGGTGACAATTGGCACAGGCCTTCCGTGTCTTTCGCCGTCTTCTTATTGGCAAAGCAATGCAGACATGACAAGATCCTGTTACTTTTTTCCTTCCGGTTTTATCTTTTGGAGTCTCTGAACCAGGACTTATCGCGACTGTTTCTGTCAGTGTATGGCCTAATACACTTTCAACGGCAATCTTTGTGGAGAAGTGGCGCTTTACTTGTGGATTCGCCGTGCGATGTTCAATCATCGGCAATGCTAGTTCTTCCCTTAGTTTACGAATAAATTGACGACATTCTGTCGTTTTTTTGACAATTATTTTATTATTTTCATAAAAAATTATATATGCCGCAAGTGAAGAAGTATTTAGCATGTTGAAAAATATTGTCATTGGCCATCTCGAAGATCGTCGTTGACTGGTGTATCTCCGCACCATTTGGTCCATTGTTTCAACTGCAGCTTTATATTTATTATAAAAATTTATTATTTCCGGTTTTTGTTTAGCGTCATCACCAACTGATATATCTGAATGCATTGTCGATATCAGAATGACAGCTTTATTTTTTTTAGGAACGTAGGAACACATGGTAACCTATTCGTGAAATCCAGAAACTGCTCCCGTGTCTTATTCGCTCCCATAACACTAGGAATGTATAGGTCGTATCAGCTGACAAGGGCCACGGGTCTACGTTTTTGGCTGTTTGCTCTAATAACATTGAGTTTTTCTTTCTCTCTCGAACGTCATCTGCTCGGCTCCGAACAATAAAAGCCGGCCGACTACCTGGGGTATCCCAAATAGGTTTCAGATGTCATTCACGATTCTACGTTGTTATTTTTTTCTTTAAATTGTCACCGACTATTAATATACGAGTAGTAATAAATCAAACAAAATTTTTAATACTCAGATTGTGCGTACCACCCCGTTACCCGGTTGCTAAAAGACGTCGGTAAAGTTGGTTACTAACATAAGGGTTAAATATATACTTTATAGGGTCTCCGACTTTATAGGGTCTGGGTGTTACAAATTGTGTGGCAAACTTAATATACCCTATTTAGGGTATAAAAAAAGTCACAACAACAAGTTTCCCATGCAAGCATTTGATTCCGATCATTCAGTTTGAATTGCAGCTATATGCTATAGTAATTCGATCTGAACAATTTCTTCGGAGATTACATAATTGTCTTAGAAAAAAATGTGTACCAAATTTCATGAATATATCTTGTCAAATGTGAAAGTTGTACAAGTTGTACAAGTTTTCCATACAAGAATATATTTTATAGGGTCTCTGACGCGATCAGCTGAGAAGGAAATTAAGCAAGCGGAGTCAGCAGAAGCAGCAGTAAACAGCAATCGGGCAGCAACAAATGCGTCGACAGCAACCATTATAAATTATTGTGTTTTTATTGAAATCCAAATTGTACAAATTATTTACTCCGCACTATGTGCTTTTATTCAAATACAAATTATTTAATCAGCACTATGTGCTTTTATTGAAGTCCAAATTAGAACTGTGTCCAAGGTTCCTCAATTTAATTTTACGCAAATAAGGTAGGCTACAAATTTCCAAATGTTCGGTCAAGTTAACAAACTGTGTTCAAGGAATCCCAGGTCGCAGCGTTGCCTTCACTTTTTTGTTGAAAAAAGTGCACCATTATTACAAACTTCTCCCGCGAATGTCACTAAATAAATGACGGATATTGTAACCGATGATATTACTTCTTCAACTTTGATAAACGGATCAAGGTTATACTTGTAGTAGGTAGTTTTGCATTGTCGCCTTATTATTGTTGAATAGTTGTCTCACACATGTGGCATCCGTTTTTATACTCTCGCAACAATGTTGCTAAGGAGAGTATTATAGTTTTGTTCACATAACGGTTGTTTGTAAGTCCTAAAACTAAAAGAGTCAGATATAGGGTTATATATACCAAAGTGATCAGGGTGACGAGTAGAGTCGAAATCCGGATGTCTCGTCTGTCCGTTCGTCCGTCCGTCCGTCCGTGCAAGCTGTAACTTGAGTAAAAATTGAGATATCATGATGAAACTTGTTACACGTATTCCTTGGCTTCGTAAGAAAGTTAAGTTCGAAGATGGGCAAAATCGGCACACTGCCACGCCCACAAAATGGCGGAAACCGAAAACTTATAAAGTGTCATAACTAAGCCATAAATAAAGATATTAAAGGGAAATTTGGCACAAAGGATCGCATTAGGAAAGGGCGTATATATAGGAATACGTGTACCAAGTTTCATCATGATATCTCAATTTTTACTCAAGTTACAGCTTGCACGGACGGACGGACGGACAGACGGACGGATAGACGGACGGACAGACGGACGGACAGACGGACAGACAGACATCCGGATTTCGACTCTACTCGTCACCCTGATCACTTTGGTATCTATAACCCTATATCTGACTCTTTTAGTTTTAGGACTTACAAACAACCGTTATGTGAACAAAACTATAATACTCTCCTTAGCAACATTGTTGCGAGAGTATAATTATTGTAACTCTTTTTCGAAAGCCATCAACGCGTCGTTATCCAACTTAATTGTAACATTTTTTGATTGATTTTACTATAGAGGTATAACTTCCTATAGTAACCAGATAGCCCCAAAAATGCTCGTAAACCACGAAGAGTGCTAGGTGTTTTATAATTGAGAATGTCATTAACCTTTCAGGCTTTTTCTTCATCCCTTTCTTCGCAACAATAAATCCAAAGAAATCCACTTGTTCCCTAAGAAATTTTGATTTTTCCATTGCAACTCGCATGTTGGCATGATGTAATCGATGTAATCATGACAGCATTTTCCTATTTCATCTCTTAGAAAATTGTCAATTGCCCTTTGGAAAATTCACACTGGCTCCGATAGAGCCCCCTTATACCATCTATGTACCACCCGCTTAGAATAATTTAGAAGGATTTCAGTATTTAATTAAAAAAATAAATAAAGCAGTATTCATTTTATGCAAGTGACCAACCTAATTCAACGTGCTATTTTAAAGCAGGAGAAAGATGGGGAAAAAGTTTAAGTTGATATGTTAAGTAGAAACCCTGTAGTTTATTAAAAAAAATAAATTTATAACTCGACCTCCCCCGACACTATAAGAAAAACCCTAATTTCTAAAAAATTAAAACAAATTATTTTCGTTTTTTTGATATTTCATTGTTTTTCGGAAAAAAAAAAAACAATACATTAACTAAATTAATCTTTATATTATTAAAATTAAATACATACCATGTTGACCAGAATCCTTAACAAATATTTTAGAGAATTCCCTTCACGCAACACAAAACACCAGCTGCAATTTCGAGAATAATAGAGAGTATCGAGAATAAGGACGTGCGTACTGAACGAATTCTAGGTTCCGACTACTTGTGTGGCAATATAGAGGACTGAAGGTCAATTATTTAATCGCTTTCTTGTAGTACTAAAAAAATCAATTTTGAGTAGCATCGCTCTATTTTGTAATTCTCACTTTTGTCCGGTTTTTTAAGGAAAATGCTCCTATGAGCGACGGCCCCTTTTTAGGGTGCCGTGAAGCATGGTGAGGGGTGGCCTGTTGCACAGTTGGAATAAGGTGACTGAAGTACACTCCTGTGTGTTGTGCACCGTCGCCAAACAATTTCGGCAATGTCCGTGAGCCTACGCAACCTTCGGCCATTACATGGACTGTTTTGGAGCGAGCGCTTTTCTCGCTCTATTTATTATTTAAAATATGGGGTGTGTAAAACAAACTAATGTACAAGGAGCACTTTATTTCTCTTCACCGTCCGTATAATTACATACAATGTGCTCCTGTTCACGATTCATTAGTGAGTGTTTTATTTACAATGTTAATTATATATATGTGACCTGGTCTACGGAAAGGGGGCTTAGGTGTCAAAAAAAGGAGAACAATTAATGAGATAACGAGAAACTGACGATTATTTTTAACAGCTTTTCCCAGAAAACTAGTTTCGCACGTTAGCTCCCTTTTCGTAGACCAGGTCACATATATACATATTATACTCTTTGCAAGATTTTAGCATTAATAATTAGAATTATGAGTACAATGTATGTAAGTGTACATGTTTGTATAAATGTAAGCAGTGTAAATGAAATTATATAGAGTTTACAACTTCTATTAAAAAGCAAATTAAATGAAAAGAGATTTATAATAACCATGCATGTATTTTATCGAGAGCACGGGTAACTGTCATTAGGATGACCCAACATCCCGGCCCCCGTTGAAAGAACTATCTTTCAAGAAATCGGAAGAATGGCTTATTTATTATTTTGCTTGATGGCAGTGATTTTGTTATATCGATCAAGATGTGAGACGGTATGTACGCAATAAATCACCGACCAAAAAATTACTAGCTGTCAGTGCACCAAAGTCGTTAAGATCTGATGACATTGAACATAGCGGACGTGAATTAGGAATGGCTTCTATTTCTACAACAACTTTGTTTAACTCTTCGAAAGTCAATTTAGTTTTTGTCAATGTATGATTCAACAATCCTTTTGCGCTCTTTACTGCTTCTCGGAGGCTGCTGCACAATATTTATAGATTTCATCTAACGTTACAATCTTGAATAAGAACTGTTTGAAGTCCTTTAACTGGGTAGATGTGCTCACAAATTTGCTACCATTATCGCAAAAGTTGTCACATTTCATTTTACGGCGACCACTCATTCGCTTCAATGCATTTAGAAATGCGTTTGTTGATAGGTCGGAGCCCACCTCGATGTACACAGTTTTAGTTACAAGGCACTCGAATACAGCTAAATATGACATAGTGGGTGGTTTTCCTCGAATTCGAAGATATGTGTAATTGGTCCACAAAAGTCGATTCCGCAATGTTCAAATGGGCGTGCAGGTGTAATAATAACATGTATAACTGGTAGTGAGCTCATTACCTGTTGTAACAGTACTGGCTTTTTAACGAACACAATGCACGTAGGAACGAATGATGCGACGAGCAACATCTCTAGCGTTGACTATCCAAAATTGTAATCTAAAATTTCGGAGATGTCGGTATCGAATCTGCTTTAGTACCAATTGGGAATCGCTAGGTAGTCGAATCGGATGCTTCTGAGATTTTGGTTATTCTGCATAATCCAGACGCGCACCAACCTTCACGAGTTCGAAACCGGTTACGTTATCCAAGAATGGAGTAAGAAACTTCAAGTTACTTTTTAGAACTTGGTTTTTTCAAAGCAATTGAATATCGCTTGAAAAGTCTTAAGGGGTCAGTAGGGTAATCTGGCCTGTTTTTTTGAAATTTTTTTTTCATATAAATTTTTATTCGACAATAGAACTTTTTTCACATATCATGAGTTATATCGTGGAGTGTATAAAAATTTTTTTCGGAATTTTTCGATGACATCTGTCGGAGAAAAGGCTGGGTGAATAAGATGCTATTTTTCACTGGCGGACACGATTTCTCATGTTTGGATCATCTGAAACACAAAAACCTAATTTATTCTTAAAAAGTACGTGAATAGTTATCGTCCCTACTAATTACCTTTTTTTTTTTAATTTTCCGCTTGGTATTTTACATAAATTTTGTCAAAATATTGTCAACAAATTATAAAAAATATAGGGATGATAGCCAGGCGTTTTGTGAACATTAAAAAAAAAAAAATAGGCAAATCGGTTGAGTAGTTCGACCGGAATCATGTCCGCCAATTTAAAAAAGTGTGTTATGAGAAAAACGCCTTTAAAATTTAAGGTGTGCACTCCGAGCGCTCCGAACATTGGATGGTATTATTATTTGTGGGCCATTTTAAAAACCTTCGAATGGTAAAGTATGTTTCTACATTAATTCTAAGGGTATAAAGGAACCGAAAATGCAAAAAAAAAAATTAAAAAGGATTACCCTACTGACCCCTTAATTCGTCAGGAGATGGCGACATGGCATTTGTCGTAAGGCTTACATCAGCATTTATCACTGAACCGAAAGAGCCAAGCGATAAGGCGCAGACAATGGAGATAAGAGTAATTTACCTCCTTAACTACAGCAAATGTTTTCCGTTCGCAATATCCATGTCAAGCTCAATATTGTTTGTGTGCGTTGGCAATTTCATGACGTTTTGCAGCAAAAACTCAAGGACAATAAACCGTATCGTATATTTGAGTTCAGCAGCAGGGCAGCCGCGAAATACTAGGTGGGCTGGATTCTCCTTGGAAGGCACATACCTCTATTGTGCACCTGCAGTCAGTTTCTGTGTCAGATACCCTGTTGCCCATGAACGTTGACAGCGTAACAGATTGTTCTTTTACGCAATGCAGAACTAAATGCGAGTCATTCCAAAAGAAAGTAGTTATGGGAACAGAAGTGAATATGTCCGACCCTTGACTTGGACGTGAGTAAATGTTCAGAAACCTGTCCATCGGAGTCTTTTGAGCGTAGGCAAATTCATGTAACAGTATGTCGCTAGCATTTGATAGCAGACAATAGCGAGGCAGATTGAGTGATGGAAGCGAGTTAAGAGACGCTAACCAACAATTCCAGGCTTGATGTATATGTTGGGGGACCGCCTCGCCCCATTTTCATTTTAGCAGCCACAACTCCTGCATAGTTATTTTGGAGGTTATCACAAATGGTGAAAGCACTCTATGTGGATCGAAAAGCGATTAAGCGATAGACATTATTGTACGCTTTGTAACAGACTTGTGAACTTGCTATGGTGTGAATGAGAACAACAAAGTATCGTTCCGTTGATTCCAAGTCTCGCTAAGTGCACTTAATGTAAAATCGTCGGCAATGTTTAGCTGTATCATAGTTTGGTTTTCATAAAATCTGGGTGATTGAAATGCCACTTGGATAGAGGAAGCTAACTGCGTCGAATTATCTCAATAGCTTCTGCCTTTAATGAACCAGATAGAAAATCATCCACTTAAAACAAAGTATTTGCAGCCGCAGCGCCAATTAGAAATTCTAACTTATGCTTATCTGCTAAGTAGTGAAGACTTTGTACTACTAAATACTGTCGAATTAGGCTCCAAGTGCAGCTGTATTGTCCTTAAATGGCAGCCTCACAATTATTATGGTTTGAATATGATGTCGAAGGCGTTTAAAACGATTGCGAAACAAGAAGAGATGTTGGACTTGCAAGTGTTGGCATATTCGCGTTGTCATAATGCAAGATCGTATGATGCGTTCTGTTACAGGTGCGGCAGGGGTGCCTCGACGACAACTGAGTTACTCTGCGACCATTGCGCATACAGTTGATACAGAGATCGCATTTCTTGGCGGCATCGTTGCGTTCATGTGCTTAAATTGAGAACAGCCAGTAATTTAGTGTTTACCGCTAGAGCAAAAAACCTAAGAAGGCTAAGTGATTACGAATGATGAGTTCTGCCAACGGGAAGTAATGCGAATCTGTTTGATGGACTCGAACTTATGGTGCCCCGAGAAGTCGAATGAATGCAGAAGCTGACAGTGCCGTTCTAAAATTTGGGTGAATAGTATCCAAGTTGGAAGCGATTTCTAGTATAGCGATTCATTCTATTTGTTACGAATTTGTTGATCAAATTTTCCAATGCTAATGCAAATCAACATTGCTTGTGCAATGTTGGAACTTGTGCCTAATGATTTTGACTGATGCGTTCTCAATCAAAATACGCAGTTGTTGATAGTTTTATCTATCGGCTGTTTGCAACGTAAATAGCGAAGTAATTCCTTCCAAAAAAATTTGAGTTGGATTATCGAAGCGTTCCCTGAGTATTTCTAAAGCTTTTGGGTCGTTTTTGCTGGTAACCTGGAAGGCTCTACGGTTCAAGGGCTGAACATTTAAGACATGACAGCAAATAATTAAATCGTACAACATTTGAAAGTCTGGGTTCTCAAGCTACAAGTTGAGTAAATGACTCAATATTTTTTTTTTACTTGTCATAGTTCCTACTAAAAGTAGGCAGCGATAACCTTAGCAAGAGCGATGACGTGGAAAAAAGAGTTGGAACAGTTGCTTAGGGGTAATTAATTGTAAGGTTTCCCTCCCCCCCAAGTTGTGCTTGAAGGCATAGTTTGAATATGACATATCTTCAATGTCAGCTTGAACTGAGAGTGTTTCCTGAACTCCGCATCTGAAGGTTTTCATCAAAGTCCTTTAACAGGTCATCTACAGAATTAATACGTGATATTCGTTTTATACTAGCGCGTTTGCGTTTGGAGTGTTCAAGAAACATTATCCTTACTATCTCTCACTGAATGTTTGGTACAGGCAACTTATGCAAAAGAATGTACAGAATGCATATAACTAATAAAGCGCTATAATAACTGCTGCTAGCAGCCGAGCTCACAGAATCGAAGCGTTGAGTTAATTTATCTATCCTTATTAAGAATAAAAAAATATATTATTAAGTCCAGTTGGACTGTTTCTTTATTCGTATGATCGGTTAATACTTGTTGATACGTTCGCATAGGGCGATATATGTACATTAACTAAAGAACATGTTTGTAAAGTTACAATGCTTGTGGTTTCTGACATAATTAGATATTATGTACTTAGTGTCGTCGTGCGTAGCTGATAAGATCTTCTTGGATGTGGCATGTGTTAGTCATATGTGACTGTACACTATTTGTGTAGTTGGTTGGTACTGGTATTAACTGTCCGGGGGTTTGTTGAAAATATCACCTGATCCAGGGACTCTCTTTTTTGATGAGATGTTGCGCGCCAGTATTTATTAATGTTTGATTGTAAGCTCTCTCAAATTGTTTTTGGTACATAATTTTATGATATACTATAGTATATAGTTTTGTAAATGTATATGTACAAGTACTTAAAAATATTAATATAATAATAGATATTAGGTAAATGTACTTTTAATTGGAGGCTCCTCAAATGGGATTGTTAGTTTCTGTATATTATCAAATTGGTACATTGTTTGTGATTCCAATATTTCTAAGACGTGCTTCCTTTCGTATCCCTGAACTTCGAAGAACTCTTTTATTTCTTCATCTTGGTAAAGGTAATATTCTGAATATATTTGGGTAGAGTGATTAAATTGGAGACGGTTTAATCCTTCTATTGTTTCGTTATTCACTTGTTGTGTTCCATCTATTACGATGTTACCGTGTCCAAAATCTATAATGGGGTAACAGTTTTCTTGTATGATATTACATTGTGTCTCATTGTTTATTAAGATAGAGATTGTACAATTGTCATCTTTCTCTTCTTTACATACACATATATCTATGTACTTAAAATATTTTTATAATTTTTTATTTTGAAAAGTATATTTTTACATTTGGCAACTAGGTCTTTTAGTTGTAATTTTCGGTGTTTGCAAGTTATTGAAGTTATTTTACCTGTACTAGAGGACCCGTCTATGTTCTACTGTGGCTGTCACATAGGTAGTACTACTAATACCATGACTTTTAGTTAAGGAGATATAGCATTTTTGGTGAACCAATTTGTGTGAGTTTACAAGAAAATTAATCAAAAAGCATTTCGTGCGTTAATAAAGCATTGGTTTTTGGGGGAAAAATACTGTTGAATTTGGGCTGTGCACCAGTGAAATCAACCGAGTCCAATCGATAGTCAGTCTAGTGGACTGCATATTATGAAACGGTTCTCAAGCGTGGAAAGACAAAAATCGGCTGGCAAGGTTATGACATCAGTCTTTTAGGAAGTACGCGGTATATTATTCATCGAATGATTACTGAGCCAGTTTCAATTCATTGCACTGTGTATTTGGTTGCAGTTCTATTCTACTATTCCCAATACTTAGCAATTTTATTATTTTTAGGAGGGATCAGTTTGAAATTGTACGTATGTATGTATATACTTCATCCTTACCGTTTAGATATTGCACTGCTCTGTGCAATGCTTCGAAAATAGTTCTGTTTATCTCAAAATATAATATAACTATAGAAATAGAAATTATAATTGACCTTATCAACAATCCATTTATTCCGCTATATTTTTATACTAGATATCGCGTTTAGTTTGTTATGAATGCATTTGCGTCCCTTGCTTATAATCAAGCAAAATATCCGCTGTGTCTTCACGACGAAGATGTCAATGCAATTTTTGTTGTGCTATTAAATATATCTGATGGGTTCGTCCTAAAAAAACTGCCTGGTTCAGGAGCAAAATCAGTGTAACTAATATTATAAGCATGTATGGATGAGCAAATTTTTACTTATTTCCGCCGCTGCCAAGCTAGTTGATGCCCTCGTAAGAGTGAAGGCTGACATTACCGCCGTCCAAGAAATGCGATGGACGTGTAAACGACTGAGTTGAGTAGGTCCTTGTGGCATTTACTATAGTGGCCATATAAAGGAGCGCAAATTTGGTGTGGGATTCCTAATGGGAGGGAGACTCCGTCGCCGGGTACTGCCATGGATGGACGATGTGACCAAAGCGCTTGGGGCGTACCTATGAGAGCTTCCCCGCCACGATGTCAAAATTGTGCTTGGCGACTTTAACGCCAGAGTGGGCAAAGAAGGTATCTTTGGCAATACGGTCGGTAAATTCAGACTCCACTACGAAACATCCCCAAATGGGTTGAGACTGATCGACTTCGCCGGGGCTAGAAATATGGTTATCTGTAGTACTAATTTCCAGCATAAGAAAGTTCATCAAGCCACCTGGCTGTCTCCGGATCGAAAAACCACCAACCAGATCGCTCATGTTGTCATAGACCGAAGACACGTCTCCAGTGTTCTAGATGTGCGGCCACTCCGACGTTCCAACATCGACTCGGACCACTACCTTGTTGCAGCCAAGATTCGCACCCGCCTCTGTGCAGCAAGAAACGCACGTAAACAAACACAAGGAAGGTTCGACGTCGATAAACTGCAATCACAACAGACAGCCGAAGGATTTTCTCCTCGACTTGCGCTCCACTTCTCTGAGAGCACTCGGCAACGACTCGGTATAAGGGAACTGTGGGACGGCATTTCAAACTCCTTACGTACAGCTGCAACCGAAGCAATTGGTATTCGACAAAGAGTGCCATGCCGCAGCGGAGAGAAAACAGACTACTTACCTCGTAACATTACGATCGACATGCGGGATTCGATAGATAACGAGAGTTGAAGAAGGAATGCGATGGATTTGTAGACAGAAAAGAAAGAGGCCGAAATGCGAGAGTATAAAGAGTTTGACAAGCTAGTCGACAGGGGTGATGCTCGAAAATTCTACGAAAAGATTCAGCGACTAACAGAAAGTTTCAAGACCGGAGCATACTCTTGTAGAACCCCCAAAGGTGATCTAGCGATCGAAACCCAGAGCATACTAAAATTATAGAGGAAGCCGTGCTCTGCAGAGTCCACAAGAAAGGAGACCCTACAATCTGCGCCAACTACAGCGGGATAAGCCTCCTCAACTTCGCGTATTACGTGATATCGAACGTATTGTGTGAAAGATTAAAGCCCATCGTCAAAAAACTGATTGGACCTTATCAGTGTGGCTTTAGACCAGGCGAATCAACAACCGACCAGATGTTCACCATGCGGCAAA
The DNA here is from genome assembly GCF_016617805.1 of Bactrocera tryoni. Taxonomy (NCBI): domain Eukaryota; kingdom Metazoa; phylum Arthropoda; class Insecta; order Diptera; family Tephritidae; genus Bactrocera; species Bactrocera tryoni. The sequence goes on from NW_024395977.1 coordinate 3,928,147, forward strand.
TCTTTGAAAAGACCCGTGAAAGGAGAATCGACACACATCACCTCTTCGTCGATTTCGAAGCTGCTTTCGACAGCACGAAAAGGAGCGGCCTTTATACCGCGATGTCTGACTTTGGTATCCCCGCAAAACAAATACGGCTATGGAAACTGTCGTTGAGCAACACCAGAAGCTTCGTCAGGATCAGGAAGGACCTCTCCGAGCAATTCGATAGCAAAGGAGGTTTCAGACAAGGCAACTCCCTGTCGTGCGACTTCTTCAATCTGCTGCTGGAGAAAATAATTCAAGCTTCAGAAGTTAATCGAGCAGGTACAATCTATTATAAGAGTGTACAGCTACTGGCATATGCCGATGATAACTCTTGCCAACAGGTGCTACTTTGGATTAGTAGGCAAATGAGAATTAAAGTCCACTCTCGACGAAAAAACCCAAACTCTATAAGTCACTCGTTATTCCCGTCCCGCTGTATGGTGCAGAGGTTTGAACGATGACAACAACTGATTAGTCGACGTTGCGAGTTTTCGAGAGAAAAGTTCTTCCAAAGATTTATGTTCCTTTGCGCGTTGGCCACGCCGAATCGCACATTCAATAGAACGTTGAGCTGTATAAGATGTAAAAGATGGTTTTTAAAGCACACAGAACTTAAAAAAGAAAAAAAGAACACAGGGTTTTTTCAGCAAAATCAATTTATTTTATTCAAAATAGTCTCCATCTGCTTCAATACTGCTTTCTTCACGATTCAAAAGCATTTCGAACGAGTGTTTTAGCTCGTTGGCCGGTATGGCCGCCAGTATGTCGGTGCAAGGCTTTTGAATGGCCTCTTCGTCTGCACAACACTTTCCTTTCATGGAAAAATGCATTTTCCGAAAAAGAAGAAGGCGCACGGTGCCAGGTAAATACGGGGAGTGGTTAATGGTTAAAATGTGATTTTGGTCAAATAAACGGTCACAAGCGTCGATAGATGAGACGGCGCACAGTGGGGCAGAATGACCTAAACGTTGGCATCAACTAAACGGCTCAAGCTAGGAAGTTGGAAATTGGTACCCTGATTCCTCTTACTAAAGTAAGTATGTGTACCAAATTTTAGAATATTGCGCTTACAACCGAGGTTTGTAGACTGAATCAGATTTACCTGAACCGTTCATATAGTGATTGGTGGCGATTGCTTTATATTGCTACTTTCATCACTAGACCCATTTTTCGTTTTGTTGACCGTCATCATCGTAAATATCATCATATTCTTCATCGTTATTAGGAATAAGTGGACATATCAATAATTCCAATACTTCAGTTGGTAACTTTTGGTTATTAGTTCTTTTGAATTTTCTCTTTGAACTTATTACCGGATCAGACCTTAGCATAAATGAATTGAATATGTCAATATTAGTTTCCACACGGCCGCATTTTCTTGAATGGTAGTAAAGCGTGAGAAATTATTTCAGGGCCATATATTACAAACTTATGCATTGTTGGAGGCATACGATACCAAGGGTATTTATCCACAAAGTACCTAGCAGTGTCTTGGCAATACTTCGTGAACTTTTTAACATTTATTTCATGTCCGCTGGCTACAGTTATTAATATATTGTGCAATCTTTTAATCAAAGTTAAATCCAATTTTGTAATTTCGGCCGAAACCTCTGCCTCCCTAAAGAATAGTCACGCTGTGTTGCCATCATTAGAATTTCCAAAGCTTAAGTTATCTGTATGTATTTCTCGTTTCACCATTTTGTCAATATTGTTAAAATCTTTTGATGTTGCGCTACAAATGTAGCACTTTTCAGTGGATGTCGTCTGGGTTATCGCATTACAAACTTTCCCATCCACCATAGTAAAAAGTAAAGCGTACTCAACTTCAATCGATTTTCCATCACATATCGTTTTAGATTTTTTAAGATTTCCAATCTCTTCAGTAACTCTGCAGAATCAGAAGCTTCAATACCATGAAATACTTGCTTATATGAGCTATGGCCTGAGCTACCATCGAATCCCCACTTTGTGTACATACGCAATTTGTGTAAATCCTTTGCGGAAATGGAATCTATTACAGTCCTCTGTGCAATAATCAGACGACATATTGTGTGGTCCAGTAAGGATTGTAAAGTTACACAGACAAGCGTATTAGTTGCCTTGATGTGTTCTTTGGTAGGATAACATTTCTTTTTTTCTTCCTGTATTACTTTATAGGAAGGAAATTTATCCCGAACAGCCAATCTTATTATATTGTACTGCAATCTTCACCTGACAAACAAATACTTTCGTAATGGCCTGATGAAGTTTTTGAACACATATTTGCGCTATCATAATTCTGAGATAAGCTTTTCATCAAAAGTTTCGATGCCACCTTACCCAATTCGCTTAATTTCATTTGAGTAGCATAACTCAGGACATCAACTGGCGTAGATTCCCTCAAATCTTTTGTTTTCATTCGTTTGGTACGCTCTGAGTTTTCTTCAAAAGATTTCTGAGGCCGACCACCTTTTTGGCTTGAATTTTTCATAAAACAAATTGAGCAATCCAGCCATGTTTTATTAATTTCATTAAAAACGTCTATTTTTCGGTACGATTTGTTCCAACGAAGTTTAAATTCAGACTTTAGGCGGTTAAATGTTTTATTCAATTATTCTTTAGTCACTTGCTGAAATTTTGTTTGTTTTTCCAATTCATTTTTTAAAAAAATAAACTTTTCATCAGATGTGATTTTTTCACAACAAAATATTATTTGAATGAGCTCCCTATGATTGACAAAAATTGTTTTTGAACTAACACCTGAAATGAAAAGTTAAATCAATCACTAAAAGATTATAAAATTAAGATAGTATGGCAACACTGCATTTTATTTGACGATTTACAACTAAAATAATAAAGATCAATGCAGTTCACATTTGTACTTGTAGTTGACGTTTGACAAACAAATAATCAAAACAAAGTAAAAAAAGCTTCGAACTAAACTACAAAAAAGGTAGTACACAGGCACATACATAAATGCGAGCAAATGCCAAAACGCAAAAAATCCGCACAATTTTTTTTCCCAATTAAGTACATAAATACACATATTACAGGATAATTAAAAAATTTCCGGCCGATCATGCCGGGCTCACTAACCTTTCCAATTTTTAAAACTTAAACTTTAGGAAAATAAACTTATTAAGGTAGGTTTCCGAAAAAAACGACCAAAATGTGAAAATCACAATTACGCACAAAGTGAATATAAATGAATCTTTATAAATACCCGATGTTGATGGTTCCATAATTAAAGTTGCTAAATTATAATCAGCGACTGGAAAATATATATTCAAACTGTGAATAGAAAATGCACAAAAATCAAACTGCACTTATTGCGAAAATAAGCTCTGTGTTTGTAAGGCTCTGAAAAGAGAGGTGGTGAAAATGACATTGAAAAACCGTTGATTTATTGTTGCTAGTATATTCATAAATCCAAAGCAATAAACGAAAATTGCTACCGGCTATTTTGAAAAAATTAGTTTTTGCCAACTTTTCTGGTCTGCTGCCCCATTGTGCGGCGCATTATCGTGCAACAAACGCCAACTTTCATCAAACCGTGTACACCCCTTTCGTAAGGGAGATGTTCAATTCCATTTCCATGAATATCAATGATCATTTCGGCTGATTTTTGATGAATTCACGCACACTTTCGATGGAAGGAATTGATTGGGCCACATGTCGAACGTCATTTATGTCGTGCACTCTGCTACGGGATAGGCAACCATCGCCATAAACTTGCTTCATCAATTGAAACGATTCAGTAAAAGTTTTACCAATTTTAAAACAGAATTTAATGTTGGCTCTTTGTTCGAATCTCCTTTTTTCACCGATAGCACAAACATACTGACACGTAAAACGCAATTACTTCACTTCCAATTTATGAAATGTTATGAAATTCTCACTGGAAAGCCGATAAAGATAGCAGATTCTAACGCATTAGTCGGCATATAGATGGCGCTATCAGGGCGCGATAGATTCAAAAAGTCTTGTTTACTTTGGAAAGCACCTTGTACGACGACATTGACATAGTTCAGCGAATTAAAAGACAGCGGCTACGCTGGCTAGGTCAAGTTGTCCAAATGGACGAAAACACTCTATTCAACGCAGTACCTGCCGAGGGAGGCAGAGAAAGGGGAAGGCCCTCACTCCGTTGGAAAGGCCAGGTAGAGAAGGACCTGCCTGCGCTTAGAATCTCAAATTGGCGCCACCTGGCCAAAAGAAGAAACAACTGGCGTGCTGTTGTTTACTCGGCTATAACCGCGTAAGCGGTGTCTACGCCAATAAAGAAAAAGAAAAGAAGGTTATGATTTAAAATATACTTTTTGTATTTATGAATTGTGTTGAATTTTAACATAAAGAGATAAAAAAACACGACTTTTGTTATATACTATATATAGATGAGAGGTTTCCTTCATTGTTTTTATTATTGCTGTTTTTTGTTTTTTTTTTTTTGAAGAAATGAAATTTTCAAATGATCCTTACATGGCTTGTGAACAAAAGCTTATGATTTAAAATATAATTTTTGCATATATAAAAAGTATATAAATGGTTTAACAAGTACGACTTTCTTTTATAAACATATATAGATGAGGGGTTTCCTTTATTGTTTTTATTATTGTTATTTTTTGTTTTGTGTTTTTGAAAAAATAAAATTTAGAAATGATTCTTACATAAATTTTGAACAAATGCTTAAGATTTAAAATATAATTTTTGTATTTATAAAAAGTATCTTATGTCCCTACCCTGGTCTATGCTACATCCCCACCAATTTCACTGGTCAACAAATTTGTAATTTTTTTTTGTCACATGAAAATTTACATATTTTTTAATATACTAGGGCCACCAAATAATAATATATCAATGAAAAAAATGTACACATCATGTTTTCTTGTGACATCAAAAGATATATTTTCGTAAAAAGTACAAAATTCATCCATACTTACGGAATTATTTCCTAATATCTAATAGATACCTATGATTTTCTTGAATATTTGGCTTCCGGTAGGTCCCTTTTAGGTCTCCAACAATAGTCTGCTAGTATTCCTGGACTCTATTTCCCTTGATAACGGTTCTCCATTAAGGAAATGTCTTGATGGAACCTCTCACCTTGTTCGTCACTCGCAGCACCCAAATTTGCTTCCAGTCAAGAAAGCGAAGAAATCTCAAGTAGCACAAGCAGTGAGCTAAGTGAGGAAATCAAAAATCTGAAAAACAAAAAATCCCCCGGTTATGACCTGATTACTGCCGAGGTCCTAAAACAGCTTCCTCAAATAAGCATAGCAAAAATTACCAACATTATTAACGCGGCTTTTCATCTTAAATACGTGCCAACTTATTGGAAAATTGCTGAAATTATCATGATTCCAAAGCCAGGGAAACCAGGATATGATGTATCTTCTTACAGACCCATATCACTTCCACCGATAATATCAAGCTTTTTGAAAAATTCTCATAAAACGTATCAATAAAATCATTGAACGAAAAACCATAATTCCAGCGCATCAGATTGGGTTTCGAGCCAACCATTCTACGATTGATCAAATCCACAGGATTACGCACATTATTGAAAAAGCCTTTGAGGAAAAAAAGTTCTGTTCTGCAGTGTTTTTCGATGTTGCAAAAGCGCTCGATAAAGTTTGTCACAAAGGACTGCTTTCGAAACTGAAACTGATTTTACCGAAACAGCATTATGACATCATAAAATCGTACTTATCAGATCGCTACTTTCACGTTAAACAAGGAGACAAATATTCTATTCTTAGGGAAATAAAAGCAGGAGTTCCACAAGGTAGTGTGTTGGGCCCTCTTCTTTATATACTATTCACGCACGACCTGCCAATAGACTGCAATTACACAACAGCCACATTTGCAGATGATACCGCGTTGCTTGCTGTTGGTAGAAGTGAACACGAGTCCACTACTAATCTCCAAAAAGCTGTAAATAAAGTCGTACAATGGGCAAATAAATGGCAGATAAAACTGAATGAAGCTAAGTCTGTGCACATTGTTTTCACATACAACAAGATACAGCACTTACCAATTTTCATAGACGGTGTACGAATACCGCACTTTAATTCCGCCAAATACTTAGGAATGACGCTTGACACTAAGCTACGGTGGAAAGTTCACGTAAAAAACAAACGTAAGGAGCTGGACATGCGACTCAAAAATTACAATTGGTTAATCGGTAACAAATCAGTGTTATCCATCGAAAATAAGTTACTTATCTATAAGCAAATACTCCGACCGATATGGAGCTATGGTGCACAACTCTGGGGATGTACTAACGCAAACAATAAGAAAGTCATCCAACAATTTCAAAACAAAGTACTAAGACTAATTGTCAAAGCGCCTTGGTATTTTAGATGTGCTGATATAGAGCGTGATCTAGGCGTAAACTCGGTTGCGCGCAGAAATACTAAAAATTGCAACAGCACATATGTGCAAGATTGCTACAGCATTGTAACGAAAGAAGTAGTTATGTTAGCTGGTGATGGACCACCAAGACGACTCTAACGCCTCAAACCCAGCGATCTTTCAAATTAGCCAATACTCTCATAGTAGTTTTGTGATTTTGTAATTATATTTTTAAGTCCTATTCAAGTTGCTTGTTAGTCCTTTCTTTTATTTGAACTAGTTGCAATGTATAAACAAAATAAAAAAAAAACCCAAATTTGACGGAAAGAAATCCAGATGAGAGTCCAGCATATGTATTTTCAAGGACATATTACACCCCAAAGCTTTACATGATAAGTTCATGTATTAAATTTTTGTAATTTTCCGCTTTATGGTTACCTAAAAAGTTTTTAACAACATTCACAAAACATTTCCAGGCGAGTTTTTCCTGATCATTAAATTTTTCTTCAAAGCTCTTCCTTCATCAATTGTCGTATTTGTGGGCCTACAAATATTCCCTCTTTGATTTTCGCCTTGCTGAGTTTAGGGCATTTCTCTTTTAGATATAAAAATCAATCTCCATCTTTAGGCATAGCTTTTACAAAATTTTTCATCAGGCCAAGCTTTGTGTGCAACGGTGGTAAAAGTATGTCATCAGGGTTCACAGGAGGATCATTTTTAACATTTTTATGGCCTGGAGTTAGTGATTCACGTTTGGGCCACACGTTCTTTGTATAGTGACTTTTTCTGTCTCTAATGTCCCATTCACAAATAAAACAGCAAAATTTCGTATAACCAAGCTGTAGTGCAATGACTTTAAAATCACCACAAATTTTCCAAGCGTGTTTACTGTATTCAATTTTTTCAAGTATAAATCTCATATTTTCGTAAGTCTCTTTCGTATTAGAACCATGAGCAATCGGCACTAAAGAAAGTATGTTTCCGTTATGCAGTAACACTACTTTCATACTAGTTTTTGAGGAGTCAATAAACAGCCGCCAGTGACTTGGATCATATTCGAAATTTAATAAATTCATCACAACAGGAACGTTATTACAACAGACTAAATCACCTCCTTCAGAAAAGTAAGGTTTTATTTCATGGTAACGACGTTGAAAATAAGAAATATTAGTACCACGAGAAAGTAAATTCGAGTCGTTTAATCTAGGCCCCAAACGCTCAGTCTGTTTTTTAGACAGATTTAAATCACGTACTAAATCGTACCTTTTGTTTGAGTCAAACAAAAATAACAATCACTTACATGATCCTTTGGTTCCGTCCAAATCATTGGTATAGCAAATGACAAATGTCTAGGTTCTTGGTTAGCCCAACGTAAAAGGAGCGTCACACACGTTACACAACATTTATGTGGAACTCAGGATTTGTCTTGATTCCTAAGAGGAAAACCAAAATAGTCTAAATAGCACTGTTCAATTAGTGATGTGAAATTTCGACGCTGAGATGTAAAAGTTAATTCCCCACACAAATAACAAAAATTGTCCGGGTTGTTCAAACACTTTCGTGGCATATTTACGATCTAACTAAGAAACGTATATGAGGTCAGAAATTAATATGTAGCTGTCATAAGAAAACTGGATGCGATAGAAACAAAACTGTTATATATTTTTAATGAGGGTACACCAACATAAATAAAAATCATAACAAAGTCCATGTGACAAAAACCGTGTTTATCAGTGTTTTCAGCCAAATCGGTTCAGCCGTTCTTGAGTTATAAATGGTGTAACAAACACGACTTTCTTTTTTAAATATAGATGTGAGGATTTCTTTGTTGTTTTTATTATTGCTATTTTTTTGTTCTTTTTTTTGTTTTTGAAGAAATGAAATTTTCGAATGATTCTTACATGAATTTTGAAGAAACGCTTATGATTTAAAATATAATTTTGTATATAACTTAAAAAACGTATAGTTACTTTTAATAAAAAATTGTTTTCTGGGAGCTATGCTCCTTTATTGAATTTAAAATTTACAATCAAATATACTTAACTCTAGACCTATGTTTGCCGCTGCAACGGGTACGGAGTTTGCTGACGCTGCGCTTCCCACATGTTGCCACTACACGTGTCGCACTCTCAGCGATTTAGTGGTGTCATATTATATTACTTTGAATCATATGATATTAATGCATCATGTGATACTTTTTGAATGTATGGGGTGCTAACTAGTCCCCCCTTGAAATTCAAACGTCCTCGTTTGAATCTTTAGGTGTATTGAAAATTTGGTTGAGTCCTTCTATTGCCGGTTGTGACAGTTTATTGGGTTCATCTTCTTTTTGTTTCGTCAGAAGATTTTTGCCGAAAATTAAGGCGATGATGATTAAAATGACGATTAGAGTGATGCTGGTTCCGTATTTGACTCTGTTTGCTGCTTCTAACAGACTTACTTCCTTTGTATTGTTGAAGTTAAGCTGTTTCAGCATCTCCAGCGAGAGGAATTCTTCTATCCTGAGTGGTGCGGATGACGGTTGTAGGATGGCTGGTAGTGGTTTACTTGCTGTTCTTTCTTCGCTATAGAACTTTTTCCTGTTGATAGCAATGGTTACGTTGGTATACAAAATGATGAAGGTCCCGTTTAGAAATGTAGATTCGTTGTTTACTAAAATTTCTCCGTTGTATTTATTTAAAAGTAAAATTCCAGGTATCATTTCCTTTATAGTTGGGATATGCTGGTTGTTGACCTCGGTGCAGTTTGACAAACGACTTTGTAAAAGATTAATTATATCGGGTGATTTTTTAAGAGCTTCATAACTTTTTTTTAAAAAAAAACGCATAAAATTTGCAAAATCTCATCGGTTCTTTATTTGAAACGTTAGATTGGTTCATGACATTTACTTTTTGAAGATAATTTCATTTAAATGTTGACCGCGGCTGCGTCTTAGGTGGTCCATTCGGAAAGTCCAATTTTGGGCAACTTTTTCGAGCATTTCGGCCGGAATAGCCCGAATTTCTTCGGAAATGTTGTCTTCCAAAGCTGGAATAGTTGCTGGCTTATTTCTGTAGACTTTAGACTTGACGTAGCCCCACAAAAATAGTCTAAAGGCGTTAAATCGCATGATCTTGGTGGCCAACTGCCCATGCATCCCGAAAAATGCACTGTTTGGTGTGGTTTGTACGCTGGTGGAATCATTGGACCGTATTTTTTCAAAGATGCTGTTGGACGCAACGTTACGGTGAATGGCGATCGCTATCGTTCGATGCTAACAAACTTTTGTTGCCAAAAATGGAAGAACTGAACTTGGTTGACATGTGGTTTCAACAAGATGGCGCTACATGCCACACAGCTCGCGATTCTATGGCCATTTTGAGGGAAAACTCGGAGAACAATTCATCTCAAGAAATGGACCCGTAAGTTGGCCACCAAGATCATGCGATTTAACGCCTTTAGACTATTTTTTGTGGGGCTACGTCAAGTCTAAAGTCTACAGAAATAAGCCAGCAACTATTCCAGCTTTGGAAGACAACATTTCCGAAGAAATTCGGGCTATTCCGGCCGAAATGCTCGAAAAAGTTGCCCAAAATTGACTTTCCGAATGGATCACCTAAGACGCAGCCGCGGTCAACATTTAAATGAAATTATCTTCAAAAAGTAAATGTCATGAACCAATCTAACGTTTCAAATAAAGAACCGATGAGATTTTGCAAATTTTATGCGTTTTTTTTTTTAAAAAAGTTATCAAGCTCTTAAAAAATCACCCGATACAAGTATCATTACTTAAATCTACTACATTACTGCTTAAGCATATTTGTAGGGAATTGTATTTCTTACAATAATTTTCTATTCCATAAATTCCCTTTTCGCAGTTTAAAATTGTATTAAAATTTATCTTCCCGTTATTTTTTACTGCCCTAATATCGAATGTTTTACAATTTTGGTTATCTCCGGTTGGGAGACTAACAATATAAATTATAATTTTGCCATTAGTTGCAATTTTTATTTCGGAAAATTCGAGTACTTCGTCTAAATTTACATATGGTATATTGTCATTGTCTATTACTTCTTTCACAATATCTATTTCTTCATTTGATAAAATAAAAGAATTTATTATGTTGGCTTTTGCCCAATGTATTGCGTACGCAATATTTAAAATTTCTTCCTTAATTATTTCTAATTTATATTTTAGCTGTAAAAATGCTTCAATTTCTAAACTTTTTTCATTTTGCATGGTTTTAATAATATTATTTGTAATATTGGTTATCTCGCTAATTTTGCCAAATGTAAGTTTGTTAATTAATACCTGTTTATTGTTATTTTGTAAGACATTATTTATTTTATTTGAAATTATTTCGTAGTCTTCATGGTCAGGACTTCCTGCAATCCAGTTCCAAGCGCTACCCAGGAAATTTAAAGATCTTTATATTTTTTTGTTCTGCTTTGAGATTGTTAAGTTGGGCTCTTATCTGTGTTATCAAGTGGGATATAAAGGGATAATTAGGGTTTTTGCGGATAGTTTCAGTTTTGATAGTCGCTTCTATGTGGTCAAGTGTGTCCGTATGTTTTTCTATGTCAATTTCATGTATTATCCTAAATGTTCATGTTTTTAGCCTAGCCGTTCCCTTTTCTATTGTTATTAATTGGGAGTTTGAGTAGTCGAGGATCTGTACTTCCGCCAGGCATAGCGGTAGTAATATTCGGAAAAAAATATCGTACATATTTAGTTACGTATTCTACCTTTGTGAATTATTTGTCCTTTTTCGGTTAACACGGTACTATTTCTATCTTCCTTAACTATTTCCTTACTGTAGGGTTTACTTAACTTAGTTCCTAATCTCCTATTTTTCTTAACAATTATTATTTGTCCTGGTAGATATGATTTTATTTCCTTCTTATTTTTATTATGGTATTCGATATCCTTTCTTTGTTTCTCAGCTAATATTTCTAAATTGCTTTGTCTAGTTCTTTCTATGTCCTCGGGGGTTAATATCACATTTCTATGAAAAAATAGGTCTACTGGTCTTTTAAGTGTTGTGGAATGAACTGAATGATTATGCTCAGATACTGCACTTTCTAAAAGTTCTTCAAAATTTCTGTGTCCACCGTTTTCTTTTATGCAACGCATTATTTCGATTAATGTAGAGTGCAACCTTTCCACTTGTCCGTTAGCTTGGCTTTTGTATGGAGGAGTAGTGTAAACGTCTATTCCTAATTCGTCTTTCGTCATAAATTTTAAAGAAGCTGAGTTTAAAGATGGCTCATTGTCGATAACTATTAATTTTGGTACTCCGAAGGAAAATAAAATATCTCTTAAAAGTTTTCTGACGTCCTCTATTGCTCTGCTATTTAGGCGTTTTGTTATTGCGTATTTTGTAAATTTATCTAAAGCTGTCATGACTATTTTTCCCTCTGTTAAAAATATATCGATATGGACTGTGTGTCCTGGATATGTTGGTAATGGAGTTTCTGCAATTTCGGTTGATTGGGATGTCTCTCGTACTTATTTTCTTTAAAAACGGTGCAGTTGGCTATTATTCGTTTTATTTTATTTAACATAGCTGGAAAATATTTTGTTTCGAGAATTTGTGTTTTATTTTCAGTGACATTCCTATGTGCTCTTAAATGTTCTTTTAATATGACGTTCTCCTGATCTTGTTCGTTACTAATATCGTCAACTAATTTTTGGGTATATCGGCTTTTAATGTTACTAAAATGAATAGGATAGATATTTTGCATCATACCCATTATCCTTTCTTCTGTATGAATTCCATTTATAACAGATGGGTTAAGGTATCGTTTCATGTAAGAAATCAATAGCTGTTCGTTGTACTCTGGTTCTGTAATTATATGTCTATGAACTGTAGGAAAAATTATTTTAAATTGATATGAAGATATTTCATCGATCTTGAAAAAAATTTGGTTTTTGAAAACATTAATTGGAACTTCGGTACAAGGGATTAAATTGTGACTTGAGCTTTCATCGCTATGAATCGTAGGTGTGAGTGAATTTACTTGTATTGGTATCCTTGAAAGGGCGTCTGCAACTACATTTGTTTTACCAGGTTTGTAAGTTAGTTCATAGTTATATTCTTCTAAAATGGCTTTCCATCGCTTCATTTTACTATTAGTATTCTTATGGCTTAAGGTATAGGCAAGAGGTTGATGATCGGTGATAATTTCAACTTTTTTTGAACCGTAGAGGTAATTTCTAAGTGAATTAAGTGACCATATTTTACCAAGCATTTCTTTCTCATTGGTAGCATAATGCTCTTGGGCTTTGCTTAAAGTTCTCGATATGAAAGTAATTGGTCTACCGTCTTGCGATAGCAAGGCACCTAATGCGAAATCTGAGGCGTCGGTCGTTAGTTCAAAATCTTTATCGAAATTTAGGTGCGCTAAAACTATATTTTTATTATTTTTTATTTTATTAAATGCTTTTAAGGCCTCGTTGTCTAATTCTATTTCTATTTCTTTCGAGTTCCGTTTGGAGACATGACCGGCTTCTCCTCTTAATAGTGTTAATGGTTTAGCTACTTTTGTGTAATCCTGGATAAATCGTCGGTAATAACCGGACATACCAAGGAAGGATCTTAACTCTTTGAGAGTTTGTGGAACTGGAAATTTAGCTACCGCTTCTACTTTTCCGAACTGATTACATATCCTAAAAATTCTACTTCCTCTTTAGCAAATGGGCATTTGTCTAATTGGGTTTTCATATTTGCATTTTCTAATGTTTGGAATATTAACTCTATAATTTTAAAATGCTCTTCTTCATTTTTTCCAAATATAATTACATCGTCAATGTAAACGTATGTATGTAGCATCTTAGACAGGGGTTTCTGTTGTTGTCCGGATTTCACCTTTTACGGGAGTGTTGTAGGTGAGTTTTTCATCAGGATCAGAAAAAAGATTTGGGCATTTATCAATAATATTATTAACTTTGTTTTGTTGTTGTTAAGAGAGGTGTGGAATATTGATTGCCACATTATTCACTTCGTGTGAGATTCTTTGCTTTAACATTATATTTATACTTTGACAAATCGTCATTAAGTTTTTATCGGTATGAATAATTGCTTTTAATTCTTTAAGTGTGTCGTTGCCTACTATGCCGTGGAACGACCTTAAAGTTGGTAATATGAAAAATTTTATTTTTCCTACTGTTGGTCCAAAAATGTCGACAAAGGTGTGTTGGGTAATTTCAATTGTCCCGGCAACTGATTTTACTGTGAAGGGCTTTTCGTTCAGAATTGGACTCCTAATTCAAGTGGACTGGATGTAATTCTTATTGGATCCGGTATCAATAAGAAAATCTATTCCGCGCCTTGCTCTAAATTCGTAATAAGGCAGCGAAGACGGCGCTAATCTAAAAAATTAATAATATCAGACTCATTTGTATCTGCATTATCATAATTGCTATGGGAATTGTCATCGTATATCCCGTTTGGGTCTAATTCGACTACGTTAGTAAAAAAATTTCTTTGTATTTTGCTTGGAGGGGGAGTCAGTTGTGCGGAAATAGGACGTTTCGGTGGTCGATTGACCTGGAATATATTGGGCCTATTTTGATAATTATTTTATATAAAAATCATAACAAAGTTCATGTGACAAAAACCGTGTTTATCAGTGTTTTCAGCCAAATCGGTTCAGCCGTTCTTGAGTTTTAAATGGTGTAACAAACACGACTTTCTTTTTTAAATATAGATGTGAGGATTTCTTTGTTGTTTTTATTATTGCTATTTGTTTGTTTTTTTTTTTTTTTGTTTTTGAAGAAATGAAATTTTCGAATGATTCTTACATGAATTTTGAAGAAACGCTTATGATTTAAAATATAATTTTGTATATAAGTTAAAAAACGTTTAGTTACTTTTAATAAAAAATTGTTTTCTGGGAGCTATGCTCCTTTATTGAATTCCGCTTAAGAACTAAAATTTACAGTCAAATATACTTAACTCTAGACTTATGCTTGCCGCTGCAACGGGTACGGAGTTTGCTGACGCTGCGCTTCCCACAGGTGCCTATTTTGATAATTAATTTGTCTTGACCGTATGGACTGCTCTACTTCCATTGGGGTCGGTGGTTTAGGTGGTAGGTTCGGTCTGTTATTAAAAGAAGTATCTTCTCTAGTAATATGGGGGTTGTTCGGGTAATTGTTGAACCTCGGCATAAATCCTTGGTTATTCTGCATATAGTTGGGAGAGTGTTGGGGATATCGGTTTGATTGACGACCGAATGCCTGTTGGTCAAAATTTCGTCTGGGAGAATGGGAATACGTTAATTCGGGGTAAAAAGCTCTGTTGTTATTGAAATTATTAAAGTTGTTATTGAAATTATTAAAATTGTTATTTCGGGGAGGTCGTGGTAGTGGTTGGATATTGGGTTTGTGTGTATTGTTCGCAAGTTTTTTTCTATATGTCATGTTGTCAAGTTTTTGACATAAATGTAGTGCTTGGGGCAAGGTTGTCGGTCCTCTCATGCTGAGAAGACGAGGTAAATCGCCAGTTAGTCCTCTAATAACTGTGTCAAGGGCTTTGTTCCTATATGAGTTTGTCATAGTCCGTATGGATTCGTCACTTAACTCGAGACATGAAATTTGTCTAATATAAGTGAAAGGTGTTCGTAAACTTTTTGATAGAAGGTTGGTATGTCGTCGTAGCGTTGGACCAGAGTGGTCATCTGGCATTCGAGGGTATCTATTTCCCTTTTATCCGAATAATGCATCATAAGGCATTTTCGAATTTGACGCCAATCGAGTGGAGTGTTGTACGATTCCAATGCGGTGTCGGCATCGCCAATTATTTTATGCCTGATCGTATGGAGTATCGCGAAGTATTTAGGGGTATTCTTGACTCCCTCATAAGCTTTAAAAATTCTGTCTACGCTCTTCCTCCAGGAGTTAAATTCTCCTGGTCGTCCTGAAAATTCTCTAAGGCATTTAACCATGTCCGGAATTTTATCTAGTTTGTATATGCTGTTCGCGTTCAGTATCACACTGTGGTCGGGTTCGGGAAAGTCAGTTACATATATTCTGAGTACTCATTCGTTCGAGTACTTCTCGAACTATTATCGTTATTAAAGTTGGGTTAGGGAGGGTTTAAAGATGGTCGGAAGGATTTGAAGGATTTTCGCCCATAATCTAACCTCATTTGGTTAAGTTGCTCAATTAGTTCTTCAGCTGTATCTGGCATTATAATAATCTTTTTGTAAAGCTTACGTTAATTTAAGGCTTTTTTTCTTTTTTGTGTCGGATAATTAATTTCTTTCAATACAAATTCGTATTCTGTATAATAAAAAAATTCTTTATAATTTCTTTTTTCCTTTTTTGTGTCGGATAATTAATTTCTTTCAATTCAAATTCCGTATTCTTTATAATAATAATATTCTTTATAATAGTCTTAAAATATTTTATAGAGCTTACACTAGGTGTTTCCAGCTTTCCATAGGATGTTATGATGCGTTCCGGGGTTGTCCTTTTCTCTACCGGTACTGGGGTCCGTCGACGTTTCCAAATCCCACGTTGTACGTTGTAGCCGCTCGTCAGCACAGTATGTATTGTATTTTCTGTTTTTCACGAGTTTTTTGTTTTTAACTCGCGGAGCCTTACTTTTTTATTTTCAGGCTTTTCTTTTTTTTTATTCACAATCAATACCATTCGCCACACGCGAAACCTTACTTTTTGGTTTTCAGGCTATTACTACTTACGCGCGCTGGTCCCGGCTCAGGCGCCAGTTAAAAAACGTTTAGTTACTTTTAATAAAAACAATGTTTTCTGGGAGCTATGCTCCTTTATTAAATTCGGCGTAAGAACTAAAATTTAGAATCAATTTTACTTAACTCTAGACCTATGTTTGCCGCTGCAACGGGTACGGAGTTTGCTGACGCTGCGCTTCCCACATGTTGCCACTACACGTGTCGCACTCTCAGCGATTTAGTGGTGTCATATTATATTACTTAGTATCATATGATATTAATGCATCATATGATACTTTTAGAATGTATGGGGTGCTAAATTATATAGAAAGTATTTTATGTCTTGTCCTATGCTACCTCCCCACAAATTTTCAGCAAATCTGTTCAGCCGTTCTTGGCTTATAACTGGTGTAACAAACGCGACTTTCTTTTATATATATATAGATGTAAGGTTTTCTTTATTGTTTTCGTTATTTTTTGTTTTTGAAGACATGAAATTTTCAAATTCCGGCATGAATTTTGAACAAATGCTTATGATTTAAAATATGGTTTTTGTATTTATGAAGTGTATAAAATTTTAACATAAAGAGATAAAAAGTATCTTTACCCTGGTTCTAAGATACTTCCACACCAATTTTCTAGCCAAATCGGTTCAGCCGTTCTTGAATTATAAATGGTGTAACAGACCTGACTTGCTTTTATATATTTTGATGTGAGGTTTTCTTTATTGTTTTTGTTTTTTTTAATGAAATTTACAAATGATTCTTACATGAATTTTGAACAAATGCTTATGATTTAAAATATAATTTTGGCATATATAAAAAGTATATAAATGGTTTAACAAGCACGACTTTCTTTTATATATCTAGATGAGGGGTCTTCTTTATTGTTTTTATTATTGTTAATTTTTGTTTTGTTTTTTTGAAGAAATAAAATTTGGAAATGATTCTTACATGAATTTTGAACAAATGCTTAAGATTGAAAATATAATTTTTGTATTTATAAAAAGTATCCTAGGTCCCTACCCTGGTCCTATGCTACCTCCCCACCAATTTTCAGCCAAATCGGTTCAGCCGTGCTTGAGTTAGAAATGGTGTAACAAACACGACAGTTTTATATACATACATAGATGTGAAGTTCTCGGCCTCAACACCCGCGCCGTTAGTTCTGCTTTCTCCAGGCTGGACAAGGAAGCACAGAAAATGGGTCTGGAAGTGAACGAGGGCAAAACGAAATATCTCCTGTCATCAAACAAACAGTCGTCGCACTCGCTATCAGGCTCTCACGTCACTTTTGACAGTCATAACTTTGAAGTCGTAGATAATTTCGTCTATCTTGGGTCCAGCGTAAACACCACCAACAACAACAGGTGCTACTTCGGACTGAGTAGGCAATTGAGAAGCAAAGTCCTCTCTCGATGAACAAAAACCATACTCTATAAGTCCTCATAATTCCCGTCCTGCTATATGGTGCAGAGGCTTGGGCGATGACAACAACCGATGAGTCGACGTTACGAGTTTTCGAGAGAAAAATTCTGCGAAAGATTTATGGTCCTTAGCGTATTGGCCACGGCGAATATCGCATTCGATGGAACGATGAGCTGTACGAGATATACAACGACATTGACATAGTTCAGCGAATTAAAAGACAGCGGCTACGCTGGCTAGTTCATGTTGTCCGGATGGATGAAAACACTCCAGCTCTGAAAGTATTCGACGCAGTACCCGCCGGGGGAAGCAGAGGAAGAGGAAGACCTCCACTCCGTTGGAAGGACCAAGAGGAGAAGGACCTGGCTTCGCTTGTAATATCCAATTGGCGCCACGTAGCGGAAAGAAGAAACGACTGGCGCGCTGTTGTTAACTCGGCTGTAATCGCGCAAGCGGTGTCTACGCCAATTAAGAAGAAGAAGATGTGAAGTTTTCTTTATTGTTTTTATTATTGCTATTTTTTGGTTTTATTGGAGAACTGATTTATTTATTTATTGAAGAAATGAAATTTTCAAAAGATTTTTACTTGAATTTTGAACAAATGCTTATGATTTAAAATATACTTTTTGTATTTATAAAAATTATCCTATTTCCTTACTCTGGTTCTATGCTACCTTGCCACCAATTTTCAGGAAAAACCCCAGGCAATAATTTGAACTTGGTAACTTTCTGCGATTCAAAATGGTTTCGATAAATAAAAAGAATATCGGAAAGCGACCCAACTAAGTTTCAAACCTTTGGCCAACTTTGTCAAATATCTTCCTCTTTTGGAAATTTAAAAAGCGTTTTCATGAATTTTTCTCAACAATAACAACACATTTACACTCCTATCCTGTGCACTTGACAAATTCAACATATTTCTAATCTGTCAAGAATTTCGTATTCTGTGTCCGAAATAAAAAGCTAAGCCTAATTGATGAACTGGCCCCACGCGATAATCAGAAAACGTCACTATCTTTAACTGTAAGGGTTCTAGCAGCTTTGAACTTCTTTGGACACGGCTCATTCCACAAATGTGTAGGTAACAACGTCAACTTGCCCATGAGTCAGCCGTCCCTTTCGAGAAGTATGCACACTGTGGCAAAACTTATTGTGAAGGTGAAGGGAGGAGAAATAAAGTTTCCCAGTTCAACAGAGGAAGAAACTTTTATAAAAACGGGGCAAGTATTATTGTAATACAAATAATAATATGCTAATTTAAGCTAATTTATTTGAAATATATTCCAGATTTTGTAGAAAACTTGGAATAAAAAGCACCATAGGAGCAATTGACTGCACACATATTGCTATCATTGCTCCACCATCAAATAATGTTGAACGTCCTCCTAATTTATATTTAAATTGAAAAGGATTCTACAGTATCAATGTTGAAGCAGTAAGTTATGTTTTTGCATGCACATACATATATGCCAATGCAATTTTTGAATGTATCGTTTTTTAGGTTTGCGATCACCGTTTACTTTTTACATTTGTAAATGCCAAATTTCCGGGTGCAACACATGACTCAGGAATTTGGGCAACTTCTGACCTACGAGAACATCTCATTCGTCAGCATACTAATACGTCTGAGCAATAACGGAGAGAATCTTGGCTTCTTGGCGATCAAGGTTATCCTCTGGATCCGTGGCTGTCAACACCAGTAGGAACACCTAATACCCATAAAGAGCAAAAATAGAACAAATTGGTTCTGCAAGAAACTGCATAGAGATAGCATTTGGTGTTTTAAAATCTCGCTTCAGATGTTTGTTGAAGCACCGAGTTCCACATTATTCACACGAAACTTCCGCTTTGTTTGCTAGTACTTGCGTTATATTGCATAATATAATGACGAAAGCAGGCATTACGTTGAACGAAATAGATGACGGTGTTGCAGAAGACTTTAATTCTTCAGTTAATGATTATAACTCTTCACAGTACATGCGCGAAGGTGAAAGAACAAGATCAAGATATATATCAACTCTTTAGTTATATGTGTATGTATATACAGAAGCCAATCCATATGTATATGTACATACTATATATAAATATTCTCACAATACGACTTTCGAAATACACTACTTTCTTGCATTTATTGCTTATTTATTTATCTTTTTTGTTAAAAGAAAACAAATTGAAATTTATAACCCTTTTTTTTTCAAAAACAAAAAAATTATTAAATTCAGTAAATATTAATTAAATAAAAGTATTACACATAAGTTAATCAATTCAATAAATATTAATTTAAAAGTATTACAAATAAGTTATTATTATTTGAATTAAACTTTAGAAATTATTTTATATTATTATTATACGATTTCATTAGTTTCATTATGGAATTAGTTAGGCCTTGAATGGCCTGCATAATTTCACGATGCTACCGTGGCCTCTCCTCTTCAGCATCAGCTATCAAAGTGCTGATGAGTTTATTTCGTGCACTTCGTGTTAGCACCGAAGTTGAAGCATCCTTAAAAGAAGAAACGTAATAAAAATTGCAAAAAATTTATATATTTTGTAATTATAGCGTAATGAAAACTTACCTGGATTTCCAAGCTAAGTAATGGTTATGTAGATGGTGTCGATGGACTTGCTCAACATAAACTAAAATGCTACCTCTTTCCATTTTGCAGCACTTCGTATTGGTCCTCTACAAGAATTAAGTTAATCTGCCAGCTGTTGCCATAATTCCTTCATCTGTTGAGACGTTTTTGGGCAATTTTTCTTTATATTGTTCACAAACCACGTCGGCGTTTATGCCCAGAAAAACACTTTACTATAATCTTTTCAGGCCACTTTTGCTCAGTATTTGATTTATTTCATATATTACATTTCGCTAGTTTATTCAATAAACTTATGATGTTTTTCCTTATTCTTAAAAATCAACTTTTGTGAGTTATGACACTTTTCATGTAAATAAGCGATTTATGCGTTCCAAAGTAAACAGGACTTAAAAAAAACAGAACAAATGGTTTTTTCGACCAAATCAATTTATTTATTTTATTTTATTTTTTTTGAAGAAATTAAATTTTCAAATGATTCTTACACGGCTTGTGAACAAATGCTTATGATTTAAAATATGGTTTTTGTATATAAAAAAGATATTTTATATCTTGTCCTATGCTACCTCCCCACAAATTTTCAGCCAAATCTGTTCAGCCGTTCTTAAGTTATAAATGGTGTAACAAACACGACTTTCTTTTTTATATACATATATAGATGTAAGGTTTTCTTTATTGTTTTCGTAATTTTTTGTTCATTTTTGTATTCGAAGACATGAAATTTTCGAATTCCGACATGAATTTTGAACAAATGCTTAAGATTTAAAATATGGTTTTTATATTTATGAATTGTATAGAATTTTAACATAAAGAGATAAAAAGTGTCCTTACCCTTCTTATGGAGTCAGGAAATACTTGTACCAAGTTTCATCATGATATCTCAATTTTTACTCAAGTTACAGCTTGCACGGACGGACGGACGGACAGACAGACATCCAGATTTCAACTCTACTCGGCACCCTGATCACTTTGGTATATATAACCCTATATCTGACTCTTTTAGGTTTAGGACTTACAAACAACCGTTATGTGAACAAAACTATTATACTCTCCTTATCAACTTTGTTGCGAGAGTGTAACAACAAAGGATGAGTGAAGGGTCAAACAACTCAAACCGGTTTTCTGTGCTAGATTTGGACGTGCAAAGTAATAAACACAATTCTAAGGAAAGGACCATAAATCTTTCGCAGAATTTTTCTCTCGAAAACTCGTAACGTCGACTCATCGGTTGTTGTCATCGCCCAAGCCTCTGCACGATATAGCAGGACGGGAATTATGAGCGACTTATAGAGTTTGGCTTTCGTTCGTCGAGAGAGGACTTTACTTTTCAATTGCCTACTCAGTCCGAAGTAGCACCTGTTGGCAAGAGCAATCCTGCGTTGGATTTACAGGCTGAAATTGTTGGTGGTGTTAATGCTGGTTCCTAAATAGACGAAATTATCTACAACTTCAAAGTTATGACTGTCAACAGTGACGTGAGAGCCAAATCGCGAGTGCGGCGACTGTTTTTTAGATGACAGGAGATATTTTGTTTTGCCCTCAGTCACTGCCAGACCCATTTTCTGTGCTTCCTTGTCCAGCTTGGAGAAAGCAGAACTAACGGCGAGGGTGTTGAGGCCGATGATATCAATATCATCGGCATACGCCAGCAGCTGTACACTCTTATAGAAGATGGTACCTTCTCTATTTAGTCCTGCAGCTCGAACTATTTTCTCCAGAAGCAGGTTGAAGAAGTCGCACGATAGGGAGTCGCCTTGTCTGAAACCTCGTGTGGTATCGAACGGCTCGGAGAGGTCCTTCCCGATCCTGATGGAGCTTTTGGTGTTATTCAACGTCAGTTCACATAGCCGTATTAGTTTTGCGGGGATACCAAATTCAGACATCGCGGCATAAAGGCAGCTCCTTTTCGTGCTGTCGAAAGCAGCTTTGAAATCGACGAAGAGGTGGTGTGTGTCGATTCTTCTTTTACGGGTCTTTTCCAAGATTTGGCGCATGGTGAATATCTGGTCGGTTGTTGCTTTTCCAGGTCTGAAGCCACACTGATAAAGTCCAATCAGTTTGTTGACGGTGGGCTTTAGTCTTTCACACAATACGCTCGATAGAACCTTATATGCGATGTTGAGGAGGCTAATCCCACGGTAGTTGGCGCAGATTGTGGGGTCTCCTTTTTTATGGATTGGGCATAGCACATTTAAATTCCAATCGTTGGGCATGCTTTCGTTCGACCATATTTTACAAAGAAGCTGATGCATGCTCTTTATCAGTTCTTCGCCGACGTGTTTGAATAGCTCGGCCGGCATTCCATCGGCCCCTGCCGCTTTGTTGTTCTTCAGGCGGGCAATTGCTATTCGAACTTCTTTATGGTCGGGCAATGGAACGTCTGCTCCATCGTCATCGATTGGGGAATCGGGTTCGCCTTCTCCTGGCGTTGTGCGTTCACTGCCATTCAGCAGGCTGGAGAAGTGTTCCCTCCATAATTTAAGTATGCTCTGGGCATCGGTGACTAGATCACCTTTGGGGGTTCTACAAGAGTATGCTCCGGTCTTGAAACCTTCTGTAAGCCGCCGCATTTTAGCGTAGAATTTTCGAGCATTACCCCTGTCGGCCAGCTTATCAAGCTCTTCGTACTCACGCATTTCGGCCTTTTTCTTCTTCTGTCTACAAATGCGTCTCGCTTCCCTCTTCAACTCTCGGTATCTATCCCATCCCGCACGTGTTGTGGTCGATCGTAACGTTGCGAGGTAGGCAGCCTGTTTTCTCTCCGCTGCGACACGGCACTCCTCGTCGTACCAGCTGTTCTTTTGCACTTTCCGAAAACCAATGGCTTCGGTTGCAGCTGTACGTAAGGAGTTTGAAATGCCGTCCCACAGTTCCCTTATACCGAGTTGTTGACGAGTGCTCTCAGAGAGCAGGAGTCCAGGCCGAGTAGAAAATCGTTCGGTTGTCTGTTGTGATTGCAGCTTCTCGACGTCGAACCTTTCTTGTGTTTGTTGACGTGCGTTTTTTACTGCACAGAGGCGGGTGCGAATCTTGGCTGTAACAAGATAGTGGTCCGAGTCGATGTTAGGTCCTCGGAGCGTACGCACGTCTAGAACACTGGAGACGTGTCTTCCGTCTATCACAACATGATCGATCTGGTTGGTGGTATTTCGATCCGGAGACAGCCAGGTAGCTTGACGTGTCTTCTTGTGCTGGAATTTAGTACTACAGATAACCATATTTCGGGCCCCGGCGAAGTCAATCAGCCTCAACCCATTTGGGGATGTTTCATCGTGGAGGCTGAATTTACCGACCGTAGTGCCAAAGATACCTTCTTTGCCCACCCTGGCGTTAAAGTCGCCAAGCACGATTTTGACATCGTGGCGGGGGCAGCTCTGATAAACGCGCTCCAAGCGCTCATAGAGGCATCTTTGGTCACATCGTCCTTCTCTTCCGTCGGGGCGTGGGCGCAAATCAGCGATATGTTGAAGAACCTCGTTTTGATGCGGATTGTGGCTAGACGTTCATTCACCGGAGTGAATGATAGTACTCGGCGACGGAGTCTCTCTCCCACCACGAATCCAACACCAAACTTGCGCTCCTTTATATGGCCACTGTAGTAAATGTCAAAAGGTCCTACTCGTGTCTGTCCTTGTCCCGTCCAACGGATTTCTTGGACGGCGGTGATGTCAGCCTTTATTTTCGGAGGATATCAACCAGCTGGGCAGCGGCACCTTCCCAATTAAGGGTCCGAACATTCCAGGTGCATGCTCTCAAATCGTAGTCCTTATTTCGTTTGCCATGGTCGTCGTCAAAAAGGGGGTCTCTCATCCGAGGCTGATTGTTAATTTTCATTGGTAATATATTTTACGTGGCGGGTCCCAAACCCAGCGCACAACCCTGCGGAGGGGATGTTTCGCCTTAGAACGGATGTTCTTAGGCTACCCAGAGGATACTTGGTCAAAGACCGGAAGTAGTGAACTGCTTGCGCCATGTGTAAAAGAATCGTTTCTGGCCACTCCCAAGTGAATGGCGATCAGAGAACTTTCCTCACTTGCGTGAACTTGTACACATGACCCCATCCTCCACTTCTACACATGACTCCACCTTCCACTGTTATTGGTAAAGAAAATTTCACCTATAAGGCAGGCAGGGACAGACAAGCGAGAGTGATGACTTCAAATAGTGATTGCTATAGAAATCTTGTTAGCTACATACTTAGATACCAATAATATTACTTTTCAAACACATCAATTGAAAGAAGATAAGCAATATCGAATAGTTATAAAAACTATTCAATTTTCAACTCCTATCGATGATATCAAGCATGACTTTGCAAAAAACGGGCATACTGTACGAAACATTGTGAATGCAAAAAGCAAAATTACAAAATTGCCGATGTCAATATTCTTTGTTGATCTTAAACCTTCAGTAAACCATACAAAAGTATTTGACGTAAATCGCTTGTGCAATGCTGTAGTAAAGATTGAGCCACCTAGAAAATTTAACGATTTCTTACAATGCCACCGCTGTCAAGAGCTCGGTCATACCAAGCAATATTGCAAAAAGCCTTATAGATGTGTAAAATGTGCACTAGACCATCCTTCGTCTCTCTGTTCAAAAGATAGAGAAACTCCACCGAAATGCTTCCATTGCCTTCAAAATCATACCGCCAATTACAAAGGTTGTAGAATTTCTCAGGAGTTAGTGTCAAAAAAGGACTCGCTTAATAATAAGACAAGGCCTTCCTTGGTCAAACTTACAAATGCCAAACAACAAGTTCACCATAAAAACGTTAGCTATGCTGATGTAACCAATTTTTGTACCAACACAACTTAGTTCTACTACAACCACAGTACGCCATGAAAAAATTGACAAACTCGAAGAATTGATTGCCAAACAAATTGAGCTAACCACAACACTAATAAATACGATGTCTTCTATCTTAACTAAGCTATGCAATTAAGTCTAAAAATAGCGATTTGGAATGCCAATGGACTAAGCAGCCATTGACTGGAAGTTGAATATTTTATAAAAACTAACAGCGTAGATATATTACTTTTAAATCGTTTTTCGACAAAATGGGTACCAGACTTTTAGCCGGAGGTGATTTCAATGCCAAACATCCATGGTGGGGTTCACGTCTTACGAATCCCAAAGGCCGCGAACTGTACAAGTGTGTTTCTCAAAAAGCTTAAATGTTTTATCTGCTAGCAGACCCACATACTGGCTGACTGATCCCAACAAAATTCCGGATCTAATTGATTTCACAATTTATACCGGCATAAACCCACATCATCTAGAAATTTCGAATAATGAAGATATGAGCTCAGATCATTCCGCTCTCATTATCAATATGAATATGCCTGTTGTTGTCACATCCCGAAAGCAGCGTTCTTCAACTAAAAGGTCGAACATACGATTTTTCCAAACTTGGATGGAGTCCCACGTAAACCTAAACATGGAAATAACAACAAACCGAAACTTGGATGACGCTGTGGAAAACTTCACCCAAAAAATACATCAAGCCGCTTCGTTAGCTTCTCCTCTTAATTCATCTATACTGTAGCAAAAATGTGCCATATTCAGATGAAGTAGCGCAGATGGTACAGAATAAAAGACGACTTCGAAGGATATGGCAGAATAGCAGAAATCCGGTTGACAAAATCAGGCTAAACAAAGCAATTAAAGAACTAAAATCTAAGTTGGCAGAGCTGAAAGAAGAATCTATTGCAGAATTTCCTAAGAATGCTGATTCAAATAAAAACGATGAATACAATCTGTGGAAAGCTACTAAATACCTGAAACGTCCTCAGAAGCGACAAGTACCAATAAAAGATGAAAACAACTCTTGGTGTAGATCTGACAAAAGAAAAGCCGACGCTTTTGGCAACCACCTTGCGAATACTTTCAAGCCATTTGCTCTTAATACTGACCATCAGCGCCAAAATGTTCAGACTTTTCTTGAGAGTCCATGTCAAATGGATGAACCAATACATTACGTTAAACTGACTGAAGTGCAATCAGAAGTGTCACAGTTGAAAATTTCTAAATCGCCTGGCCCAGATAATATTGATGCATGACAATCAAACAATTACCAAGGAAATGCCTGTTATTCTTAGTTTTAATCTTTAATTGTGGTTTTAGGCTAAGTCACTTCCCTACGCAATGGAAATGTGCCGAAATTATAATGATTCCGAAGCCAAACAAGCCCGAAAACGAAGTAACCTCTTATAGACCAATAAGTTTGCTGACAATATTCTCTAAAATATTCTAAGGAATATTTCTTCGTCGATTGTTGCGAGTTTTGGATTCTTTATCCGTTTCCCAGACCATCAATTTGGATTCAGGCAACTACATGGAACCCCTGAACAGTGCCACAGAATAGTCAAAACCATACTAAAATTTTTCGAAGAGAAACAGTATTGTTCGGCAGTTTTCTTAGACATTCAGCAAGCCTTCGATAGAGTCTGGCATGAGGGGTTGCTATTTAAAATAAAAATGAAACTGCCAGCTCCATTCTACCTATTTCTTCGGTCATACCCAGATTGCAGACATTTTTGCGTTAGAATTAATGATGACACTTCCAACATATACGAAGTCAAAACAGGTGTTCGCAAGGCAGCGTGCTTGGCCCAACGCTGTACACGATCTTCACTGCCGATATGCCAATAATAAACGACGAAAATATAACTGTTGCTACATATGCGGACGACACCGCCATTCTTGCATCTGCTTACTCTGCAAACGAAGCGTCTGAAACTGTTCAAAAACAACTGAACGCCGTTGAATCCTGGCATCGAAATTGGAACATTATAGTAAATGAAAGAAAATCAGCGCATGATACCTTCACCATGAAAGCAGGAGATTGCCCCAGCGTCAACCTCAATCAAACAATTATTCCAGAATGCAATAGCATTAAGTACCTCGGGATGAACTTAGACAGAAGACTAACATGGCAGCAACATATAAAAATTAAACGACATCAGTTAAAAATCAAGACGAGAAAAATGTACTGACTACTGGGTTCTAAATCGAAACTTAGTGATCCTATATAAAAGCATTTTAAAACCGATTTGATTTGATTTGGAATACAAATCTGGGGAACTGCAAGTAAATCGAACGTAGAACTAATTCAAAGATATCAGTCAAAAACACTCAGGTTGATTGCAAACGCTTCATGGTGCATCAAAAATATTAACTTACACAAAGATCTTGAAATAAATATGGTGAAGAGCGAGATTCAGAAACTCAGTTCAAGATATCTTAATCGCCTAAGCTGCCACCCCAACATACACGTCATTAGCCTACTAGACAACAGTGAAGATACTCGCCAACTGCAAAGGCTACATCTCTTAGACTTACCATTTAGATCTTAAGTTTAACTGAATTAATTAAATTGTAAAGTATATATAATACTAAATTAAGTGAATTGTGATATATAGTACAAATCTTATACTTGAAATGCCTTTACATATGTATTTAAGGGACAAATTGCAATTTTAGCATCAAAGTGAACCTTAGGTATAATAACATTTGCTTATTGTCACACGACAGATTGTAAATAAAATGAAATAATAAAAAACAGACTTGTGGCACTCGGGGACTGCCGCGGTAAAGCTATTGCATAGCATTTTGTATCAACTTATGCAATTATAATTTTATTTATTTATTTTATTCATGCAGTATTTCTTTTTCTTTGTTATTATTTCAAGTTACACTTTTTGAGCGTGGTGACCGATAAGAAAACAATTTTTTCTATTATTAAATAAATAAAAAGTTAATGTTGTTTAAAATATTTTTATTATTTTACAATACGTGTCGGTTTTATTATCTTACAGTAGCTGTTGGTTATTCAGGAATATTTATCAATGAAACTATAGGTTTATGATAACTGAAATAAGAAACATAAGTTTGCGACTTAATATACAAAATATCGAGTCAATGGTGGTCCCATATTTTGTTGAGGACTCTCGTGGATCATTATTCATTTTCAAATTCAATTTTTTTGATAGAAAAGTTGTCAACCGCTCTGATTTTTTATCAGCGAAGTTAATGTTGAAATCGCCAGCCAAGATACATAAGTGGAAATTTATTACCATTTGTTCCAAGTATTTTCGACCCTTCTTCAGTGTACTCCAGTAAAGTGCGATGAATAAAATGCTCTACCTCGCCCAATTTTGGATTCGGAGAAATGTAAATTGCTAACATAACTATTTGTTGGCCATTTCTAAGTTTGCATAAGCACGCACAAATATCTCCGACAACTGAGCGCCTGACATTAACATTGCTAACGTGTGCAATATTTATTTCAATATTCGGAGTCATAATATTAGTAATATCTTTTTGGTAAATAGCTACCCCACCTTTTGAAACAGTATCTCGTTTGAACTGAACAATACAATTAAAATTAGGTATTTCAATCGGATTATCATGCGTCATGCAAGTTTCGGTAAGAAGTAAACTTTGAGCTATCGTCTGAACACTATTTAAAGACAGTCTTTTGAATTCTTGCAACAAAAATGCAGTCGATGCAGCTTGCTTTCGATTATGATAAAACTTGAATGTAGAATTATGATTTTTGGTCGTGATATACAATTTTTCAATATTAGTCACCCGAGAGAGCGCAACATAAACGAGTTCCTGAGGATGTGCTTTACTATACTCATATACTATTTCATCAAAAGTTCCACCTTGCGACTGTTTTGCACTGCTAGAGCGGCAGGTTTTTGCCTTTTTCCAGCCAAACTCTTATTAATGTGCTACTTTCATCGAATTCTAGATGTACCAATTTCCCAACAGCACCATTGCACAAACCATAAGAAACGTCGATGTTAGTTGTAATAACATAATGCTTTCCAACGACAAAAGTAATGTGATAAGGCAGACCTCCAGTGTCAATAACAGATTTTTTATGTAATTTAAGTCTAAAATTAGCTTCTTGCTCAGCACTTTTAGCGCCAATAATGACGTCTACGGACATTGAAAGAACTTTGTTTTCACATTGGCTCAAAATCAAATTGTTATAGGCGGCAACATCTTCATTTTTAAAAAATAAACGAACTCCATCAGGACATAATGTAGCAACATCCTCTTTTTTGAAAAATCTCGATTCAATAAGTTGAAACTCATGCTCATCTAGTACATCTCCATTAACTATTTTTGTCAAAACTTGTGAAATGCAACATTAGCTTGTCTCATTACTGTGGTGAGTTGATAAAATTTTAATTTTCTCCATAAATGCGGTCCAATCATGCTCGTTCTGATTGTCTTGTAAATTGGTGTCGATCTTAGTGGTGGCAATTGCCGTAAATCTCCGATCAAAATAAGATCTATACTTCCGAAATCTGTGTTTTTGCCTGTTATTTGTTTTAGACGATTATCAATTTTATGTAGAAGTTCTGAACTAACCATGCTAATTTCATCAATTATCAGTACTCTGACATATCTGAAGAGCGATCTATACAATTGCAACGTTTGTGATGACAGAGGCAAAAGTTTTGAAAGAGAAATTTTGAGCGCTGTATGAACAGTTGTACCGTCAATAGCCACGGCAGCTTTGCCGGTTGAAGTACATGTAATATAGGCATTGCAGTAACCATCATTATCAGTGAACCTATTGTAAATTTCCACAATCAGTTTGATAACGAATGATTTTCCTGTACCTGCTGGTCCCGTAAAAAAAATTTGAAATTTTGTATGAATGCATGCATAGTACTATTTACAGTCAAATTTGACTTGAATATTTAATAATTTTATTTGATTTTTACATAATATACTATACTAATAGTAGTAATAGAAATTGAATTTATCACAACAATAATAAATACATACATATATCGGCTATCATATTAATCTTATCATTTGCTCAGATGTAAGTTAATCTTTTGGTTAATTGAAAACCAAAAAATATAATTTTTAACGGAGCTGCATTCGGGCAGCGCTACCGCGTATCTTTACTGAGTTTTACAAACTGAAGTTAGCTTAACCGAATTAAAATATTTATGCTTAATTCTAACTTTAATAATTATAAGTGGCGTGATTCGCTTCCACGAATCTTATGCTGCACAACAGGTAGTGCAGACGCTGACCATGCACTTTCTGGTGCATTTCACACACGTGCCGGAAGTTGAAAGTCGATACTTGAGTAACAAGTGTTGTGTTAACTCTTCCCCTCTTAAATCGATTGTCCCCAATCGGTGTTGATCGTAGGGTGTGCCGTTGTTATTTGCAAAAAAGGACCTTTCCGCATGTTTAATACGTCCTCTGCACTAGATTCAGGTGACAAATATACTTTTTGCCGATTTTTATATAAAAATGCTATAACGATTATAATTATTACAATTATTATTATATCAGAACTTAAGCTAATTATTGAGGAACTGTCGCTTTTATTTATCAAAAATTCAATATTGTTTTCATGCTGGAGTTGCTTCACATACAATGTTTCCAGTCTTAATTCTTTATTAGTAAAATTTGTATTTTCTTTAATTTTAGTTATGACATTTGGTAATACGAAGGATTCATATACTTCCTTCCTTACATTAGTATATGATCTGTTAAATACATTTACTTCACAATTTTTAAATTTTATTAAAAAAGTTCCTCTTTGTTTTATATTTTGTTTATTACAATTTTGTGTAATTTTTGAATGGAAATTTTTAAATACTAGTATGCCTGGTAGCACTTCGTTTACAGATTGCTCATTACAAATTCTGAGCTTACAGTCTGCTTCTTCAAATTTTAGTATATTTGCTAAACATTGATCCTTCTCTTTAATTAAATTTTTCTCCAAATTATCCTTAATTTATTTATTATTAATTACATCGTATTTGTCTAAAACTAATGATTTATTGTTTATATTGGGAAGGGGTTCAATTTTGATTTGGTATAGGATGCTGTTGGAATATTGAGGTATGAGGACAGTTATAATGATTGTGTTATCCTGGAAAAGTACTGCTGTTTTTATGTAGCTATAGCTTTCGAAATCGGTAATGAGATTTAGTTCTGTAGATGTCAGTATATCTGTTGGTATTATGCCTAATTTGCTTGAAAAAATTATCTGTCCAATGTCGTCCACGTGATTGCGTAAAAGTGATATATCGTTGTTAACCTGGTAGGTGTGTTTAATGAATTGAATGTCGTCTTCCAAAGTCTTAATCCTATTCTGCGCTGTTTCTTTAAGTTGGTTTATATAATTACTGACAATAATTTGCAGCTTATTTATATGGTTCGTAACATTGCTTATTTGTCCGGAAATGAGGTTGCTAAAGTATAATGAATTATTAATATTTTGTGCATCTGTTCTTTCGCTTTTATTCAATTGTGTAAGTGCGTCGCTGATTTCTTTTTCGTCGTCGCTGTCCATGGTACCTGCTATGTATTTTAATCCTTTCCCTATGATATTAAGGAGACCTCGTTTAGATTTAAAATGTGGGTGTAAACCTTCTAGCTTCGCTTCTAATAAAATGAAATTTTTGTGAGTTGTGTCAAGTAATTGTCTGTCCTCAAAAGTAGTTGTCTTTAGTGTATTAATGTTGTCCGAAATAAGTGAAAGTGTTTCCTCATATTTGGTTAAGTTGATAAAATGTAGGACTTTATCAAAATGGTTGATTGTCCTTACTTCTCCTGTCTTAATTGGTAGATATCCGTTATTGTTTGTCAAGCCCTGAACGTCACTTTGTTGGGTTTTTGTAGCGGGTGCCAATATAATTAGGATGAGGTAAATTTGCAGGTTCTCCATTTCGAGGTTTTTCCACAGGATTGTTGAAGATTCTGTTGTCGCTGTTGTTATTCCTATTAGCTGCTGTGCCGGATATCTCCACTTGCTGAGCTGCAATTCGCTTGTTAAATATCTGCCTTGATTTTTTCCCTTGCCTGCAATATGCGTTGATTTTTGCTTTCACGAAATCTTGTTGCAATAAATTTAATTTACGCTTTGGCGTATTTCGTTGCACACACACACGTATATTTTCATCAATATTTAATTCACGCACACCGCTTACTGCCTTTTTCAGCCGTGATTAATTGGTCGCTTTTTATTTTTATTTATATTTTTATTGTATTTTATTAATTTGTGTTTTGTATTGTTTTTGTAGTTTGTTAATAAAATTTTTTTTTATTATTATTTCTTATTAAAGATGAAATAATTTGTATCCCTGAACTTACCACACTCTTCAATTTGTAATTCTAAGTTTTTTTCTTAACTGTTTGCAGATTTAGTTTCTTAAGCAGTCTTTCGATATTTTTTAGTTTTCACACATCGTTAGGTTTGTATTATTGCTTAGTTCGTTCTTTCACTTGCGCACGCCTTTCTTCAGTTGTTTGGTATTTGTTACACGTGTGGTTTTTAGTTTTGCTTTAAATTTTATTAATAATATCTTCTTCCCGTTTGCTTTACGCTACTAGGGGGCCTTTATTCCTCTATTATTTATAGCTTTTTAGCTCGGGCGCCAGTTAATCTTTTGGTTAATTGAAAACCAAAAAATATAATTTTTCAATCACATGCAGGCACCTCGAGTTGGATGCCTGAACTTGCCTCTAGATTGTCTATTTGTGGCAGCTCTACTCTACTGTGGGGAGTAGGTGCAATTGCTTTAATGAGCTTTAATTGATCGGAGATCATAGCTTTTGTTTCTTCATATTGGTCTAAGCAGTTTTCATATATTGCGTAAGCCGAGTGTTTCAAATTTTGTGGTAGGTCTGAATCGTCAGATTCTACTATGGCGTCATGAGCCGTTTGGAGACGAGCCCAGAAATTTTTAAGATTTTGGCCTTTTATTTCTAATAACGATTCCGAGTTTTCGTGAATCGGTGAAGAGGCAAATCTAGTGCAGTATCTTGTTAAACTATCACTTACTGAAATAAATTTAGCAACCTGTTTTGGGCGTGTAGCTCCTGCAGGTGTATTTTGATTATTGTTGTTGTTAACCATTTTTTTCAAAATAATATTATTTATTTATATTTTAGTTCGAAAATATATTTCAATTGTTAATTGCTATTAAAAACCCTACTTTTTATTAATTAAATTATTTTATGTCCGAATATTTTGTATTTAGGTACACCCTAATACTCGGACTTGTATATACATACATATGTACGTATGTATGTACTTATATTTCGTGCAATTAAGAGCTCGTTGAAGAGATCAATTCGCTTTTTACATTAGCATGCACAAATTGTTTGTATGATTTTATGATTATGTTTTTGTTCTTAAGCAATTGAGAGCTCGTTAGAGAGATCAATTCGTCTTTTGGGTGCAATCCTGCTTGTTTTTGTTTGCCAAAGAACAAGAGGTATTGCCGGATAATTGCCAATGTGGACTTAGGATATGTGGTTGTACAAATAGGATGTGTTAATATATATTTTCTATAGTTCTCACAAATTATGTATATTTTGTTGAACTGGTTTTTATGAGTTTTTTTTTTTTATGTAATACAAATGTTTTTATTTCGTTTTACCGCTTTTACTTGTGTACGGAACTTAACGATTAGTCATTTGAAATGTTTAAAAATTTAATAAAAAAGCAATGTACATATGGTATTTTATAATGTACGGTATGTATAATGTAAATACGCTCACTTTGTTTTGTAGGGTATATTCCTGCGTATAGCATGTCTGTTCGTGTGTTCTCCCAATTCCTATGCTCCAGCAGGCTCTCCTTGTGCTGTTCTTTTGTTGTATGTATTTTGCGTTTTTTATTTTTTATTTTTTTTTATCTGTTTTCGCGCCCGAATAGTATTTGTTGTATTTATACATAAGTATACTTTTAGTTTAGTGGTTTCGCTCCCGTTTTGTGTGTTGTTTTGCTGTTTAGGTGCTCTTACATTTCGCGCCCGATTTATGTTTTTTTTGTATATTTTGTTATTATCCGTTTATGTTTTGTATTTAGATTTCGCGCACTTTAGTTTTAGTTTGCTAAATCCTTTTTTGTTGTTTTTTGACACGCACTTGTTATATGGGTATACATATTTTGAATATTATTTGTTTATATACATATATTTGCAGGTATATTTTTTTTTTCTTGTGTCACTGCACTGCTCTGTACTTATGTATGTGTTTTTTTTATGAAATTTTGTAGAAACCAATAGTGCCTTTCGGTAAGGCTCGAAGGACCATGTTTAATTGTATGTATACCCACTAGGTGTCCTTTTCACTGATCCACTCACCTCCACTTTATCAACAAAGAATCCAAGTGTACTTTATATTGTATTTAAACTGATTGTAATTGATCTGGTATTATACACATCTGTTTACCACTAAGTATATTTATAATAAAAATGTACAATATATGTAAATAAAAGCACTTGATGATCAACGATACGGTGTCCGTATAAAGCAGCGAGAGATGATGTTTAGGCGCATGTGTCCCGGTTGTTGCCGATGTATAGACGATGTTATGTTGAGCTCCGGATTGTTGACGATTCGAATTAACGCGCACAGGATCGGTGAAAAGTTTAAATGTAGAATAGCGTGAGGTGTTATCGCGGCACAGTGTATCGAACGAATAGTGTGCTATCCTGTTGTCCATCCTTTTTGTTTAGTGGGTTGTACAGGTGTGGTGAGTTGAGTTGGTGTTGTGTTATTGTGTCATCGGCTGTGGTGTATTGTACTGTAGCATTAGGATGCGCCAGTTTTACCGAGTAGAGGGGGTGGATGCTTAACTCATTTAAACACATTTTAAACAGCTGATGCATGGTTGCATTTTTTAATTCCTACTTTTAAAATTTAAAAGAAAACTTTTTAATTTTAAAAATTTTTATTTTATTTTATTTTTACATTTTTACATAAAATTTATTATAATTTATATATAAATTAAAATATGTTTAATTTAAAAAAATAATTAATATCTGAAAAAAAGATTAATTAAAGAAAGGAATTATTACAACCTGAAAATAAAAGAGTGGAAAAATATTATAAAACACAAATACCTGAAAATAAAATAAAGATTATTAGTACCTGAAAATAAAAGAGTGGACAAATATTATAAGAGAAAAATACCTGAAAATAAAATAAAGATTATTAACATCTGAAAATAACAAATAATTACATTGAATTTGTAATATCTAAAAGAAAAAGAAATATTAATTGTATAAAATGATAATAATATCTGTAAAAAAGATTAATATTATCTGAAAGAATAAAATATATTAAATATAAATAGGATTTACTCTGAAAGCAAAGATTAATTAAATAAAAATAGTGATAAAATCTGAAAAGAAAGAATAATTAAATAAAAATCATAATAATATCTGAAATAAAAGAATAATATTATCTGATTATTTAAAATATAAAGCAAACATTTGTTTTCACATATTATTTTGGATTGTGCAGGCCGCCTTAAACGCATAAAATACATACATATGTACATATACGTATGTATGTATTTATTTTTGCGTATTATATTGGACTGCGCAGTCCAATTTCAAAGTACACACACTTTTTTCACATACTTACTTAACAATTAATATTTGCGGCTTCTGATGATATAGCTGCTGCTGCTACTTCCAATTTCCAATGCTATAAAAATAAATGAAGTAATTAGTTCAAAATATTGTTAAAAAATCACATAAAATTCATTTACTTACCTTCTTGTCGTACGAGCCTGCTTTACGATGGTACGATCACGAACGACATGCGGCTCTCAATCGTTTTTTTATTACCCTTTTTGGGATTTTCTATTGTCACTATTGACAATAATGTTTTCTCCTTCGCACTCATTCACATAAATCAAGAGATGAAAGAAACTTTTTTTCATCGCATTTAGGTAAACAAAAAATAACCCGAAAATGTGCGTTGGTGTTAGGGTATAGAGAAAAAATGTGTAGTTGTATAGGAATATTTGTCTCAAGCGGGTAGCCGTGGTTGGCAGGGATGCTTACATACATATGCGCACACATGTGAATATGTCACCAACAAAAAATTGGTTGACCCTGACAACGGAGATGCGAAAGAAGCGTGCGACACTTGTTATTATGAATGTATGTACATGTGTATTAGGGTGTCCGTTATTTACCAAATTGATTATTTTTGACGAGACGCCCCCTAAGCTTTTAGTTTTCCATCTAAAAAAATATATCAGACCATAAAAAGTCCTTAATTTTCATAATAAACCTTTCCCCAAACACGATACATTTCCCATTGAAATTACATGGGATTTTGCCACTTTTTACGAATATTTTTTTCTCTGGAACTTTCTCGTTTGTAGGAATAAAAAAGTCATATTCTTGTACAGAATTGAATGCTCTACAAAATAAGTCTGGACAATTTTTCGATATACTCACTCCTTTAAACGTTATTCAAGGTTAAAGTTAACTTCTGGGTATTTTCTGGAATTTTCGAACTTTTACGGAAGATTGATTTTTTTTTTGTAAAATTCAATTGTTTATTCTAAAAAATATAATTTTTTGTTGGTCATAAATCCGGCTCTACTCTGATTCTTATCTAGAACAGAGTGAAAAAAAAATGATTTTCGAAATTTCATAAAACTCGGTTAAGGGGTTACATGACTTTACAGGTTTCAAAAAATCGAATCCGTTTTATTGTCTTGTCTTATTAAGTTCTACAAGATAAGATAAAAAATAAGAAAAATTTGCAAATCAAATCAAATTTAAACCATTTGAGTACATCAGATTTTCTTTATTAAACATTCCTTAGTTACATTTGAATATTTTTTTTGATGTGCCAAGCTAAAACGCATCACCTGATAATTGTGCCTCTAGTTGTTTTTGTATACTGCACAATGTTCTGACCCAAACAACGGTAGAAATGCCGAAACACCTGATCATGGTGATGCCAGATAGGGCAGCGTGTACCTGGATAATGCTGATGTCAAATTGCACAGTATAACTCATATAAATTAAATGAACTTATTATTAATCGCTAACAACGTGTGATTAATTACTCTTCATGTTTCAGAGTTTTTCTGCCGTAACATCAGAGAAATTATATTTTTTAGAATAAACAATTGAATTTTACAAAAAAAAACAATCTTCCGTAAAAGTTCGAAAATTCCAGAAAATACCCAGAAGTTAACTTTAACCTTGAATAACTTTTAAAGGAGTGAGTATATCGAAAAATTGTCCAGACTTATTTTGTAGAGCATTCAATTCTGTACAAGAATATGACTTTTTTATTCCTACCAACGAGAAAGTTCCAGAAAAAAAAATATTCGTAAAAAGTGGCAAAATCCCATGTAATTTCAATGGGAAATGTATCGTGTTTGGGGCAAGGTTTATTATGAAAATTAAGGGCTTTTTAAGGTCTGATATTTTTTTTTTTGGATGGAAAACTAAAAGTTTAGGGGGCGTCTTGTCAAAAATAATCAATTTGGTAAATAACGGGCACCCTAATGTGTATATGGCTCGCATTTGCTTTCGCAAACATACAAATTAATAATGTATGCAGTAATCACTATATGATGTGCATGAGCCGGTTGTCGGACGCGGCAATAATTACACTAGTTGTATGTTTGCAAATACACTTTATTGGCCAGGCCCATGTGCTCCGCCTTATGCTCAACTTAAATCTAACCTAGCACAAAACCTAACTCAACCATTAAGCCCTAAGAACGCATATTCAGTAGTCGACGCTGCCGGCTTTGACGTCTGCGTCGTGCTGACTCTGCTTCATACCATTGTTTATCCAATTGGTGTCGTGTAATGCAAAACACGAGCTTCTTGTACTGCCAGAGGAGAGCGAGGCCACTGATCAACGCAGCTACTCCCAGACCCAGGATGAATGCAAGTGTCCGGCTTGTGACGGTCGTTAGTTCTTCTTTAATTTCGTCAATGGTTTGTAGATTTTGATTGTTGAGGCGGTGAAGGTGAGGCAAACTCAAAATGGTCTCATGGCCAGTGATGTTCAGCAGGAGTGAAACAGCAATACCTGGAGCCTTTTCCAGCCTGCTCATTCTGTTAACGTACTTAGTGCCGTTCAGGAACACAACGTCCTCGAAAGTGACGAAATACGTGCCACTTACATTTCTCTCAGGTGTTTCATCAACGGCGATTCTGGTTGGGCTGTCGTTAATGATTATGACTCCATCGTCAACTATGGTGCTAGCGTTAAGGTGCTTTCGTTGATTTGCAGCACGACGCCGTTGTGTACCACCGGAAAAATCAAAACTTTCCTACGCAAAAACTCAATTCTAGGATATTTGATTATAAAATTAATTACATCATTGTGCTGAATAACTTTAACGGTTGACACTTCCGTTAGTTCAGTGATTGCTATATCTGTGATTGGCCCAACCAATATGGATTTCAAACCCTCGTCATCAATGATTACTGGATTTACTATCTTTATTTTCGCAAAGGTTATTGCGAGCATTATATTCTGAATTTCCATGATCATAATCCTATTTCGAGTAAGTAAAATTTCAAGAATGTGCGCCGTATCGATTTTTTCTTTCTTCGCTTCTTTGAGGCATTCATTTACCGTACTAGGTAGTGCGTTAATCTGTTCCTGTGTCTTTGTGTTAATCACTACCTGTCTATTGTTGGATTCTATTAGTTGGGCTTCTGTCATTCTAGCTTGGTGGAAATCGTCAGCGTCTGGGGTACCTGTGATAAATTTAATAGCTGAACCCAGAAAGTCTAGGCTTCTCGCCATTCTATGATGAACGCTTATAGCGGCTAGTAATGTTCTAACATGTCTATTCTCAGTCTCTAGCAACTTTCGCATGTGCGACTGCGGGAACAGGTCCGTCATGTTGGCAGTTTCGTCTGTCATGCGCATAAACTCGGTCAAATTAGTTGAGTGCCTCAGGTAATTGTATTCGTTCCATACTAGTGCGTCGCCGTTCACTACCGGTATGTAATGCGAGTGAGAGTAATCCGTTAATTTGGCTGCCGCTACCCGAAAGTGAGAAGTATTGTGATTGAAAACCTAAAGAAGCAATATAAGGTGATTAGAAATTAATGTCGTCATTTTCTAAGTCTAAGTACTTTATCTAAGGTTTTCCTTATGGACTATCCTTCCATTTATTAGGACTGTTGTCCCCAAATCTGCCTCTACTCTCCTCTCCTCACACAGGGGGGTTAACTTGTTCCCTAACCTTCTATTTGTTTTTACCATTACCTTTTCCCCCACTTCAAAGACCCTGTTCTGCCTTGACGGGTTATTTCTATCGAGCTGAGCCTGTTGCGCTTGTTCAATTTTACCTTTCACTTCCTTTCGGAATTCTTCGGTTGAGGCGTATATTACCTCAATAAGCTCTTTATTTGTGACCGAGTGTATTGTTCGGTTGTATTCAATGTAGCTTGAGTGATCAGGTCCTTTGTATCGCTTATTTTTCTTTCAAGTTTAAGGCACCTAGCAATTTCTACCAAAGTACTGTGAAACTTCTCTACCTGTTTGTTGGAAGTACTGTGGAGAGGGGGAGCGTTTACTATATCAATCCCATATTGGTTCTTCAACAGAGTCACAATGGTGTCCGAGTTGAAAGACGCCTCATTATCACAATAAATAGTTTTTGTTCCTGGGAAGAAATTTATCAACTGGAGGATGGGTATTTTTACATCCGTTATTGTCCGCGACGGTATCGGTTGAACTATTGCAAATTTAGAGAATTTATCAACACAAGTTAAAAATGCTTCTTGTCTGTAGAGAAAATATCTATGTGTAGAATTTCACCGGTGTATGATGGAATCGGCGTAACGCCGAGTTCCTGCCTTCTAGGGTTTCGATCGTGAAAAACCGCATATTTTGCAGTTTGTGACAATTTCGTTTGCCAATTTGGACATTTTCGGAAAATAATAGTCACAGAGGATCTGTTTCACCATGTTTTTGCAGTACCAGAATTTGGTAGATGAGAAGCATCTTACCAATTCGTGTTGTATGCTGGCTAGCGCCGGTAGCTCGCAGTGAATCGCGTTCACCACGAGAGGGTTAATAACCTCCTTTACTTCGTCAATGAGGCTGTTTCTATCCATGAAGTGAATAACGTGGCGGGTTTTTCCGCCAAAGAGTATAAAATTTCGTTTCAGAGGAAAACGCGACTCTTCCGAAACTATTTTATTCTTGAAGCAGTTTAT
Source organism: Bactrocera tryoni (assembly GCF_016617805.1). NCBI lineage: Eukaryota > Metazoa > Arthropoda > Insecta > Diptera > Tephritidae > Bactrocera > Bactrocera tryoni. The sequence continues at coordinate 3,968,218 of NW_024395977.1, forward strand.
GGGTTTTTCTGTTGCTTCGACCGTGTAGGTCAGTGACAATTCACTGCGAACTGTCGCCGCGTCAGATTTGAGTTCGCTCTCCAATACATTTATGTTCTGACGGGAAAGAGCATCTGCGACAGAGTTTTCCTTACCAGGTTTATAATGAATTTTAGCATTATGTTCGTCTATGAATGCTTTCCACCGTTTTATCTTTGCATTCGGGTTCTTATCGGAAACCGAAAACGTTAGAGGCTGGTGGTCTGTATAGATGTTGATATCCCTAGTTTCGTAGAGATAATTTTGAAGTTTCCCTAAAGCCCATACTATGGCCAGTAATTCTCTTTCATTTGTTGCATAATGCATTTTCCTATCTTTCAGCGCTCTTGAAATCATTGTAATGGGTTTACCATTCTGCGGGAGGACTGCGCCAATGCCGTGAGCGGAGGCGTCTGTCGTTAGGTCAAATGGTTTTTTAAAATCTGGATACATTAAGATGACATCTTCAGATGCCAGGATGTTTCTTAATCTTTCGAAGGCATTGCGTTGCGCTTCACTAAAAGCAGTGGGTACCCTTCTAGACTTGTGTTTACTTACTGAGCCATTTTCACCTTTTAGGATTTCAGTTAGAGGTCTTGCTATGGAGGCGAAATCTTTTACGAAACACCTGTAATAGCTTGCTAGCCCTTGAAAGGATCAGGATATTCCTGAACGGCTTTGACCTTTGCGGGGTCAGTTTTTGCCCCAGCTCTTGTTACTATGAAACCGAGATATTCCACACTTGTTTTAAAGAAATGTGTTTTTTCTCGTGACACTTTCATGTTGGCCTCACACAGTTTTTCCAAAACCCAATTTATATGTTTGACATGTTCTGATTCATTTTCGGAAAAAATTATGACGTCATCGACGTAAAAATAGCATGATTTGCCAATTTGTTCGCGTAAGACGTCGTCGATCGCCCTCTGGAAGATGCTTCCAGCATTCTTCAAACCGAATGGCAATCGACAAAACTCATATTTCCCACCGTTAACGGAAAAAGACGTTTTCCCGCGATCCTGCTCGGCGAGGACAATCTGATGGTAGCCTGACTTTAAATCTAAAGTCGTAAAGTACTTGGCTTTCCCTAAATTTGCCAGAATCATTGAAATATCCGGCATTGGGTACTTATCGGCAATAGTGCGCTCGTTGAGCTTCCTAAAATCTATAACCAGACGTTTGTTTTTGTTGCCTAACTCGTCGTAACCCTTTTTATCTACGACCCAGGTTGGGTTATTGTAAGGGGACCTTGACGGTCTAATGATTTTATTGCGTAGCAATTCTCTTATTTCCTTTTAGACAAAATCTGCTACTCACATTGGGTGAGGCAACAACTTCGAATAAATAGGCTCGTTATCTTTGGTTTGGATCGTGGCCACAACCGAAGTGTTAAGTGGCAACAGCTCATTAAAGTCTGCGAATGCCTTAATCCTTTTCAGGATCATTTTTTTAAATTCTGCCTTCACTGAACTTGGTACCTGTATGTCGTTAACATTTGTAAAGTTAACGTTGCTGCACTTATGATATTGCAGATCTTCTGACATGGTACCATAATTTATTTTGCCTCCGTCTGGTCAATAGTCGCGCCCACCTGCGTTAGCAGGTCAAGGCCTATGATTCCGTCGAACAGTGTTACACTATCCAACACAAAGAATGGGGATGTTACCCCGAAAATATTTATCAGGCATTTCAGTTTGATTTTATTGGACCCATGGATATATCTCACATTAAAAGGGGAGTCTACCGGCTTTACGCCTTTAAGCTCCTTTACGGGCCTGACATAATTTTTTGCGCCCCCGTGTCAATTAAAAACCTTAGTGTTTTCCCAGTCAACGTCCGCTCAAGGAACGGTAGCCGGGAGTGGCCTCTAAAAAATTAATAGAGTCACTTTCGTAGTCAACCCCATTTTCATTGTCTACCCCTGCTACTGCAGCTACGGCAGCAACCTCATACGCTTGGAAATCCTGATCAACATCCGAATGATTCAAATTGTTGATCCTTTCACGCCTAAAATCTGTCAAACGCTCTGAATTAATCTGTCTCTTATTTCCCTGAACGGGAGCATTGTGAATACCGGCAGCTTCTGCCTGTTGGTATTCCGTTGGGTGCCTAAATTTAAACGAACTAGGATCGACGTCCATAGGTTCGGGGCCTCTACCACGAAAATCCCTATAATTTCGCGTTGCCTAAATGATGAAGCCTTTCCTGCATTATTTCTGCCCTGACTCTTGAAGTAATGTGGATTTTTTGCGGGGTTGGCATCGCCACCACTATTCTGTGAATAATTATTTTGCCGCCGAGTTTGGGGTTTTTGACCCCCTAACTTTTGAGCTCTCTCTTCGGCATTTTTAGCGTAAGTTGCCGCGAACATGTACCTATCGTGGCTCGACTCGGCCTCGCGGGCTAGTGCCAAGGCACTTGGTAGATCCTTTGGTCTAGCTGGGAATACAGCCTGGTGTAGGGGTCTTTTTAAACCCGATACGAACATGTTTAGGGCATCACATCTTCATTTTTCATTTTGGACAGCTGCAGCAGCTGCACCATATGTCATAAGCGTTTTATTTATTATGAGGGTCATCACAGTCTCATCATACTACTGTGACAAGCTCAAATCGCCCTGACGTAAGGTATCTAACTCTTGTTGGAGAATGCGCACTGGAGTTTTGTCAGCGTAGGTGAAATCTAACCGTGCCACAATGGCCTTAAAATTTAAAACTGTGTTAAATGAGGCCAGTATATTATTCGCTAAACCCCTAATCTTATTCCGAAAAATACCTACTGCCTCGTAATACTTTATGCTGCCTTCATAAGGTTCGAATAATTCGTAGGCGGCCATCGCTGCCTGCCTCCACGAAATATATTTCTCTTGTTTACCATCAAACTCTGGCAATGACTTGACGAGGTCTAACGTCTGACTACACGATTTTCCCTGCACTATCGCAATTTTCTGGTAGCTTTCTACTTCAGGGGTCGTGACCCTCAATGCACTCATCTCGTTCCTAACTTCACTAATTTTTTCATCAATAACCTCTTTCCATTGAGCGGCTTCTGCCGCGTCTTGCGTCCATACCTGTTTCTGTTTCCACTACGTCTGCCACACGTAACCTGCTAGTATGGTTTATCAAATCCTGCACTGAGTTATCGTAAAGCTCTTTATCGTGATGGGGGTGGCTCATTAGACCCTGAAAAAACTAACACACACAAGCATTTTTTCACCCAAACGCGGCACAATCGTTAACGGCCACCAAAACAATAAAAAATAAAAAAAAATATCACTTCACTCTTTATATAATGCTGCTTTATTAATTTCACAAATGATGACGATTGGCTGTGCCATTCACTTACATGATTTTTCAATAAATATGGTAATTCCGTTGCTCTGTGGCTGGGTTGTTGATTGTTGATCGCTAATTTTCCTCTTCGTGCCCCACGTTGGGCGCCAATTAATAATGTATGCTGTAATCACTACATATATGATGTGTATGAGCCGGTTGTCGGACGCGGCAATAATTACACTAGTTGTATGTTTGCAAATACACTTTATTGGCCAGGCCCATGTGCTTCGGCTTATGCTCAACTTAAATCTAACCTAGCCCAAAACCTAACTTAACCATTAAGCCCTAAGAACGCATATTCAGTAGTCGACGCTGCCGGCTTTGACGTCTGCGTCGTGCTGACTCTGCTTCATACAATTGTTTATTCAATTGGTGATAGTGTAAGCAACGATCGCTGGTCAACTGTTTACGCAATCGGCTATTGACACTGTTTATGCAAGAATGCTCACTTGCGTGTGGCTTGCTGTCCGTCCGCCTCGCCGCCTTGGTGTTTGTTATTGTTTACGTAATCTGCAGAACGGCGAATGATATGTCGTTGCTTTAGAGGCGGTCGTTGCCCACACAATCTGCTGATAAGGCAAGAAGCTGTATTGACCTCACCACATTCGTACCCAACTGGAAATTGGGCATTATGTGTTAACTTACAGACAAATGTGCCAAAGAAATATAATATGTACATACATATGCATGTGTCGTGGAGCATGAGGTTTTTTTCGTTACGGAATTTCTAGATTCGGTCTCCGCGCTCAAGACCCGCGATAGAAGCTATGCAATAGCTTAACTATGCAATAGCTTAACAGACGCCGTAACATCTCCCCGAGCATGCCTTTTCCTACAAGCGTCTTTCCGCGACGATGGCTATTTTTCCTAATGAGTCATCCTGTATGCACACACTTTCTTTACGGTAGCGCCTTTGTGGTATGCAGCATTTTTCGTCACCGCAATTTGTTTTCCACGCCATACAGCGCCACCTGTGTGCGACATTTTAGCGTTAGGTATATTTCCGTTACGGAATTTCTGGATTCGGTCCCCGCGCTCAGAAGCCACGATAAAATCAATGCAATAGCTTAAAAAAATTTAAGTACAACAATAAATACACCTCGTAAATGCACTGATTATTTCAGTTTGCATATAAAAAAAAAAAAAACACACACACTGTTAGTCGAATAAAATTATAAATTTCTTGGACGCACAAACATCGTCTGGAGCGTCAACAATCTCTCTCGGTTGTTTTTGTTTTTTCTTGTGGTTAATTTGAGTCTAGTCGCTCCACTCTGCCTTTCCATATGTTGCTCGAATAGAAATAAAGGCAAGCAGCAATAGCGCAGGTGCAGTTACGCGAGCGCAAATCAAATAAGTGCTTGTGAATTTTATTTGTATTTGTGTTTGGATTTAAATAAAGCAACTAAGCACAAATCAATTTGTGTTTGTGTACATAGTCGAAGACTAGGCGTGCAAGTGCATGGGGACGATTACCCAGCAAGCACATTCAAATTAAATTTGAACGAAGAAAATACTTTATTAAATTTATTAATTTTTTTTGTTCTTTCGAAATTTCACGCTATATAAATAACCAACGCACTGCCTATTATCAACTCAATTTGTAATTTGTCCGTGACTGGTTCTGTAACCTTTGAACTTTTTGCAACATATTTGCAAATATTTTTTAAATTTAAAGTTTTAGATCCGAGTTTGCAGTTCCGGTTCAATTTTCGAATACAATGGAATCCATCAGGGCCTTTACCACAGCTGCAGACGCTCTACTGCAGTTTGAGGAGTCTTTTACTAAAGTCAGAATACAAGTTGTGTTTGCCAAAGGTAGATCCTTCCGATACAAGCTCATTTCACGACATTAAGCTTAAATATTGAAGCTGTTACCACGCTTATGTGTGTCGCGCGGCCTTGATGCACATGCACAACCTCACGGCGTTCAAATAAAGCCCAACTTCAAATTCCACAGTGATTCAACCTGAACGGTTACAACAAACGGTAGAACCCGTGAGGTATTCCATCAACTTACCGTCATGTGATACCGAAATATTTCATGGCGATGTTTTACAATAGCTCTCACTTAGGGATTTATTTGCCGCCTTTTATGGGAATAACCCGAGGCTATCTCCAGTGGAAAACTTATTCCATTTGAACCAAAAAACCAGAGGTGAGGTGAAAGCTATCGTTTCGAAAGCTCCACTGACGAATGGCGGATTCGCATTGGCTTGGAATAATTTGTTGTGCAGATATGAAAACAAGCGAGTGCTTGTCAACACACAATTAAAATTATTGTTCAAACTTCCGCACATTTCAACAGAATCTTCAGATAGATAGCTGGGATGCCATATTTACATATTTGTGTTCTATCCGACTGCCGGACTATACACTCTCGCTTTGAGAATAATCTCTGGATTCGGATTCAGAGATCCCAAAATGGGTTGAGTTTGACAAGTTTCTAACCAAACGGGTTAAAACGCTAGAGAGAGTATCAAACCTCAAAGGCGAGTTAGGTACTCAACCCAAGATTAAGTCGGCTGATAGTGAAGGTTGGATACCAACCTTGCATTCAAGAATTGGATCCAAGCCCATCAATTTCATCACGCCAAGAAAACCAATATTAAATGTAAACTGTGCTCATCTCAATCGCACATTTTGAAACCTTGTCAAAGGTTCATTGAGATGCAGCCTAACGCACGGTTAAATGCTGTCTAAAACCTCACTTAGGATAAGGTTTGTTTCGTCGAAAAAAGACCTTTTTTCATGAATTTTTTTAGAAAAAATTATTGCTGTAGGTTTATTTTACTTATTATTATATGAAAGTACAACATTTGAAGGATACTTAAAAAAAAGCTTTATCGAAAAAAGCAAGAAATAGCGGATTTATCGTCGATCTCTGCAGGCACCTCGACGAGAAGTTTTTGTGCGGTGACCAGCCTACAGCATCACTGGATCTTCTGAAACCAAAAAATCAAAATGCTTTCTTTAGTTTATTAGTTTATCTTTCAATGGACGTCGAGTTTTTTTTTTTAATTTTTCAATTTTTGGTACCATTTTCAAGCCAAAACGACGATTTTAGACGAAAAAATCGACCTATTTGTTACTGTAAAATTGTTAGTAATTAAATTTTTTGGAAAAACTCAACGTCATTCGAGAGCTATGTATATATAGAATATTTGTACAAAATTTCAAAACGATCGATGCAGTATTTTTTTCTGTAGGCTGGTCACCGACTTTAGAAATGACATATTTGGGAAAATCGATTCAAAGTTTTGTGCACTCAGCGCAGGTAGCCGGAAGGCGCGCAAACCTAAGTTAGAGGTACCGTTATTCAACCTCCTGTAACTTCGTTAGTTTTCCTCCGAATGACCTAAAACTTTAACACAATATTCTTGAAATGTTGATGGTTCAGAAAAAAAATGGAAAAAAGTTGTCAAACTTAACCCTAACTTAAAATTCAACGATAAATCAACAACAAACACAAAACCATTTTTGTAGTGAAAATAATACTAATTTTATATTTATACAAAAGCAACAACATCAGCAGCATCAACAGCAGCAGCAGCAACAACAGGATCATGTCAGCATGACAAAACAAATGATGCGCCCGGCTCATCGAATCCCACTGATACGCATGGTGGCGCATTTCGAGCACCCGGCGTTGGGATGCAATCGCACAACGGTGACCACGTATCTGGCAGTAGTTCGTCACAGTTCTACGGCGGCTTGCACTCGCATCTGTTGCGCCGCCAACAGCATGCTGCAGCTGCAACGCAACGAGAATCTGCAAAAGCAAAAAAACGGAAGAATCGTGATCTCGATATTCTCTTCTTGCTCTCACTCTACGAGGAGATCAAAACGTGTGCGAAGAGATACGCGTCGATGTCAAGGGCGAACTCATATAGGTACTCAAAAAATACCAGAAAAAACCAAGGGGTGAAACCCCAATCACAAACACATGCACAATCCACAGCGTCGTCAAGGAGCAAACTAAGTATGACCACCACAAATGACAAGATACAATTGTCTCAGCATGCGCAAATAACGCACAGCATATATCAGCTGCAAACGTTGCGACAACCCACACCATACGATGCTTAATGGCATCAGTTCAGACGCCGAAGAACGAGACGAGGAAGTCATTGAATTGACATAGGCACAACAGGTCGAGGCAGCGGAAATGGAAGAAAATTCATTGACAATCGGCACGACGGATTCGGACCCCTCTCAACCATGTCAGCCGACGTCATCTGTCACGCAAAGCTCTGACCAACGATGCCTCTTCCGCATACCACACACCCAAGATCGAGCCAGACTCGAGTAGTCTCGGCGACTTCGGCATGCTGGCAACTTCTTTTCAGATTGGCGGCATGGAAACGATCGACTTAGACTCGATTCGTCTCAGCGACATTGCCCGGATCGAGCGGAACGCCATTAGTTCCGCCCGCCACCCCATCCAAGGCGAAGGCGTGGAAAAGACGCTCGACGTCAAGCAGGATAATCAAGGATAGGCAAGCAACACTACCTTGGTAGCAAAGAAGTGCGCTGTCACCAACCGCCTTAATAAGAGTTCGAACTGCTACAAGGTTAATAACAGTGCGTTCTATGATTAGCCCGATGAGTCCATCCACTGTTATTCTCGTCTCCACGATTTCACGATTGCGACTGCGTACACATGCACGTGGAGACAGCCGAGTTTGCGATCTAATGTTTCGGGACAACCATGGTGGAGAATCAGAAATCTCGGTGAGTGCCAGAACTTGAGACTGGCAGACAACGAGTTCTACAAGTCATCGCCAGTCAAGGTAATTTTGGGAGCGGACATCTACTCCCGGCTCATGTTGCCAGGGTTACAACCTACCCAGGGTCGAGTTAGACTCGACTCGTCTCGCCGACCTCGGAAGGAAGGTGGTGACTTCTATGCAAATTGGCGGCATGGCAATGACCGACAGAGACTCGATTCATTTCAGCGGCATTTCCCGGACCGAACCAGACTCGATTCGTCTCGTCGGCCACCCCGTCTGCAAAAAAGATATGGAAGAGGAAGTGCAGGAGCCAGTCGCATGATAGTTTTAAGTAATTAATTGTAAACTGCATTTGCAGTAATACTGCAAGGCGGGGAGAATGTTGACGCCGCCCCACCCAATTTCTTTTTCCACGTCTGTATCGGCAGAGTAATCTCTTCTTCGAAGTTTTTTTAGAAGTTTTAATGCGAACGCAACCAAACATTAACTGGTAAAAAGTTGCGCTCTTTCTCTTCTTTTGCGACAGATCACCGACCCAGACGTGGTAAGTGTTTTCCCAATTTGTTATTTTAAAAATATACATATGTATTATCAGAAACTTTTTTGTATTTAATTTAATATTTGTAAAATAATTGGCGCCGACCGTTTCCCCACGTCCAACCACAACTACAGACCGAGCCACACCGTGCTCCACCACCCGAATTATCAGTTTTTGTTATTGTTATTTTTTGTTTTTGAAGAAATGAAATTCTCAAATGATTCTTATTTGAGTTTTGGAGAAATGCTTATGATTTAAAGTATAATTTTGTAGTTATGAATTGTATAGAATTTTAACATAAAGAGATAAAAAGTATCCTTACCCTGCTTCTAAGATACTTCCTAACCAATTTTCAGCCAAATCGGTTCAGCCGTTCTTGAGTTATAAATGGTGTAACAAACCCGACTTGCTTTTATATACATATATGTATATTAGGGTGATTAAAAAAAATTTTTTTTTTTTTTCAATTGGTACTCGCAAAAATAGGTTCCTAGACACCTCTAAGAAAGCCTCTCCAAATATGAGTTTTTAATTGTAACGGGAAGGTCCTCCGCCTAACGGTTTTCTATTTTTTCTTATTATCAGATAGAAAAATTTATATCTCGCTTCCAACTACTTGAAAAAATATTTTGTTAATAAGGTTTTGTAGGAAATTGAATGCTCTAAAATATGGTCTCTTATGATTTTTTCGTAAACCCAACCGTTTAAAAGATATTAACGGTTGAAATTTGACTATTTTTGGAAAAATTATTTTTTTCTTATTAATTTTATAACTCAATGAAAAAAAATTATTATGAATGATGATACACATAGTTTTGTAGGAAATTTACTGCTCTATAAAAATGGTCTACAACGATATTTCGATTAAGTTAAGCGTTTAGGAGATATTCATCGTCAAACATCAATGCATATTAGGGTGATTCAAAAAAAAATTTTTTTTTTTTTTCGTTTGGTACCCTGAAAAATGGGTTCCTAGACACCTCTAAGAAAGCCTCTCCAAAAATCTATTCATAATAATTTTTTTTATTGAGTTATAAAATTAATAAGAAAAAAAGAATTTTTCCAAAAATAGTCAAATTTCAACCGTTAATATCTTTTAAACGGTGTCTAGGAACCTATTTTTGCGAGTACCAATTGAAAAAAAAAATAAAATTTTTTTTGAATCACCCTAATGTATATGTATATAGATGTAAGTTGCTGTTTTTGTTATTTTTTGTTTTTGAAAAAATTAAATTTTCAAATGATTCCTACATGAATTTTGAACCAATGCTTATAATTTAAAATATAATTTTTGTATTTATAAATCCTATGCTACCTCCCCACCAATTTTCATCCAAATCTGTTTAGCCGTTCTTGAGTTATAAATGGAGTAACAAGCACGTCTTTCTTTTATATAACTATATAGAGATGTGAGGTTTCCTTTAATGTTTTTATTACTGTTATTTTTTGTTTTTTCTTTTTTTTTTGAAGAAATTAAATTTTCAAATGATTCTTACATGCATTTTGAGTAAACGCTTATAATTTAAAATATAATTTTTGTATTTATGAATTGTATTAAATTTTGTTGTGGAGGCGAAGTAGTTCGTAGTAAATAGTATTAAATGGATATGTACTTTAAATTACAACTATGTACCCCTTGCAATTCTGTATTCCTTTTCTATATTCTCTTTTGTTATGTACTTTTATAAACTGTAGAAACATGTTTATCCATATTGAATAAATTCAGTCGTTATTTAACCTTAAACCTTCTCGGAACATCAGGTTATGGACCCCGAATCCCTTGTAATCGCGAACGACCGGACAATATACAATAAAATTCCATTTAATTAATTGAAAAAGCAATGTGAGGCTTCAGCATAATGGCTGGTAGAGTAAGAATCAATCCCCTAAAAGCGGAAAATTATGATTCCTGGAAGCTACAAATGCGGGCAATATTAATAAAAAATGATTTGTTGGAATACGCTGATGGCACTAAATTGTGTCCCATAGACGAAACAAAACTTTCCGAGCGGAAAAATGCTGATCAGAAAGCATCAGCGAACAATTAATTTTGCGAATTAAGTTTGGCAAATAATTGCTCAACGAAGATAAGTGGTAATGTGGCCGATTTGCTTACGAATTTGTTGTCTGTTGCAAAAATTACTGACAGGGGTTACGTAGTTAAATTCAAAATTAATGAAGCCGTGGTTATGAACAGAGATAATGAAGTGGTATTGAAAGCTGAACGAACTGGCAATTTGTATTATTTAAAAACTTCGAAAGATTTCGCCAATTTGGTAAATTACAAAAAAATATTGATTTGTGGCTTTACAGAATGGGACACGTTAACGAACGCGATTTGAAATCAATGGCAAACGGTTCGGTATATGGATTAAAATTTAAACAAACTGAAATACTTTACGATTGTAAAATTTATGCAAGTGAAAAGCAAGTGGGCACAACTTTTCCTAGATCAGATGGTAACAGAGTTGGCGATCTGTTAGAGGTTGTGCACAGTGACGTGTGTGGGCCAATGAGGTGTGAGTTCCATGGAGGTGCGAAATATTTTGTGACATTTATTGACGAAAAGTCAAAGTGCTGTGAAATATTTTTCATAAAACAAAAATCACACGTACTGGATGTTTTTAATGAATATAAATGTAAAGTTGAGACATTCATGGGAAAGAAAATAAAAGCGTTGCAATCGGACAACGGGCATGAATATTGCAATAATGAATTTAATACATTTTTAAAAGAGTGCGAAATCAAACGTCGACTTACGGCACCGCATACTGCGTAGCAAAACGGTATGGCTGAACGAAAAAACAGAACTCTTGTTGTAGTGGCCAGGTGCATGATGAAACATGCGGGTGCACCACCATCATTCTGGGCTGAAACGGTTAATACGGCATGTTATATCGAAATCGCTATTCGCGCGCTGAGCCATGTATATTTGTTGGCTACTCATGCGAGTAACGTACCGGTTGTATTCAAAAACTAAAAAGTGTATTATAATAAGTCGTGCTGTAAAGTTAATCAATAAATCTACTTTTGATGAAACTTTTGAAGAATTTAAGTACGAAGTACGAAAATGAAAAAGACCTAGAATATGAATATAAAATGGTCGTGATATTCGAAAATAATAATACTATTAGCGAGGTCGAATGTGGGAATGAAGACGCACCTAATTGTTAGGTAGGTGCAAGTAATAAATTACGTGGTAGGGGTCGATCAACACATGTACGCACGGGGCAAAGAGGGCGACCACGAGCATGAAATAACAAAAGTTGGTTAAAAACAACGAAGAAAACGATCTCGCAACATTTCGACATGAAGGATATCGGTTACGTTAATCGATGTTTGGGTAAAGATTTTTATCAGAATCTAGAGAAAGGTGAAATATTTGTATCGCAGAGGATTTAGCAGAGGATTTAGCGGTATCTACAAGACCAGATATAGCGTATGCCGTAAATTTTATGAGTCAATTTAACAGTAACTACACTGAAGAGCATTGGATGTCACCAAAAAGAATTTCACGTTACGTCGTATTCAGGTTTCGCATTTATATATGCTGGGTCGTACTGGGTCCAGTACTAAGTTAGAGTACATCGCCATAACTGAGGCAGCTAAGGAAGCCATTCATTTGAAAGGTGCTTTGGAAAAGGTGGTAATTGAGTGTGCCAGCATAAAGTTATTTAACGATAACCAGAGTGCACAAAAGTTAGCAATATCCTCGAACTTCCACCATCGGACGAAACATATTGATGTACGGCATCATTTTATCCGAGACTGCGTATGAGATAAGGCAATTACACTAAAGTATATGTCAATACAGAAAATGCTAGCGGACATATTAACCAAGGGTCTTACGGAACTGAAGCATAGTAATTGTTCATCAAGCTTGGACCTTATCGATTGCAATTAAGAAGAAGAAGAATAAGCTCACTAGGAGGTATTGTGGAGGCGAAGCAGTTCGTAGTAAATAGTATTAAATGAATATGTACTTTAAATAACAACTGTGTACTTCTTGCTACCCTGTATTCCTTTTCCTTATTTTCTTTTGTTATATCCTTTCATAAACTGTTAAGACATGTATATCCATAAGGAATAAATTCAGCCGTTATTTAACCATAAACCTTCTCGGACCATCAATTTTGAACAAATGGTTATGATTTAAAATATAATTTTTGTATTTATTAGTTGTATTAAATTTTAACATAAAGATATAAAAAAGGTATCCTATGTCCTTACCCTGCTCCTAAGCAACCTCCCCACCAATTTTCAGCCAAATCGTTTCAGTCGTTCTTGAGTTATAAATGGTGTAACAAACATGACTTTCTTTTATGTATATAGATGTGAGGTTTTCTTTATTGTTATACTCTCGCAACAATGTTGCTAACGAGAGTATTATAGTTTTGTTCACATAACGGTTGTTTGTTAAGTTCGAAGATGGGCAAAATCGGCCCACTGCCACGCCCACAAAATGGCGGAAACCGAAAACCTATAAAGTGTCATAACTAAGCCATAAATAAAGATATTAAAGTGAAATTTGGCACAAAGGATCACATTAGGGAGGAGCATATTTGGACGCAATTGTTTTGGAAAAGTGGGCGTGGCCCCGCCCCCTACTAAGTTTTTTGTACATATCTCGGAAACTACTATAGCTATGTCAACCAAAGTCTACAGAGTCGTTTCCTTCAGGCATTTCCATGTACAGTTCAAAAATGGAAGACATCGGATAATAACCACGCCCACCTCCCATACAAAGGTTATGTTCAAAATCACTAAAAGTGCGATAACCGACTAACAAAAAACGTCAGAAACACTAAATTTTACGGAAGAAGTGGCAGAAGGAAGCTGCACCCAGGATTTTTTTTAAAAATTGAAAATGGGCGTGGCGCCGCCCACTTATGGACCAAGAACCATATCTCAGGAACTACTAGACCGATTTCAATGAAATTCGGTATATAATATTTTCTTAACACCCTGATGACATGTACGAAATATGGGTGAAATCGGTTTGCAACCACGCCTTCTTCCAATATAAAGCTATTTTGAATTCCATCTGATGCCTTCTCTGTATAATACGAGTATAAACATTAGGAACCAATGATGATAGCGGAATAAAACTTTACAAAAATACGGTATTTGAAAAATATATAAATGACGTATTATGAAATCTCGATTATCACTTTACCATGCGAGAGTATAAAATGTTCGGTGACACCCGAACTTAGCCCTTCCTTACTTGTTTTTATTATTATTTTTTGCTTTGTTTTTTTTTTTTTAAGAAATGAAACCTTCAAATAATTCCTACAAACATGAACTTTTAATAAATGCTAATGATATGAAATATAACTTTTGTATTTATGAATTGTGCTGATTTTAAAATAAAGAGATAAAAGCATCCTATGTCCTTACCCTGGTTCTAAATTGACTCTCCACCAATTTTCAGCCAAATCAGCTCAGCAGTTCTTGAGTTATAAATGGTGTCACTAACACGATTTTCTTTTATATATGTATGTAGAGATGTGAGGTTTTTTTATTGTTATTTTTTTTAAGAAATGTAATTTTTGTATTTATGAATTGTATTATATTTTTAGATAAAGAGATAAAAAGTATCCTATGACCTTACCTTGGTCCTAAGCAACCTCCGCAACAATTTTCAGGCAAATCCGTTAGCCATTCTTGAGTAATAAATGGTGAAACTAACACGATTATATATATTTTATATATTTCATTTATTCAAAAAAAAAATAATAATAATAATAACAATAAAGAACACCTCTATATATCGTCACCTAAAATGCAAAATAATGTATCATCAAAAAATTTAAAATTGAGTTTTTTATTTTTTACTATCACAAAATTTAAGCTTCTGCGATCAGAAATTCAAAATAACGTACAATTAATTGTTTTATTTCGTTAAACAAAATAACGTATCATCACTCATGTAAAAATGACAGAGATTTTGTTTTTTATAACGAAGTTAGCCTTGATTTATTGTGTATGTTTACTTTAGAAAAGAAGAACTTCTGTGTTCGAACTATAAATTAGTAAAACGCTTAATAGCCAATGCAAATTTGCCCAGGCGTTTTATTTCCATTCCCGTCAGCTTGATGAGATGTCTGAAGGTATGCGCTCGCAAGTTCTTTAGTCTTGGCCTCCCAAATGCGAAATAGTCAAGAAGGAAGTGCTAAGTTGTTTACACCTCGTCTCCTTCCATACAGTTCCTGCAAAAGGCGTCTGGTAGGATTTCTAGCGTTACTGCGTGGGCGCCAATAGGTCAATTGACCGTTAAAAGCCTCAAAACTAGGGATAGGCTAACCTTACTGAGAACAATGAGGTTACTAGATCTCTTCCGATTGATCTTGGGCCAAAAGGCTTTTGGGACAGCGCATGTGCCAATGGTGGCCTAGCGCTGAACAAGCTTTGCCTAGGCCCAGCTGTTCAGTAGTAAAACACAAGAGGATATAGCAGCACCCACCCTCTCCCATTCTACAGATAGCAGTTCCAGGGTGCCCTTCCTTGCTAGCTCATCAGTTTTACAAATGCCTGCGATTCCGCTGTTGCCAGGCACCCATACCAGTCTTATCACAAAGACACTCGATTCTATTGATAGCGACGTTAGGCATTCTTCAACCAGCCCTGAATGTATTTTTAATGAGTTCAAGGCTTGCATCGCCGATCTGCTATCTCTTTCTCTGAAGGAGGCTGCACTCCAGAGCAGTAAATCTACTGCTACCTTAATGGTTGAAACCCTGGAAGTCTGAAGGTTTTGACGCATCCGTGAAGAAGCTCACGGCCTCTGCAAAGGCTTCTTCCCACCCACAAATCCCTTGGCGGTATAGGGGTGGAGAAGAAACCGCCATAGTTCGCTTTAGCGACTACATGATCCAAGAGATACGGTATGAATTGAGAATGATCTAATCTAATATTTTGCAACCGCAAAGTTTGAGGATAACCAAGAAGAAATGGCAACATCTGCTAGATAATAAATAAAAATTATCCTACTTTTTCTGGCTTGAAATAACTTAATTTTTTCTAGTCTTGAAACAGTTTTTATTATAAAAAAGAAAAAAATATTAAAAATGGGTTGTCAAAAAAATCTTGCGGCATTTTTATTGAATTTTTTTTTATTGAAATTGAAATGAATTTTTTATGACTCATGCCCAGCTCTTGACCGATGCTACGGCTGCTACTATGCCGGTATCTTTCGACCAATTCAGCAATTTTATCGCAAACTGTATCGGGTCCATAAACTGCACAAATTTTATTGGCGGCTTGAGATGCATTTTTGCCTTTATCGTAGTAATACTGTAAAATATGCCGTATTTTCTCTTTATTTTGCTCCATATTTGCGACGCTATAACTCACGAACGACTTAGAAGAAAATCAATCAAATACGTATTAGCGCGTGAAATGAGCTTTCCACAAAGATATAGCATGACCCGATGCGACGAATAAAAATAGAACTACGCGCTCTCAGTGACAACCTTGACAACCTATTATTATAATTTCTTATTTTTATACAAATTAAAATTGATCATATGTTATTTTGTTTCAGAAATGAGAATTTAGAACAACGTAAGACAATTACTATGAAATTTTCTAACTGCCAGCAGCTGTACACTCTTATAAAAGATGGTACCTTCTCTATTTAGTTCTGCAGCTCGAACTATTTTCTCCAGAAGCAGGTTGAAGCAGAAAAAGAAGTGAGCTGCTTGAGCCATGTGTTAAAGAATCGTTTCTGGCCATTCCCAAGTGAATGGCGATCAGAGAACTTTCCTCACTTGCGTGAACTTCTACACATGACTCCATCCTCCCTGGGATAAAGATTTCATTTCTTAAAAAAAAAAAACAAAAAATAATAATAAACAAGTAAGGAAGGGCTAAGTTCGGGTGTCACCGAACATTTTATACTCTCGCATGATAAAGTGATAATCGAGATTTCATTATACGTCATTTACATATTTTTCAAATACCGTATTTTTGTAAAGTTTTATTCCGCTGTCATCATTGGTTCCTAATGTACTATATATTATACAGAGAAGGCATCAGATGGAACTCAAAATAGCGTTATATTGGAAGAAGGCGTGGTTGTGAACCGATTTCACCCCTATTTCGTACACGTCATCAAGGTGTTAAGAAAACATAATATACCGAATTTCATTGAAATCGGTATAGTAGTTCCTGAGATATGGTTTTTGGTCCATAAGTGGGCGACGCCACGCCCATTTTCAATTTTTAAAAAAAGCTTGGGTGCAGCTTCTTTCTGCCATTTTTTCCGTAAAATTTAGTGTTTCTGACGTTTTTTGTTAGTCGGTTAACGCACTTTTAGTGATTTTCAACATAACCTTTGTATGGGAAGTGGGCGTGGTTATTATCCGATTTCTTCCATTTTTGAACTGTTTATGGAAATGCCTGAAGGAAACGAATCTATAGAGTTTGGTTGACATAGCTATAGTAGTTTCTGAGATATATACAAAAAACTTAGTAGGGGGCGGGGCCACGCCCACTTTTCCAAAAAAATTACGTCCACATATGCCCCTCCTTAATGCGATCCTTTGTGCCAAATTTCACTTTAATATCTTTATTTATGGCTTAGTTATGACACTTTATAGGTTTTCGGTTTTCGCCATTTTGTGGGCGTGGCAGTTGGCCGATTTTGCCCATCTTCGAACTTAACCTTCTTATGGAGCCAACAAATACGTGTACCAAGTTTCAGCATGATATCTCAATTTTTACTCAAGTTACAGCTTGCACGGACGGACGGACGGACGGACAGACGGACGGACAGACGGACGGACAGACAGACATCCGGATTTCAACTCTACTCGTCACCCTGATCACTTTGGTATATATAACCCCATATCTGACTCTTTTAGTTTTAGGACTTACAAACAACCGTTATGTGAACAAAACTATAATACTCTCCTTAGCAACTTGTTGCGAGAGTTTAACAATAAAGAAAACCTCACATCTATATATGTACATATATAAAAGCAAGTCGTGTTAGTTACACTATTCTTCAAAAGAAAACATCAAAAAACATAAGAAGGTTAAGTTAAGATGGGCAAAATCGGCCAACTGCCACGCCCACAAAATGGCGGAAACCGAAAACCTATAAAGTGTCATAACTAAACCATAAATAAAGATATTTAAGTGAAACTCGGCACAAAGGATCGCATTAGGGAGGGGCATATTTGGACGTAATTTTTTTGGAAAAGTGGGCGTGGCCCCGCCCCCTACTAAGTTTTTTGTACGTATCTCGGAAACTACTATAGCTATGTCAACCAAACTCTACAGAGTCGTTTTCTTCAGGCATTCCCATATACAGTTCAAAAATGGAAGAAATCGGATAATGACCACGCCCACCTCCCATACAAAGGTTATGTTGAAAATCACTAAAAGTGCGTTAACGGACTAACAAAAAACGTCAGAAACACAAAATTTTACGAAAGAAATTGCAGAAGGAAGCTGCACCCAGGCTTTTTTTAAAAATTGAAAAGGGCCTTACCTCGCCCACTTATGGACCAAAAACCATATCTTTAGGAACTACTATACCGATTTCAATGAAATTCGGTATATAATATTTTCTTAACACCCTGATGACATGTGCGAAATATGGGTGAAATCGGTTGACAACCACGCCTTCTTCCAATATAAAGCTATTTTGAATTCCATCTGATGCCTTCTCTGTATAATACGAGTATAAACATTAGGAACGAATGATGATAGCGGAATAAAACTTTACACAAATACGGTATTTGAAAAATATGTAAATGACGGATAATGAAATCTCGATTATCATTTTATCGTGCGAGAGTATAAAATGTTCGGTGACACCCGAACTTAGCCCTTCCTTACTTGTTATTATTGTTATTGTTTGTTTTTTTTTTTTAAGAAATTAAATTTTCAAATGATTGCTACAAACATAAGTTTTTAAGAAATGCTTATGATTTGAAGTATAATTTTGGTAGTTCTTAGTTGTACAGTTTATTTCAGACTGAAGGCTAAATTCGAATGTACATATATTATATATAAGAGAAACTTGTTGCTCGCAGGCAACGGGATTTTACAGTTACGCATATTGCGTTGTATATACATACTTACATAAATGTCTTGAGTATTTCTAACACTCCTTCTCAACGCAATATGTCATTAAACAATTAAAAGTTAACATTTTAATTTTAATAATATATATACCCATCATTTAATACATTTCTTATGCTTAATTTTACAAAAATTCTTGGTCAAGACATCAGATATCATATTTTCAGTTGATACATACTTTATTTCAATTACATTGTCCTTGACCATTTGCCTGACATGATGATACTTAATATCTATATGCTTACTGCGCGCATGGTATTTTGAATCTTTTGCTAAATATTGCGCACTTTGGTTGTCGCTAAATATTTTTGTTGCATGACCATCACTCAAACCCATCTCGTTCATGAGTTTGCGGATATATGCTGCTTCTTTGGCAGCCGTTGACTAAGCTATGTACTCCGCTGCAGTGCTGCTTAAGGCCACGACGCCCTGTTTCTTCGATTCCCATTAGATCGCTGCTCCTGTTGCAAGAAACGCCCAGTCGCTATACGATTTTCGATCTATGCAATCTCCAGCCCAATCAGCATCAACATAACATTCGATGGGTTTTCCAGTTCGTTGGTAGTGGAGACTCAGATCAGCAGTGCCCTTAAGGTATCGCAAAACTTGCTTGGCACACACTTCATGTTCCTTATGAGGATTTCCATTTCATTGTGAAAGCTTTGTAACAGAGTGTAAAATATCTGGCCGGGTTGTTATGGTTAGATACATCAGCGAACCTATCAGGGATTGATAGCTTAACTGGTTCGCTCGCGGACACTCATCATTGTCACCCTTATCCTGGAATCCTACGCTCAACGGAATGACATTCGGCTTGCAGTTACTCAGACCATACTCGTGTAGTAGATTCCCAATATATTGTTTGTGACCAACAGAAACGTTGCCAGTCACTCCTTCTCTTTCTATTTCCATACCAAGGAAATGCTTCAGCTGACCGCCATCGACTACATCATATTCGTTTGGTACTGATGCCTTCATTTTGTTGAGTGCTTTCATAGATGTGCTGGCAACAATCAAGTCGTCAACATAGACAATGACCATGCTGAAATCCGTGTTACTACGGAGTGTGTACAGACACGGTTCACTAGCACATGAAACGAGTCCAATATTCAGGAGCACCTCATTCAGTTTTGTGTTCCATTCACGACCACTTTGCTTTAGGCCGTATAAAGATTTCTGAAGCTTGAGCACACTCCCAGGATTTTCTTGGTCTTCAAATCCCTCTGGTTGTCTCATGTACACCACATCTCGCAGTTCACTGTTGAGATAAGCAGATGACACATCTATTTGGTGCATATACATATGTACCTTTCTCAACCTCACCAAATCTCTGGCCACAGCCTTTGGCCACTAGACGAGACTAAAAACGAGCGATGTTGCCATGCTTGTCACGCTTTACTGTAAACACCCATTTACAACCGATCGCCTTTTCGCCCTTCGGAAGATCCACTAATGACCACGTTTTATTGGCCTTTAGACTGTCCATCTCCGTCTGCATCGATGCCTTCCACTGACTGGCACGATCAGAACTTAAGGCCGAAGTTACTGTTTCTGGTACTGCCACATCATCTGTTTTCATAACATTCAAAATGTTATACTGTTTGCTTGGACGCCCTGGATTTCCTGTACGGATCAGTTTTGGTCGCCCAAGACCCCTCTTGATGTTTGACTCATCTTCATTGTCTTCTTAAAACAAAACTCCATCAGACGCATTACAGTCGGCTTCAGCGTTTTCCCTATTTTCGTTTTTTGTAACACATGCCGACTCTGACTCCAGATTGACCAGCGGCACCTCACACATAGTCGCCGATTCATAACGCTTTGCACTGTCATCTGCAAAGAATCTTTCAAGAAAAATTACGTCACGTGCTACTGTGACCTTTCCTGTATTCGGATCGCATAAACGGTATGCCTTTGCTGACTGTGAGTAGCCAACCATCACGCGCCTCGCGTTCTCTGTTGGCTTTTAGCCAGACCACGACTCGAATGGTTTCATGTCCTTTAAAGTAGATGTTTCCGAACGGTTCCTTAGGTATGCAGCCGTGTTAATAGCTTCTGCCCAGAAGCCCTTATCCAGACCAGCATGTAGAATCATACTGCGCGCCATCTCAACCAATGTTCTGTTCGCGCGCTCAGCTACACCCTTTTGTTGAGGTGTGTGCGGTACAGTACCTGGTACCTGTCTTTTAATACCATTGCTTGCATCAGGAGTTGGTGAAACGCGCCACTCAAATACTCCAGACCGTTGTCGCTTCTCAGCGAGTGCCTTGAACACTTTAAATTTTTTGCAATACTTCGTCGCGAGATTTCAAGAAACTTACATGCCTGTATCGCGATTTATCATCAATAAATGTTACAAAATACCGTGCTCCTCTTTGTGAGGTCCACAAATGTCTGTATGCACCAGGGGGGTTACTGCGCAATGCGATACAAATATGAAAATGCTCGCATCTTCAATTTTGGTACTCTGTAATTTGACAATCGCAGTAAATTTTGAAATTTTCGAATTTAGTTTTTCCCTTTCGCATTGGTGGTACTCTGCTTTGCTAAAGCAATTGTCAAACATGCGTTATATTCGTAATTTTTGTGCTACAAGTATAAAGAAGTCGCATTGCTTGAAAATGTAACTTTCTACTAAAACATATAACGCCGTGCATATAAACTACTTATTTTTCACAAATTTACAGGGAAGAACCGAAAATAAAACAACAAACTCAACCAAAGCAATTTGAAATTCTCGTGGATTTCATGAAGGCGCATCCCGATTTATCGAAATTGTCACTAAAAACACCAGACGCCAAAAGTACCTCCAATAATTTATGGAAAAATTTAGTTTCCCATTTAAACGCAGCTGGGCCACCATTGCGCGACATTGCGGGGTGGAAAAAGGTAATTCCAATAATTGCACAGATAGATTATAAATGTGATTAAATGTAATCAATTAAAGGTGATGTCGGAGGTGATTAAATGTAATCAATTAAAGGTGATGTCGGAGGTAAATCCCGACCCTACCGAACCAAATACACAAAACAGTGAACTACCACAATGTTCCAAAGTGGCATGCACGCCTCACAAAAAACAGCAGACTCCTCTTAATACACAAGAAAATGAACTAGCACAATGTTCAAATGTGACGTACCCACCGCGCAAAAAGCAGCAGACTCTGCTTAAACAACAAGTCGAAAACCAAATTATATTCCACAATAACTCGACTAAAGTGTTAAGCGATATAAATTTTAATATAAAAAACATTTTTAAAACATCGAAAAAAATAAATAAATTAGAAAAACGGAGACTAACCTTTGAAAAGGAAAAATGTCTATATAAATAAAAAATTGATGAACAAAAATTGAGAAACTGGAAAAGGTAAGTTAAATAACTATATAACTGCGAGAAGTAGAATTAGAAACTACAAATTTAATCTGTAATTATTTAAATTTAATTTTCCTTATTACAATGAAATAAAAGACTGGATTTATTAATTTGCAAACAGTTCGTTTTAATTAAGTTGAGTTACGAGCATTTATCATATTTGTTTAAATATCGTCCCTAATGTTTCTAGCAATAGTAATAAAATTACCACTATTAGGTAAATCTAAATTAGTGGTGGAAAATTCTTCTGGCTCAAGTGCAATATTAATTGGTACTTCTACCTTGTACAAAATGCATATATTGTGTAGAGCGCAGCATACGTTCAAAATTTTAACGACTTTTTCAGGCGCGTAATGTAGCTCTCTTGGAGATAACATGCATCGAAATCTCCCTTTCAATACACCAAACACGCGCTCAATTAGTGATCAGCCTTTTGTAAACTGTTGCTTGAAATAGAGTTCATCACAACGTTCTGGCGCATTCCGATATGGTGTTAGCAGCCAAGGTTCAAGAGGATATCCAGAGTCTCCTATAATATTAATAACAAAATCAGGGATGTTGATAATTTCTTTTAAAACATCAATATAATGTAATAATATATAACAATTTTATCTTACGGCGATTTAGCCGCCATATGTTATTATTAGAGTTACTATATATACTCACCAAGAATTCGTTCGCTTCTATTTCCATTTTCGTAGTTCGTCCTCCAACTTTCACGTTCTCCTGAGAGGTTCCATGCGTGGAGTCATGCAACGCGCCTCCAAATCTACCATTTACTGCCCTTATCTGCATTTTGTGATCACATATCTAAAAAAAGTTTTAGGTGATTGCACTGGAATCAATAATGTACGTGTATAGTATTGTATTTATGAATGTTCTTACCACCATTGCAATTATGCTGTGTTTTAGTTTACGTTTAAAGAATAAGTGTTCATTCCGTGATAGTCGTATCAACTGGATGTGCGTCCCATCAATCACTCCAATTACGCCTGGAATTCCGGACGTAAAGTAAAAGGTTCTATTTCCTTCAATTTTTTCCTCAATGGTCAAGGGAAACACGATATGCATTGGGCACAGAGTTTTCTCGATGGCATCGCACACTTCCAAGATGTCGGGAAACCGATTGTTGGGCTAGCCTTGAATGCCTATCTTGGCCGACCGAGTGTTGATACCCGCCCTGTGCGAGGAACTTCAAGGTTGTTGACAGTTTTACAATTTCTGGAATTGATGTGGTCCTTTGAGCGACTTTTAATTTGGGTCTTATGTTGTCCAAAACATATAAAAATGCGTGCTCATTGAGGCGGAAATTTTGCATGAAGCTAAAAACACAAAATGTGTAGATGTTAAGTACATTTTAAAACCGCAATTTTTTACTAACCTTTTATCGCTTAGAGACATAATGTCCGAATTATCTCGAATAATTATTCTATCAATTCTTTCCTGAGAATAATAATGATTCCACAATGCCACAGAATTCATTTTTAAATTATTCAACACAGTTTTAACAAACAAATTATTATTATTTTCTTTATTTTGCTCGTTTACACTTTGAAATTTTTGGAAGTAATGCCAACTATTACATAAAAAGAAAAAAAAGCAAAGGTGAACAACATTGTTAGTGATGCGTAAGCAATACAGAGTATCAATTGCCTATCGCATCGCATTGGGCTTTCGAATCGCAGTGTCTTTCGCATCGCTTTACAGAGTCCAATACGTCTTTCGAGCGATTTTCAGTTTTCTTTGGAAATTGTTTTACGCATATTTTACTCTTTGCACAGGTTTCACATATATGATTATTTAAACCACTGCAAACTTTTGATGTTTCTAAACCATGCACCAGTTTCTTACTAATCATTTTGTTTAGACTACCAAAGTTCAAATGTCCTAACCTATTATGCCATTTCATTATATCAGTGAAATCTGACTGTGCACCAAAACACTTATTGTCGTTTGTCCCTAATAAAAACAAATCTTGCCGCTCTTTAGCCATTAAAATCACTTCACCGTCTTGATTTTGAATGCTCACACTTTCATGTTCAGACTTGACACTGAACCCCTTCTGTATTATTTTTGCTACAGATATGAAATTGCATTGAAGGTTCTGCACATATAATAGGTTTACCAAATCAACTATACTTTCACCCCAGTTCAACCGCACTGTACCGCAACCACTTGCTACAATATAATTGTTTCCAGCTAACACTATTTTCTCAGTATGCCGATCGAAATTTTATGAAACTTGATTTATCACAACACAAATGTGCCATTGCACCACTGTCCAAGCACCAAACGTTTTTCGCAAAGCTACCTTTAGAACACGCAAACACGTACGACTTTTTTCGAGCTTTGTCGTCACCCTCATTTTCGTTGTCTTTGAAGTGCGGAACACATAGAGCGCGACAGACTGCAGCAGCACGAAAGTGAACTGAAAACGTCATTGTGCGTCTTACTACATGTACATTTGTGAAAAGCAACAACAAAACAATGGCCGGCATGTACACAAAACAACGCAGTTGTCCATTTTGCATGTACACAATTTCGTTGTGGCCATACTAATTCCTTTCACTTCAATGAAATTTTAATATTTTGTTAAAAGTGAAATTTTTTATGCAAAAAATAAGTAAATAGGTAAATATTTTTGCTTTAAATTATCAATTGCTATTACAAATGATATAATCTATATATATAAAATTAAGTGGCAAAACTTCCTGTTCGCATACTCCTCCTAGACGGCTTGCCCAATTTCAATGAAATTTTCAGGGGTGATTGGGGTCTGTTTGGAGGGTGCACATAAGAAATTTACATAAATTTGTGTGTGTATCATTGCACGTTTTGCAAAAAAAAAAAACAAAAAAAGAAACAACTGCCGGATGTTTACAATTAATAAAAAACATTGACATCGTATGTTGATCGTTTTTGCCTGTCATTCGTTCTTTCTATGGATGACTGTCAAGCTAACAAGAAATACAGAACGTAAGTGTTCCGAATGCACTGAGTGTATCAAAAAAAATGTTTCAATATTGTGTGTATTTTTCTCAGATTTCACAACACAAAGCAAGTGAGTATTGTTGTTGTTTCATATGTGATGCCATGCGGTTCGATTGTCGCTTGAAAATGCGCGGTGTGTTAAAAAAAATGTTTCAACATTGTGTGCTTTTTCCAGATTTAATTCCATCGATTTGCTACATTTATTCGAACCGATTTTGTGTTTTTCTGCTGACCGTGCAACACACACAAAGCAAGTGAGTATTGTTATTGTTTCGTAAGTGCTTCCATGCGGTTCGTAAATACACTGTTGGTGGGTCTTATTGCATATGCGTGTGTGGGTAAAATACATAGTTTAAGATGTAGTTTTAGGTTAATTTTCCATTTTTATTTATATACTTCAAATATGCATATTTTTATTTATGTATTTCAAATATGCATACTCTAGCACAACCACCGGGGACAACACTAACTACTTAGCGTGTTGACGGTTATCCAAATGTCCGTAAAACCGATGCCATAAGACGCATTTACATCATCCATCCGAACAACGCCGCGGACCAAGATCATTTGACGATTTGAAAACTGTTGACGGTCAGTTGTGTGGGACGTATCGTGAAGCATATCAGCGATTGCATTTGTTAAAAGATGATATGCATTGGGACACCGCACTTCATGACGCCACTATTCGCCATAATACTACTACTATTCGCCATAATAATATCTACATGCCTTCCGTCAAATCCGCAATAACTGTGGAATAAGTACAAAGACTGCATGACCGAGGACTTATTAATTTTGGCGCATAATCGAGCATCGGACGCAGACTTGCTATATACATTACAAATGTATAATTCTGCTTTGACATGCCGTTTGAATTTAAGCGCTTGCAGTTCCCAGTACGTATTGCCTTTGCGATGACCATCAACAAATCACAAGGGCAAACGTTTCAAGTGTGCGGCGTCAATTTGGAAGAACCGTGCTTCTCCCACGGCCAATTGTTCGTCGCATGCTCGAGAGTGGGAACACCAAGGTACTTATTCATTTACGGGCCAAGAGGAAAAACCAAAAATGTTGTATACCAATATGTTTTATAAATGTTTTATAAATAAGTAACAGCTTTACAACAATAAATAAAACACAAAGTAAAAACCCTTAAGAGTTTTAATCGATTTAGGTGTAGCGAAACGCACAGGGTAACAGCTAGTAGAGCTATAATAGAGCTATTTGATTCTTTTATTTGTAAAACAACGTCAAGTTTGTTAGAGCTGTGAATAATTTTACATTTTACATATTAGTGGCATCACCACTCTACCTCATCTCTCTATCTTCCATTCTACTGTCAACTCTACTGTCGTCCTACTGTCGTTGGCAAATATAGGAGGATATTGAAGTTAGCGAGAACGACAACTGTCGGCCTGCAGTCGTGTAGTCGTGCAGCTGTCAAAAAATAGTGTCCATAAGAACGTGTGTATTTTAATATTTGACAGATGTAGTTTGCAGTCTGTGCTCAGCGCTTGACGCTATCGTTTTTTTCGCTAACTTTTGTTTGGCAATATTTTGAAATGTGTCCACGGTGACCACACGACCAGCAACTTACATTTTTTCGTTTTTGTTGTCCATCTTTTACGTTCTGTTCATTTTTTGCTCTTCCTGTTGTTTTCTTTGCTCTTTACGCCTTTCAGTGTCTTCGAGCAATTTTTAACTTAACGCCGGCAAAGAATCACACGATTCCATTGCTACCACGAAATTATCAAAGGCGTCGGTCAAGCTTGACAACAACTGTATACACAAACACTCTTCGGGCAGTGAAAAACCAATCTCACACAGTTTTTCAATCAAATCTGTAAATTTCTCTTCTTTATATGCAATAATTGTCTTAACAATGTAACACGGCGGGCAGGTTCCTTACTCATATGTTTTTCTTTTAACCTTTCCCACGCACTAGCTGACGTATGGCAATTTTTTACATTATTTATTTACGTTTTCATCTTTTGCATCAAACGCAGTATCTTCTTCGATTTTAACGATACGACCGCAAACTACGCCCCATAACTCTGCATGTATGAGCACACTTTTCATCTGTACGATCCACGCGCTGTAATTGGTGTCGTCCAGTTTCTCAATGGAGTGCATAACGAAACTCATATTGCCTTCTAACGCTCACTTCTAACTATCACTTAGTCACTTTAAGTTATTAGTTTTTTATTCTTTTTGAATTTAACACACGTATTTATATTAATCAGTTTGATATCCGTTGTAAATAATTTTTTGAGAGCACTGCTTTTTTATACTTGACGATTTCAATTTGCAATAGATAGTTAAAAATAACGTAAACTTAGCAAGTTAAAGTTCATAGGTATACATATAATACCTTAGTTGTACAATAATCAAAATTTGCCACACGATTTTTTTTTTGTTTGAGACTAGCCTGGGCCCATAACCTCTTAGTTGTACAGTTAATTTCAGACTGAAGGCTAAATTCGAATGTACACATACTTATATACATATAAGAGAAACTTGTTGCTCGCATGCAACGAGATTTTACAGCTACGAATACTGTGTTGTATATACATAATGTCTTGAGTATTTCTAACAGTAGTTATAAGTTGTACTGAATTTTAAGATAATTTTTTATCCCAAAAGTATATTGTTTAATCCAAACAAATACTCCTCTGCATTACTCCCACAAATTACATAAAGTAATGGAGGCGTAATGCAGAGGAATATAAACCGCCCCAACTTCACACACAAGAACAGAAGGAGAAACGAAGAAAACATTTTCCCGCGCCTTTTACGAAAAAGGCATTATTATCCCGCCAACACAAGAGTGAATATCGAAAGCAAAAGTGCTTATCATATTAATAATTACTTTTCTCAAATATAACAAGTATCACGGAGAACAAAACGATTAAAACAAACACAAGCGAACACGAAGTGAGACGTCTCTACACAAGTGAACAAAAAAGGCGAAAGTGCACCATCCCGCGATAAAGTGAAACATTTGTATATCTTTTTCAACTTTATGACAAGTGAACATAAGTGGAACATTCAATAAAAGGTGACCAAACACCGAAGAGGAAAAAGCACTTCGATCAAACACATCAACACAGGAGATAAAGGAATCATAATCCACAACAGGTTGTAATAATTAAATAAACTTACATAAAGAATTACATACACATTATATCTCTACAAAATAAACCAATTAACCCGTATTGGTTACACACACACCCATATATTTATATATACACAAAATTATAATGGGTGATTTTTTAAGAGCTTGATAACTTTTTTAAAAAAAAAACGCATAAAATTTGCAAAATCTCATCGGTTCTTTATTTGAAACGTTAGATTGGTTCATGACATTTACTTTTTGAAGATAATTTCATTTAAATGTTGACTCATGTGGTTTCAACAAGATGGCGCTACATGCCACACAGCTCGCGATTCTATGGCCATTTTGAGGAAAACTTCGGAGAACAATTCATCTCAAGAAATGGACCCGTAAGTTGGCCACCAAGATCATGCGATTTAACGCCTTTAGACTATTTTTTGTGGGGCTACGTCAAGTCTAAAGTCTACAGAAATAAGCCAGCAACTATTCCAGCTTTGGAAGACAACATTTCCGAAGAAATTCGGGCTATTCCGGCCGAAATGCTCGAAAAAGTTGCCCAAAATTGGACTTTCCGAATGGACCACCTAAGACGCAGCCGCGGTCAACATTTAAATGAAATTATCTTCAAAAAGTAAATGTCATGAACCAATCTAACGTTTCAAATAAAGAACCGATGAGATTTTGCAAATTTTATGCGTTTTTTTTTTAAAAAAAGTTATCAAGCTCTTAAAAAATCACCCGATATTTGTATACACCCAAATTGAATATTAAACCAGAGTTTTGTAACGTTTAAACTGAAATTAATTATCTTTTAATTATTCGCAATCGGCCTCATACGTCGACATACCCCGACATTTTGGTCCTATCGAGCCGCGATAATTCAAAGAAAAAGTCTTCGTGGGAATTTTAACAACAACATCGTCGTTGGAATTCCTCAACCCAACCTGAAGGTATTAAAAGAGTGCACCCAACAAACAAAAACCCTGTACGCTGAAGCAATAAACACCCAACAAGTAATTAAAAACAAAAACGAAATTAAGAAAGCGGAAATACTGTAAGTGCGACCCATATTTTTTCTATATAAAAATACAAAGTGCAAATCATATTTGTTAAAAAATAATACCCAATTGCCAAATTGTGTCCTTAAGCAGACTTAAGCACAATTTATTTGTTTTATTGGGTTGACAAAAATTTGATTTGCACTATTTAATTATATTTACATACATACCCAAGAGAAGAAGTGCAATAATAAAATATATGCATATATTTTGCCATCGGCTATTGCATTCTTCTCGTTAAACTGAAATTATATTATAAATAAATATACACCCGCAATTACATATCTACATACGAATAGCGCACCCATTCGCTTATGTTAGTTGGTGACGAAAATTGCTAACGAATAGCACGCCAAAAGACAAATACCCAGTAGGAAATATTTATCGATTTTTTTGCTACGATTCATCGGAAATTTAATAATTTCATAAATATTAACCATCGGACACCATCGAGATAAAAACAATAAAATTAATTTAAAATTTTTAAACTAAATAAATCACTATACTCGTCGTTCGAGACGTTCGCGGATACGGTCAACAGTAAAGTGTGCTCTTCAATTTCTTGTAATATACATGAAATCCCGGCTGGGGAAATTCGCAAGCAGATTCACCGGAGGACCTTAACATCGTTGGCACCACGCGGTATATCGGTTTACTCGAAATTTCTACAAAAATAGTTGAAAACATAAGTGATTTATCATATAACTTTTGAAAATTTAAAACAATAACAAACAAGAAAAAACATTAACTTCGGTTGCACCGAAGCTAAATACCCTTCACAGGTGCATTTCTGTTAGTAACTATGTGTTCAGTTTGTATGGAAGCTATATGCTATAGTAATCCGTTCTAAACAAGTTTTTTAGAGATTGCATTGTTGCCTTAGAAAATAACATATATGTATCAAGTTTCGTGAATATATCTTGTCAAATGTGAAAGTTGTCCATACAAGAACTTGATTCCGATCGTTCAGTTTGTATGGCAGCTATATGCTATAGTTAACCGATCTGAACAATTTCTTCGCAGATTACATTGTTGCCTTAGAAAATAATCTGTACCAAATTTCGTGAATATATCTTGACAAATGTGAAAGTTTTCCCTACAAGAACTTGATTCCGATCGTTCAGTTTGTATGGCAGCTATATGTTATTGTGGCCCGATATCGGCCGTTCCGACAAATGAGCAGCTTCTTGAAGAGAAAATGACGTTTGCAAAATTTCAAAACGATATCTTAAAAACTGAGAGACTGGTTCGTATATATACAGACAGACGGACAGACGGACAGACAGACGACATGGCTAAATCGACTCAGCTCGACATACTGATCATTTATATATATACTCTATAGGGTCTCCGACGATTCCTTCTGGGTGTTACAAACTTCGTGACAAACTTAATATACCCTGGTCAGGGTATAAAAATAATACCAAACTAAGAAACACTCAATTAATTTTCGCACAAAAAAATTCTCCTCCCCGCAATTAAAGTGGTTATCAGCTGTTTCTGTCTCACGGCAAACCCGCTGTCAACGCAGATTTGTAGGTGGCCAGGGACACTACATTGTCTGCAACGTAAGGTCGGTAAATCATTTTACAACAAAACGATTTCATTCATGAACGCAGGCGCAAATTCCACAAGCGATCTCGCTTCATTCATAAAAACAGAGGCCGTAACATCTCCCCGAGCATGCCTTTGCCAACAAGTCGTCTTTTCGCGACAATGGCAGAAGCCAAAACTAATAAATTGCACAACTTTCTGGTGCTTCTCGCAAAAATCTTCGTCGATATGTATTCACGGAATGAATGATCCTGAGAAGTATAGTCTTAACTTTTCAACGGCTAACGCAGAGCATTTCAACCAAAAGGAATTTATTCATTAAAATCACCTCCCGTTTTATCCATTGTAAGCGAAGATTTTCGCAGAAACATCATTTCTAATATGCCACAAGACAAAATTAGAAATAAACTTCTTAAACCCCACGCTGTCAGATAAAACGATATACCTCGTCATCGCGGGTCGATTTCCAAAAAATGTAAATGAAGACTAACTACAGGTATGATCCTGTAAAGTATAGTCTTAATTTTTCAACGGCCAACGCAGAGTATTTCAACCAAAAGATACGCAAAATAGTTGAGAATTCGCAGAAATGAAAGACAAACGAAAGAAAAAGAAGCATAACTTCAATAATGCACAAGCATACAACATACATATGCGCACACATGTGAATATGTCACCAACCAAAAATTGAAACATTGTTCTACAAAAACAACAACAGCATAAGCATGGCAACATTGTGTTGTTGGTAGAAAAGCCGAGCTGTGCCGCAAGAAACGAAC
Source organism: Bactrocera tryoni (assembly GCF_016617805.1). Lineage (NCBI taxonomy): Eukaryota > Metazoa > Arthropoda > Insecta > Diptera > Tephritidae > Bactrocera > Bactrocera tryoni. Next base: position 3,999,803 of record NW_024395977.1, read on the forward strand.
AAGCGATCGCCGATTGTCACCGCTTCGCTTGCTGCTCGAACATCTTCGCGAGACAAGGTTGCGTAGATTCTTATTGAGCAAGGTTGCGTAGATTCATAGTGAGCAAGGTTGCGTAGATTCATAGTGAGCAAGGTTGCGCAACCTGAATCTATCGCAACCTTTTCCGAACTCGTATAAGAAGTATAACTTCAAAAAGTACTTAAATTTAATTGAAACTCTGCAACTCTATTCTACTGTTCGAATATTGTTCGAGTATTGCTCGTACTAGATATATATTTATATGTATGTATGTAACTATTGTTCAAAAGTGCAAATTAACATAAGTGAAATTTAATTGAAGTCTCTCCAACTCTATTCTACTGTTCGAATATTGTTCGAATATTGCTCGAACTAGATCAGTGATGCCCAAACGCACACTACCAAACTGTGTGCTTGTGTTGGAGTATGAGAGAGCTTGCTGCTACACCCAAAAAAATACAAAACTTTAGTATTAATTAATATAAAAAAAATTTGACAGTGATTCGACAACTTTTACAACTTTTACAAAATTGTGAAATTAATGAAATTCCTTATTAATTTTTTTTCAATTACAAAAATAAAGACAATTCACATGTCAAAAAGAAATTAAAACCCAAAAAATATTAAATATTGAATTTATGTTGAAGTTTTCACCTAAACGGCTGTATCAAGAAACTATAAATCAATATTTTCATGGTTTTGAACCAACTTATCTAAATCTAGTTCGGAGCCGCAAAACTTTATACGAAGTAAGTCTTCAAGGTGCCGATCGTTAATTTTATTTCTAGTATTTGATTTTATTAATTTCAAAGTGGAAAACGAAACTTCGCGACAATAAGTAGTTCCAAACATTGAAAAGAGTTTCCACATTTCGTTCTTTAATTTCAGATAAAAGTTGTCGTTCAGATTTTTCCAAAACTGTTGCCCAGTTTCACGAGGCAACAGTAAATCACGTTGCATCTCTTCTAATTCGGATTTTAAATCTAAACTCACCCCAGAAGTATTACACCCAGTAGGGTCGTTATGAATTTCAATAATATGCTTACTTTTATAAAAGTCATGAAATCGGTTATGAAAATTAGTCTGCAATATATCAAGGATTGGTTGATATTCTTGCAGCCTTGCATGGTTAGAATATTTTTCTATAATAAAGCGTGTTCTTCTTAGAACAGTGAGAGCGTTTTCTTTAAAATTATTAATAAGCAAACTTAATTTATGGTGAAATTTTTCAATTGCTAAGACTAAATCGAATATTTGTTTATCGCGACCTTGTAAGGTCAAATTCAACTGATTAATTTGTTCACTTATATCCACAAGAAAAGCTAGATCTAATATAAAATTTGGATCTCTAAAAGATATAAGAAGTTCTTGGGACTCTGCTGTCGAATCGTTTTCTAAAAATAAGACAATTTCCCTGCGCAAATCAAAACCTCGCTTTAAACTTTTTCCGCGACTTAACCAACGAACCTCTGTAAACAGTGAGAGGTCACCATAATCTGCATCGATTTCTTTTAAAAACTTCTTGAATTTTCTATGCTTTAAAGAATTTCGGCCTCCCCTAATCCTATTTAAAAATTTTACAGAAACTTGCATTGCATGGGTCATATTCAAACACTTTGCAAATAGGGCTTGTTGATGTACATATAATGCAGTGAAAAAAAGGGAAATTGTATCCGTTCTTGCTTAGAGTTCCAGAAAGTCCTTCATTTCTACCTACCATAACTTGAGCACCATCAGTACATATTAGGGCGGGTCGATTTAAAAATCGCCCATTGCTCTATGAAAATCATATTCTAGGAATCAAAATAAGAAACTTTGCCGAAGGAACCATACCTCTAAAACGAATTTTGATGCCCCCCAATTTGGGTCGAACTTTTGGGTAGGGGCAAATTTTGAAAAATCCCACTTTGACTCATTTAGAGTGCTCCAATCGATTGCAAATGTATGACCGACCCCCACTAACTTTGGACGGCCGATCCACCCATGCCAGTGGCACACCCCCTGGAACTCCCCTGGGGGGTTCCCTGTACAATCATTTCAAAAATCACCATTTTTGGCCTTTACATGAAAAAATCAGCTAAATGGCTATGTTTTTTCTTTATTTTTATTTATTTATTTATAATAATATCTATTTTTTCTCTTAAGAAATTTATTCAGAATATATGTAAATAAAAAATTAATTTAAGTGAGTTATAGAAAAGAAACTAAAAAAAATTATTGTTTGAAGTCTTTTTTACTTTCAAGTCTGGGCAATTTCGCACGGCTCTCTAATGTCGTCGCCATAACAGCCACTACATTTTCCAGTATAACCCGTTTGGAAACGCTAGCTAGCAATTGAACATGTCGTTCCGTTCCTTATATGTGTGATGGAGTTTTTGGATCATTAAACGGTGGATCATCTTGATTTTAATATTCTTTCAATGTATCGTACGGAATGCTTCGCGTGAATGGTGGTTCAAATACGATATTTATAACATTCAAATTGATCATTTCTGTATAACTTGTGCAATTAAAGTTTATATCTAGTTTTTTATAAACTCTAAGTTCCATTGGCTCGTCAACATCGGTTCGATAGCGTAGAATTTTCTTGATGGCACAGTCGCGCTTTTCTTTCCTATCATCAAACAACATTGATAACAAGATATTTTCCGAATGCGCATAATATGAATTATCTTTAATTACTTGATTGACAATTTTGCGTAAACGAGGTTCTAGAAATCGTGACCAACCAATGAACTTGAAAATAATGCACTGCCGTACACGACAGAGCTGTAATACTTGATATTGAAGTACATTGGCACATAACATTTAATTATAAATTCAACCAGAATTCTTAAATTTGCATCTGGATTTTCCGTTGTCACATATAATCGCAATAATCTAGCGGCCTTGGTGAGCCACCGAGAATGTACAATTTTCCCTAGTTTGATGTTAGCCAGATCCAGCGGAACCACCGGAACCACGCCGCTAGAAATTGCAAGGGCCATGTCGTATAGGTACTTCGAATCGGTGGAGGGGGGCATTCTGTAGCAGGGGGCATATTTTGCAACTCAATTTTCTGGAAGCCGTCCACCACCTTAAAATATATACATAATAATAAAATAATTAAAAATGGTTGACAATTATAATAAATGAGTGATAGCAATAACTTACCGGATGAGTTTCACACGTTTCGATTTGACGGCTCAGTTTTCCGGTTGCCGATCTTGGTCCAGTGCTGGTTGATTTATCCAAAGCTTCAAACAAATGCCGAAACGGAAGTTCGTTGAAGTGTGGAAGGCAGACAAACCAATGCAATGGTCTTTTTAACAGCAATTCGAATCGTCGTATAATTCCACCGTGTGGGCCAGTGTTTGTTGGGTCACCGTCAGTGCATATTCCAATTAATATATCCAGTGATATATTTTTATCGTTGAAAAAACCATTTAATTTGGTTGTTTTGTATTCAGCGGTTTCATGTTCCAGTCTTACGTAACCAATCAATTCAGAATTGGGTTCTCTCAAAATAACAAGATGAGGTTCTTTTACCATCCTAGTATGATACTTCCCATCAATTTTATCTATCGTTAAAGTATCATCTTTTCTGCCATCGAATGAAAACGCTAACAAATTGGTATCACCTAACCGTTTACGAATCACTTCTTGTCTGCATTTCTCTTTTTCTCTGCGAACTTTCGATTTATCCATGATGAGAGGTTTCCCATGCTTACCTTTAATTTTAAAATCTTGCAAAAGAACGGTTCCCAATGCTGATGCTACTCTGTCAGGCACACCAAATCTGTCACATACCAAGGCAAAGTTAAAACAATCGTATCTCTCTGTGTATTGCGAACTTGTGCTTCTATCCATATCTTCTTGAACCGGTGACGGTGCGTATGTTGAATCATCGGGATCTTGATATGTCGGCATTGATGACATAGACGTTGCTCCTTGCTCTTCAGTTTCCATCATAAATGCATTCATTGTTAGTCTTCTCTGATTATATTGATCGTGCATGAACTCTTTGAGGCGTTCGGGAACCCAGCCGCATGCACATGGAGCTGCCTTCAAATCGCATTTACATGTTCCAATGTAAAAAATTGTTTCCAGAGATTTTACATACTCTGTAAATTGTTGGGTGTTGTTTCTTCTCTTGATTTGCTTTTGATACTTGTCAAGCAATTTATTCAATTTATTACATACACTTTTTTTCAGCATTATTTCCATACCAAGTTTTTCCCAAATTCCAATCAACTTATCTTGTACTTGAATAGTGAATGATTTATGGGAAACCTTTTTTTGTTCTGTTTTAGCACGTTCGCTTAAGTAAAAATAATATCTCAAGATATCCAGATGGGTTGGTAAATTAAGATCAGTCAAATCAGTAGACACACCAAAAGCAGTAACATCATGCCTGGGTATATGACTCATTGGGTTTTCGATAGTTGTTGATGTAGTTGCTTCATCTTGTGGTGTAGAGGATGGTGGATTCATTGTAAACTTTTTGATTTGGAATGGTCACTTCACTTATTATTTTTTTGAAATACCATAGTGGTTATTGCTTTAGTACTCCTCACTTTCAGAGGTAATAAGAATGAAATGGTAATTACAATTCTATTTCAAAATTTGCCCCTACCCAAAAGTTCGACACAAATTGGGGGACATCAGAATTCGTTTCAGAGGTATGGTTCCTTCGGCAAAGTTTCTTATTTTGATCCCTAGAATATGATTTTCATAGAGCAATGGGCGATTTTTTTGCCTCACCACAAATCGACCCGGCCTAGTACATATGCTACTTAATTTAGTTATATCAAAGACTGCAAGGACCATTGAATATACAGAATGTTACCAGTCACATGGCCATGCATAGATACAACCGAAAGCAAGTCCACTTTTGTATCGAAGTTTTCATCTACCGTTTTTACATAAATAATTAATTGGTTCACATCGGATATATCTGTACACTCGTCAATACATATGGAAAATACTTGCTTTCTTGCACCCTACGCATAGTCATATTATAAATATGTCGGCCTATTACTTCAGTGCGTCGAGTTATAGTTGTCCGTGATAAAGGTATTGAACTGATAGCGGCGAAAACTTCCTGACCTATAGTACTGAAACATTGAAAAACCTTTTCACACATATCTTAAAAAAAACTCCGTCCTCGAATGGTCTTCCCTGCTTTGCCAGCTCTAAAGCAACAGCAAAACTAGCCTTTCGTTGAGCATAACGAACGCTTGAGTTTTCCCCCCAATGAATCGTTAATGAATTGCTCATAAAACGGTTTTTTTAGTTGGCATATAAATAATTCTCTAGAACTGCCCGTTACCGATTCATAAATAGAATGGTTTCCGCTATAATGCCTTTTAACATAGTACTCCCTCTTTCGTTTAGTTATGCGTTTACAAACTAAACACTCAGCATTACCAAAAAAGTTTTCAGAAAACAAAAACTTGTTTTCCCACTCAATATTAAACATAGTAAAATTGTTAATCAGCGCGCGCATACAAATTACATGCGTAGCAGTCAACAGTCGTTGATCAAGTGATTTTCAAATGCACATTAATTTTCCACAATGTATAGAGAGCGCTTGACTAATACGTGTGAGCGAATCTCTGAGAGAGCAATAAAGTCGGCCGCCCGAGGGCTAGGTAAAGCGCTTCACTGAACTAGATATATACTTATATATGTATATGTAACTATTGTTCAAAAGTGCAAATTAACATAAGTGAAATTGAAGATATAAAAAATATGATGGCTCAAAATCAAATGTTAAACGTTGAACGTTGTTTATCAGCAATAATACAATTATCTTCTTCTTAATTGGCGTTGACACCGCTTGCGCCATTACAGCCGAGTTAACAACAGCGCGCCAGTCGTTTCTGTTTTTCGCTACGTGGTCCTTCTTCAATTGGTCCTTCCAACGGAGTGGAGGTCTTCCTCTTCCTCTGCTTCCCCCGGCGGGTACTGCTTCGAATACTTTCAGACCTGAAGTGTTTTCGTCCAACCGGACAACATGACCTAGCCAGCGTAGCCGCTGTCTTTTAATTCGTCGTATATCTCGTACAGATCATCGTTCCATCGAATGCGATATTCGCCGTGGCCAATGCGCAAAGGACCATAAATTTTTCGCAGAACTTTTGTCTCGAAAACTCGTAACGTCGACTCATCGGTTGCTGTCATCGTCCAAGCCTCTGCACCATATAGCAGGACGGGAATTATGAGCGACTTATAGAGTTTGGCTTTTGTTCGTCGAGAGAAGACTTTACTTTTCAATTGCCTACTCAGTCCGAAGTAGCACTTGTTGGCAAGAGTTATCCTGCCTTGGATTTCCAGGCTGACATTGTTGGTGATGTTAATACTGGTTCCTAAATAGACGAAATTATCTACAACTTCAAAGTTATGACTGTCAACAGTGACGTGAGAGCCAAGTCGCGAGTGCGACGACTGTTTGTTTGATGACAGGAGATATTTCGTCTTGCCCTCGTTCACTGCCAAACCCATTTTCTGTGCTTCCTTGTCCAGCCTGGAGAAAGCAGAACTAACGGCGCTGGTGGTGAGGCCGATGATATCAATATCATCGGCATACGCCAGCAGCTGTACACTCTTATAGAAGATGGTACCTTCTCTATTTAGTCCTGCAGCTCGAACGATTTTCTCCAGAAGTAGGTTGAAGAAGTCGCACGATAGGGAGTCGCCTTGTCTGAAACCTCGTTTGGTATCGAACGGCTCGGAGAGGTCCTTCCCGATCCTGACGGAGCTTTTCGTGTTGCTCAACGGCGGGGATTACCAATTTGCGGGGATACCAAACTCAGACATCGCGGCATAAAGGCAGCTCCTTTTCGTGCTGTCGAAAGCAGCTTTGAAATCGACGAAGAGGTGGTGTGTGTCGATTCTCCTTTCACGGGTCTTTTCCAAGATTTGGCGCATGGTGAATATCTGGTCGGTTGTTGATTTTCCAGGTCTAAAGCCACACTGATAAGGTCAAATCAGTTTGTTGACGGTGAGCTTTAATCTTTCACACAATACGCTCGATAGAACCTTATATGCGATGTTGAGGTGGCTAATCCCACGGTAGTTGGCGCAGATTGTAGGGTCTCCTTTTTTATGGATTGGGCATAGCACACTTAAATTCCAATCGTTGGGCATGCTTTCGTCCGACCATATTTTACAAAGAAGCTGATGCATTCTCCTTGTGAGTTCTTCGCCGCCGTGTTTAAATAGCTCGGCCGGCAATCCGTCATCCCCTGCCGCTTTGTTGTTCTTCAGGCCGATAATTGCTATTCGAACTTCTTCATGGTCGGGCAATGGAACGTCTGCTCCATCGTCATCGATTGGGGAATCGGGTTCGCCTTCTCCTGGTGTTGTGCGTTCACTGCCATTCAGCAGGCTGGGGAAGTGTTCCCTCCATAATTTAAGTATGCTCTGGGCATCGGTGACTAGATCACCTTTGGGGGTTCTACAAGAGTATGCTCTGGTTTTGAAACCTTCTGTAAGCCGCCGCAATTTTTCGTAGAATTTCCGAGCATTTCCCCTGTCGGCCAGCTTATCAAGCTCTTCGTACTCACGCATTTCGGCCTCTTTCTTTTTCTGTCTGCAAATGCGTCTCGCTTCCCTCTTCAACTCTCGGTATCTATCCCATCCCGCACGTGTTGTGGTCAATCGTAATGATGCGAGGTAGGCAGTCAGTTTTCTTTCCGCTGCGACACTGCAATCCACGTCGTACCAGTTGTTCTTTTGCACTTTTCGAAAACCTATGGTTTCGGATGCAGCTGTACGTAAGGAGTTTTAAATGCCGTCCCACAGTTCCCTTATACCGAGTTGTTGACGAGTGCTCTCAGAGAGCAGGAGTGCAAGCCGAGTAGAAAATCGTTCGGCTGTCTGTTGTGATTGCAGCTTCTCGACATCGAACCCTCCTTGTGTTTGTTGTCGTGCGTTTTTTGCTGCACAGAGGCGGTTGCGAATCTTGGCTGCAACGAAATAGTGGTCCGAGTCGATGTTAGGACCTCGGAGCGTACGCAGAACACTGGAGACGTGTCTTCCGTCTATCACTACATAATCGATCTGGTTGGTGGCTTTTCGATCCGGAGACAGCTAGGTAACTTGATGTATCTTCTTGTGTTGGAATCTAGTACTACAGATAACCATATTTCGGGCCCCGGCGAAGTCGATCAGCCTCAACCCATTTGGGGATGTTTCGTCGTGGAGGCTGAATTTACCGACCGTAGTGCCAACGATACCTTCTTTGCCCACCCTAGCGTTAAAGTCGCCAAGAACGATTTTGATATCGAGGCGGGGCAGCTCTCATAAGCGCGTTCCAAGAGCTCATAGAAAGCATCTTTGGTCACATCATCCTTCTCTTCCGTCGGAGCGTGTGCGCAAATCAGAGATATGTTAAAGAACCTCGCTTTGATGCGAATTGTGGCTACACGTCCATTCACCGGAGTGAATGATAGTCCTCGGCGACGGAGTCTCTCATCCACCACGAATCCAACACCAAACTTGCGCTCCTTTATATGACCACTGTAGTAAATGTCACAAAGACCTACTCGTCTCTGTCCTTGTCCGGTCCATCGCATTTCTTGGACGGCGGTGATGTCAGCCTTTATTTTCGCGAGGACATCAACTGGCTGGGCAGCGGCACCTTCCCAATTAAGGGACCGGACATTCCAGGTGCATGCCCTTATATCGTAGTCCTTATTACGTTTGCCATGTTCGTCATCAAAAGGGGGGTCTCTCATCCGAGGCTTGTTGCTTCCTTTCATTGCGGGTGTTTTTTTACGTGGCAGGTCCCAAACCCGGCGCACAACCCTGTGTAGGGGATATTTCGCCTTCTCACTTTAGCTCGCCTTCAAACGGATGTTCTTAGGCTGCCCAGAGGATACTTTGTCAAAGACCGAAAGTAGTGAGCTGCTTGAGCCATGTGTAAAAGAATCGTTTCTGGCCACTCCCAAGTGAATGGCGATCAGAGAACTTTCCTCACTTGCGTGAACTTCTACACATGACTCCATCCTCCGATATTGCTTCAACAAAATGCTTCACAGCAGGAAACTAGTATTAAGCAGAAAATAGAAAAAGATCTAAAATACTTACAGCCATTTGAGGGTAATGCAAAAAAATTACCGGCGTTTATTGAGGCAATTGATAGGGTACTAGCTGAGTATGTAGGACAACAGCAGGTAGCATTCCGAGTAGTTTATGATTTAGATATTTTAGGATTGGCAAAAAATTTTTTAACATTGAATCCTCCAGAAAATTGGGATACATGCAAAATAAGATTAAAACAGCACTTTAGGCCAACAAAGGACCAGTTGACTTTGACCAACGACATCGCTAACCTTAGGTTGGGTAGTGTCGGTGAACTTGGTAGGAAAACAAAAGAAATAATGGATAATATTACCGAATATTGTGCTTTGAGTGAAACAGGCGGTATGATGAAAGAAATATTTTCAGGAATACTTATACAAATGGTAAAGCCACTTGCAGCAGGGACTTTTGCCTATATGATACGCAATATAACGACATGGGCTGACATGGCAAATACGATCCAAAATTTTATAGGGCTGGACGATGGAAATTTAAATCCTATATTTTTAGCAAGAAACAGAAATTCAAACCAATTTGATCAGAAGGCAAGAAATGTTAATAGTAACCAAAATCAAAATAATCAAAAAATAAACAACAGGAGACAAAATATTGGCGATTAAAACAATGATCGTTGTTATGCACAAAATAATTCGCGGCGATACTCCCAAATAAATACTAAGTTTTCAGGGCAGAATAATTATCATCCAAATAATCTACAGAGACAAGGAAATTCAGGCCAATATACAAATCGATATCGTAATAATAATATTAATTCACTCAGTCCTTTTTTTACGCTATCTCTTTTTACGCTATTTCACTTTAACGCGGTTATTTTTGCAGCGCAAATTCCTTTTTTTACGCGAATTTCTCACTTTAACGCGATTGCTTTTTTACGTTTTTCGCTTGTTTACATATTTTATGCGTAATAATTTTTGAGTGAGAGTGAGTGTATGGGTATAGAGTTTCGGGAATTTCGTTAAAATATTAAGTTCCTCATTATTGCATCAGCCGTTGATTGTGTTGTGATTGGTTGTTTGCATGCCGTCTCTTCAAGAAGTACCGTTTTAGCGGGGCGACAGCGTGGCGTCGCTATCGTCGAGTGAGGTTCGGTGGTAAGCACAAAAGGAAGAAAACGACGTAGATTCAGTCTTGTTTAGGATGTTTATGTGCAAACTCAGTCGGAGATGCTAAGTCAATCAGAACATCAATCCATAGTTCTTACTATTGATTCTTATACAAATTCTAGTGATATCAGTGCCGGCTATCAAAATAAGCGGCTAAGAATAATTTCCATTACGGATAATGACAGTGATTAAACAGCATTCAACGGTTTTTTCAATAAATCTACCTATTTTCTTTTTTCTTCTCTTTTATATATGGTTTTGTTTTGTATTTTTTATTTTGTTATGAATGAATAAATCATAAGTCTGAAATTTTAAACTTATTGTATTGTTTTTGAATTTTTTTTTTGCGCGTATATTTTGTTATACGCGATATTTTTTATATTCGGAACCAATTCGTCAGTTAATATTGGAAAACTAACCATGTTTACGCGATTTTTTTCTACGCGATTAGTGTCAGAACCAATAATCGCGTAAAAAAAGGACTGAGTGTAATAATAATAACGGCTATAGTAATTCAGCAAGACAAAATATACAGAACGGCACTCGACAAACAAGACGTTCAAATGGCTCAACACCCATGTGTCAGGAGACCTCTTTTCAGTTAGTAATACGAAATAGTTTATCATACAAAAAGTTTATTTAATCTTTTAAAAGATGGTTTTACAAAGTTCTTTTTTTAGAAGATATAGAAATAATAAAATAGGTAACGAACAGCGAAACGTGTGTACGCAGCCGACACCACTCGACGACTCTTCATGTACGGATGCCACCCCTGGGCTGTTACTATTTAGGACATAGGTTGCCAGATTGTTGACAGTCGGCCTTTCCTGACCGGAAATCGACCTCGATTTCGGTGCCATCGTAGTTTTCGGGAAAAAGTTCGTCATCAAGTTCGGGACAGTTGTAGCACCACGGCTTAAGTTTGCTTGACTCATAAACGGATGAGAAAGTTCATGATTTTATTGGCATACCTGGCACGTCTTCTATTAAATACCGATCATTATTCAATACCTTCGCGATACGATAGGGTCCACGATATTTCGGTTCTAATTTTTTCGACTCTCCGGTTGCGGAAACTTCGTTTTCTATGACTACTAAATCGTTTTCGTGATATATACGAGGAAGGGAATGCCTTTCATCGAACCGTTTTTTCCATCTTTCTCTTTCTCGCTCGATATTTTTGGATGCAAGGGTACGTTTTTCAACTATCGGAATATTATTGGTAGATTCGTCTACGTCTTCATGTACGGCGGCAACTAACTGATTGTATGCAAGATAGCGTAAGCTAAAGTCAAAAATGAGTTCGTTTGGGCTGTAACCCGACGTTTTATTTTTCTGCCAGTTAATAGAAAATTGTAAATTTCGTAACATTAAGTCCCATTCTTTTTGATTATCTACAGACGTCCGCAAATAACTAAGGATTGTTTGATTTGCGCGTTCGACTTGACCGTTCGACCGCGGGGTACGTACAGCCGTTTTAACGTGTTTTATCCCGTTCTCTTTGCAATAGGCCGTAAATGTTTTGGATGTGTAAGCGGTACCACGATCAGAATTTTTTTTGGCCGGTAACCCAAAATAGCTAGTTATCTCGTTTAAGGTATTTATTACGTGAATCGTCTGCGTGTCGCGCACCGCTTTAACTATAAGATACTTTGAAAAGGCATCGGATATAGCCAAAATGTAACAATTTCCTTTCTTACTGCGAATGAATGGACCTAGGTGGTCAACGTGAATTACGCGAAACGGTATCGGTTCTGTCGGATCGTAGTGCATTACACCTTCGACTTTACCGGACTGGGCTTTTCGATAGCAACAATTAATGCACGCGGCGAATTTTTTAGGTATTTACGCATTTGGGGAAACCAAAACTTACTACGAATGCGAGTGATCGTCTTCTCTAACGCATGATGAGCAATACGCCTTCGTACAGCTTTTGGAACGACGAACTTAAGGCCATCGTCGTCTAGACGATAAAGGTGGGGATTTTGGATTCGAAAATATTTCTTGATTTCTGTTTCTCGATCAGATTTAACATGACCTCGTAGAATGGCGACTACTTCTCGTAACTTCTCGTCTTGAATTTGCATAGTGTAAAGCCAATCGTTGACGTTGGCTTGTATCTCGAGGACAGAACCTACCGGTTCCACGTTTTCAGCGGGCTGATCAGGTGCTTTACTTATGGCATCTACATGTGGTAGCCTGCTACTGGAACGATGTACTGCTTCAAACTCGAGTTCGGATAATTTCAGCCACCATCGAGCGATTTTTGCTTTGAGCTCTTTGTTATCTCGAACTTTGGCTACGGCTGCACAATCGGTCACAAGACGAAATTTCTTACCAAGAAGGTATATGCGGAAACGGTCCAGCACTTCGGCAACGGCGAGAGCTTCTAACTCATATGAATGATATCGGCTTTCGGGCTCTGTGCAATGACGGCTGTAGTACATAGTAGGCTGCCACATTTTACCATCATACGACTGCATTAAGACACCTGCGAGGCCGATACTGCTAGCGTCAGTATGTACCTCATGCTGCGCATTTTGGTCGTAAAGGGCCAACACCGGAGCGGATGTCAAAAGATCGATAACACGTTGAAATGCTTGTTGTTGTGGCTCATTCCAGCGCAATGAGTTGCGTTCGGATTTTCGTAACATTGTTGTTAAAGGTTTAGTGATTAATGAAAATTCAGGGACAAATTTCCTGAAGAATCCCGTGAGTCCTAGGAAACGTCTTCTTCTTCTTCTTCTTAATTGGCGTAGAAACCGCTTAAGCGATTATAGCCGAGTGACTTTCGCTACGTGGCGCCAATTGGATATTCCAA
>NW_024395977.1:4012939-4185797 GCF_016617805.1 Bactrocera tryoni
ACATTAAATCATAATATTTATTTTTGTTTTTATTTCAAAAGAACATAAAAATAGATAACGCGCCATATATATTCGTAAATCGGAATTAAAAACGATTTTTTAAGACATTTCCCGTGAAAATTGGTGGACGTTTTCGGAAAAGCCGCTCTGCTGAACATTTACCATAATCTTCTATGTTTTCTTCACATTCTCGCACTAATTTGTTCATTTCGTCTTCAACTTCTTGTATTGTTGGGTCACGTTTTCTTTCATAATCATTATCACTTTCTTTTCTCACTTTTTTTTTTTAATTTTCAAACTTCAGTTCAAAATAATCAAATTTTACCATATTACTTTTATAAGATAATTCCATGTTTAATTGCACTAAAATATCGTTTCTAAAATTCCGTCGTATGGTTTGTTTTCGTAAACCGGCATTACAAAGAAATAAATTGATCTTTCGTTAAATTCTTTCCGTAAAAATGTTAAAATTCTCGTTTCCGCGTAATCTTTTTTCCTACCCGTAATCACGTACCTAGGGTATAAAATATTTGTATTTAGTACTGATATCTCTGCTCCTGTATCTAATAAAAGTCTAACTTATCGGTAATCTTCTGTTGAGGCTGGTGTCGGAAAATTTTCTAGTATTAAATTGTCTACTTCCATAGGTTCAACGTCCTGTCTTCTCGTTTGTCTAGAGTTATGTTCGCTGCGTTTATTGGTATTTTCTCCTTAAATAAATTTAATATAACTTCCTCATTTGCTTCTGGTGCTTTATCCTGAATCTTCTCTACTGACAAATGATATTTATTGTTTAACCTCGTTAAAATATGCGAAAGTTCATAGTATGTTTGCGTAATCGTCTTATGCTGTATTTTCTCTGCACATTCCCTTAGTTGTAGAAATGTATCCCTTTCTCTAAAATTCTCAATTAAAATCTTTTTTATAATTTCCCAATCTGTATTCTCAATGCTATACCTCAATAAAGTTGTGTTTCCTTTTCCTACGATTTTGTCTCTTACTTGTAAAATTATAAACTTTTCCGACCTGTCATACTATTTATCAAAATTCCAACTTTACTTATAAATTGGACTAATTCTGCACTACTATCACGAGTATACTCACCCATTTTATTGATGTATTTCAGCGGGTCGAATTTGATATCGAAACTCAACGTTGGTGTTGGTGTCGGAATTCCACTCGGTGTTGATCCTGTTGCCATTTTAGCTTTTATCGGATGTGTACTTCTTGATATTTCTTTCTTCTAAGAGTTTTCCGTATGACTTCTTTCAGTCGAAGAGTCTTCTTACACTTTTTCCTGTGTATGATTGCCTTCAGTCGAATAGTCTTCTTACGATGTATGTGATTTCTCTCAGTTGAATGGTCTTCTTACACCTTTTTCGTGTATGACTTCCTTCGGTCGAGTTGTCGTCCTATACTTTTACTCTTTTATAAAAATGTGCGTGTTTATCGACTGCGCCAATTATATATTAAGGGAGGTTGTTGTTAACTTCCTCTCTTTAATATATATTTTTATTAAAACAATGCAGTTTCGTGTTTTACAACAATTGTTTATTGTACCGAAATAAAAGAAATAAATATTGGTAATTAAAATTAAATGAATATACCAAGTGCAGCGCTGGTCGTTCAAGTTTCCTTGATAGTCTCTTCCTAACGGTGATGTCGCCTTCTTTTTCTGTAGCGGATTAATACTCCAATCTCAATTGAACTGAATTGACTGACTTGATGCGTTGGTGGTGCTGATTCTTTTATACTGCATTTGAGCAGTGGCGTGATCCAAAGTTGAAGTTCTTATTTCATCTGGCATCGTATTTCTTCAGGTCGTAAATATGATTATTTTACGATTTTGATAATTGATGCGTACAGAAAATATTAACAGTGCGGATCATTGCTAAAGTTAATTATTTAATGCTCGTGTCATGTTGCATAAATATTACTCCAATCATGTTTATGTGATCGCTGCTCTCGTAATGTTATGTTAAGTGATCTTTTTTTATACTCTCGCGACAATGTTGCTAAGGAGAGTATTATAGTTTTGTTCACATAACGGTTGTTTGTAAGTCCTAAAACTAAAAGAGTCAGATATAGGGTTATATATACCAAAGTGATCAGGGTGACGAGTAGAGTCGAAATCCGGATGTCTGTCTGTCCGTCCGTCTGTCCGTCCGTCCGTCCGTCTGTCCGTCCGTCCGTGCAAGCTGTAACTTGAGTAAAAATTGAGATATCGTCATGAAACTTGGTACACGTATTCCTTGGCTCCATAAGAAGGTTAAGTTCGAAGATGGGCAAAATCGGCCTACTGCCACGCCCACAAAATGGCGGAAACCGAAAACCTATAAAGTGTCATAACTAAGCCATAAATAAAGATATTAAAGTGAAATTTGGCGCAAAAGATCGCATTAGGGAGGGGCATATTTGGACGTAATATTTTTGGAAAAGTGGGCGTGGCCCCGCCCCCTACTAAGTTTTTTGTACATATCTCGGAAACTACTATAGCTATGCCAACCAAACTCTACAAGAGTCGTTTTCTTCAGGCATTTCCATATACAGTTCAAAAATGGAAGAAATCGAATAATAACCACGCCCACCTCCCATACAAACGTTATGTTGAAAATCACTAAAAGTGCGTTAACGGACTAACAAAAACGTCAGAAACCTAAATTTTACGGAAGAAATTGCAGAAGGAAGCTGCACCCAGACTTTTTGAAAATTGAAAATGGGCGTGGCCTCTTCGCCCACTTATGGACCAAAAACCATATCTCAGGAACTACTATACCGATTTCAATGAAATTCGGTATATAATATTTTCTTAACACCCTGATGACATGTACGAAATATAGGTGAAATCGGTTCACAACCACGCCTTCTTCCAATATAACGCTATTTTGAATTCCATCTGATGCCTTCTCTGTATAATATATACATTAGGAACCAATGATGATAGCGGAATAAAACTTTACACAAATACGGTATTTGAAAAATATGTAAATAACGGATAATGAAATCTCGATTATCACTTTATCATGCGAGAGTATAAAATGTTCGGTGACACCCGAACTTAGCCCTTCCTTACTTGTTAGTATTGTGTTCACTGTTCTCATATTACTTGTGCGAAGTCTTCTACATGTATGGTTGTGTATTTGCTGTGCCTATGTTGGAGTGCTTGTATTGCTTTGTGTATTCATTTATTTGTGTAGTTATTTTTTTATAGTACTGGATTACAGTGCACTCGCGGTAACGTGTACACCGTCTAACGTGAACACCGGCTAACGTGAACACGCTTTTTTTTACATTGACTACTCTGTAACGTGAACAAACTTACTTAGAAAGCTCAGTAACGTGAACAAAATTTTTGTTCACTATACTTTTTATTAACATGCGGACAACACTGAATACATTAAATTTTATTTTTTAAGTTCGGGGAATCCCCTAATATTGAAAAATTTGCGCAAATTTTTACCATATGGCTTAATTGATATCTACAATTTATTTAAATTTGACTCTTAAATATATATTCGATATCTCTTATATTAGCTTCGACTTCTAATTATTTTTTGATGGAAGTCGTTTTACATGTTACATTATTTAGACAAAAAATTTCTTTTTCTTGTATGTTGAAGGTAAAAGATTTAAGATTTGATATTTAGGCTGTTCACGAAAGGGTGGTAATCGGGTTATGTGGTTATGTGTTTAAGTAAACAACAACAAAATGCGGTATGTCAAAATAACCAACTTTGACAAACCTAGGCCCCTGCTTACAGGTTATGTGGTTGTTTGCTTATTATCAGTGTTAGAAAGTCGTTGGAATTTTACTGAATGGCAGCACAAAAAATAAATAAAACTAAGCTAGTGGCATTTCCATTTAGATTTTCTTATTGGAAATACTGCTATTAACAGCTGTTTTTGTTTACACTCAGCAAATTAAAACCGAAATAAACAAGTAAGGAAGGGCTAAGTTCGGGTGTCACCGAACATTTTATACTCTCGCATTTACATATTTTTCAAATACCGTATTTGTGTAAAGCTTTATTCCGCTATCATCATTGGTTTCTAATGTATATATTATATAGAAAAGGCATGAGATGGAATTCAAAATAGCGTTATATTGGAAGAAGGCGTGGTTGTGAACCGATTTCATCCATATTTCGTACATGTCATCAGGGTGTTAAGAAAATATTAAATGCCGAATTTCATTGAAATCCGTCGAGTAGTTCCTGAGATATGGTTTTTGGTCCATAAGTGGGCGACGCCACGCCCATTTTCAATTTTTAAAAAAAGCTTGAGTGCAGCTTCCTTCTGTCATTTCTTCTGTAAAATTTAGTGTTTCTGACATTTTTTGTTAGTCGGTTAACGCACTTTTACTGATTTTCAACATAACCTTTGTATGGGAGGTGGGCGTGGTTATTATCCGATTTCTTCCATTTTTAAACTGTATATTGAAATGCTTGAAGGAATCGACTCTATAGAGTTTGGTTGATATAGCTAAAGTAGTTTCCGAGATATGTACAAAAAACTTAGTAGGGGGCGGGGCCACGCCCACTTTTCCAAAAAATTACGTCCAAACATGCCCCTCCCTAGTGTGATCGTTTGTGCCAAATTTCATTTTAATAACTTTATTTATGGCTTAGTTATGACACTTTATAGGTTTTCGGTTTCCGCCATTTTGTAGGCGTGGCAGTGGTCCGATTTTTGCCCATCTTCGAACTTAACCTTCTTATGGAGCCAATAAATACGTATACCAAGTTTCATTACGATATCTCAATTTTTACTCAAGTTACAGCTTGCACGCACGGACGGACAGACGGACGGACAGACAGACATCCGGATTTCAACTCTACTCGTCATCCTGATCACTTTGGTATATATAACCCTATATCTGACTCTTTTAGTTTTAGGACTTACAAACAACCGTTATGTGAACAAAACTATAATACTCTCTTTAGCAACTTTGTTGCGAGAGTATAAAAACATCAAAAAGCATCGAAAAGCATCAAAAATCATGATATTGGTCAATGTACCTCCATCTCCCGCACGAAAAGTTGTAGCGATTTTACATACAGCACTTTCACCCGATGAACCTAATCGGAGCAATACGATTGCGAGTTGCAAATCTACAGGTATTTGTAAACTCGAATTAGTAAAGTTCATATCATTAGAAAATATTTCTAGGAGATGAGCGAATTGGCATTTGCTGACGCGCAGCATTTGTAAAAATCCTACATCGTCAAAGCAACACAGAACATTTTCTCGCCTTTGAACAGATTTCAGAACATGTAGTTCATCTCCACGTCTACTACAGATGTTTATAGTTATATCCTCTAGCAGTTCATCTAGTACTTCATCCGTTGCATTGTGACACTGTTCAGGGCGCAAGATGTCTGCAAATTTTATACAAAGAATTTTTTGAATCCTTAAAATTCGGATTATTTAATAAGCACACACCTTCAATAAATTCCATTTCCTGAATAGCAGGACTTATTTTAAATTCGATTATTTTGCTTTTTAAACTTTGTTTAGGCATTTTATAAGTATGAATTTCATTGAACTAAAATTGTCAATAATGAACAGCTGTTTGTGTAAAAATAAGCAAATAACCATACATAGGATGTTCAAGGAGCATATATGTAGGTTATTTTTAATCTAATAATCACATAACCCGATAACCACCTTACCGTGAACAGCCTAATTATCTTTATGAATTATTTTGTTTCTGTTTTGTATTTTAACTGTAGTTCCTAAATCTTCTAATACTACTTGTTTTTTGTATTTGGGGTTTAATTTATTTCTTTTCCCATATATTTTTATACTCGCAACAAAGTTGCTAAGGAGAGTATTATAGTTTGTTCACATAACGGTTGTTTGTAAGTCCTAAAACTAAAAGAGTCAGATATAGAGTTATATATACCAAAGTGATCAGGGTGACGAGTAGAGTCGAAATCCGGATGTCTGTCCGTCCGTCTGTCCGTCCGTCCGTCCGTCTGTCCGTCCGTCCGTGCAAGCTGTAACTTGAGTAAAAATTGAGATATCATAATAACTTGGTACACGTATTCCTTGGCTCCATAAGAAGGTTAAGTTCGAAGATGGGCAAAATCGGCCCACTGCCACGCTCACAAAATGGCGAAAACTTATAAAGTGTCATAACTAAGCCATAAATAAAGATATTAAAGTGAATTTTTTTTTTTTTTCAATATCTTTTTATTTATTGAATCTGCTTTTTGTTTTAAAAGCCTAACAATAAGTTATAAAATCTTAAATCTATTTAAAAACAAGTAAGGAAGGGCTAAGTTCGGGTGTCACCGAACATTTTATACTCTCGCATGATAAAGTGATAATCGAGATTTCATTATTCGACATTTACATATTTTTTTATTTTGCTGTAAAATTAATTAGATTAGATCAATTTGTGTACTTTGAGTATTGAATTGTATTTTCATTTCCTAATGTATATATTATACAGAGAAGGCATCAGATGGAATTCAAAATAGCGTTATATTGGGAGAAGGAGTGTTTCTGAACCGATTTCACCCATATTTCGTACATGTCATCAGAGTGATGAATTTCATTGAAATCGGTGGAGTAGTTCCTGAGATATGGTTTCCGATTTTTAAAACAAGCCTGGGTGTCTTCCTTCTGCAGTTCGTTCCGTAAAATTTAGGGTTTCTGACGTTTTTTGTTAGTCGGTTAACGCACTTTTAGTGATTTTCAACATAACCTTTGTATGGGAGGTGGGCGTGGTTATTATCCGATCTCTTCCCTTTTTGAACTGTATATGGAAATGTCTGAAAGAAACGACTCTAAAGAGTTTGGTTAACACAGCTATAATAGTTTCCGAGATATGTACAAAAAACATAGTAGGGGGCGGGGCCACGTCCACTTTTCCAAAAAAATTACGTCAAAATATGCCCCTCCCTAATGCGATCTTTTGTGCCAAATTTCACTTTAATATTTTTATTTATGGTTTAGTTATGACACTTTATAGGTTTTCGGTTTCCGCCATTTTGTGGGCGTGGCAGTAGGCCGCTTTTGCCCATCTTCGAACTTAACCTTCTTATCGACCCTAGAAATACGTGTACCAAGTTTCATCATGATATCTCAATTTTTACTCAAGTTATAGCTTGCACGGACGGACGGACAGACGGACAGACAGACATCCGGATTTCAACTCTACTCGTCACCCTGATCACTTTGGTATATATAACCCTATATCTGACTCTTTTAGTTTTAGGACATACAAACAACCGTTATGTGAACAAAACTATAATACTCTCCTTAGCAACTTTGTTGCGAGAGGATAACTAGACACGCTCAAGCAAGTGATTGAGCTGTTTTGGTGATACATTGCTCCTTAGTACGCGAGCATATCTCTTCTTTTAAGGCGTGTTTGATTGCAGGAATGTACCAAAGCATTAGCCAAAGGGTTTGGGTGATCACGGAGTTTAGATATATATTTAATTCTACTGTCTTCTACTTCTTTCCTTACCATAGAAATACCGAGGTATTTATGGATATTTTCATTACGCATGTACCATGGTGAACACGTGATTGATCTAAGCATTTTTGATTGGAACCTTTGTAATATGTCTATATTAGTTGAATGCTATACATCCAAATCGGCTTTATGACCGCTTTATATAAAAGCACTTTGTTGTCTAGACTAAGTTTGGAGTTTTTATTTAACAGACAATTTAAATTTGCAGCTCTTATCTTCATGCAAGTTATTTTACTAGATATATGTTTTCTCCACGGAAGTCTTCTATCTAGGTGAATACCAAGATAAGTTACTTCATTCGCTTGGGGTACTAGAATATTATTCATTTTTACTGCCGGACACACATTTGGTCTAAGCGAAAATGTAACATGCTTACACTTTTGTTCATTCACATCTGTACGC
This sequence comes from Bactrocera tryoni, assembly GCF_016617805.1. Lineage (NCBI taxonomy): Eukaryota > Metazoa > Arthropoda > Insecta > Diptera > Tephritidae > Bactrocera > Bactrocera tryoni. The sequence goes on from NW_024395977.1 coordinate 4,020,831, forward strand.
CAGTTGGGTAGCCATTCTTCGACAAACCTTAAGTGCTTGGCTAATATTCTTGATGCTATTATGTGGCATTTGTTACGGCTCACCATAGCTGTGTCGTCCGCAAAAGTTGAAGTTAATACATTGTTAGCTGTTGGAAGATCTGTTGTATATATGATGTATAGTGTTGGACCTAAAACACTGCCCTGGGGTACACCAGCCCTTATCTGTCTTTCATCAGATATGAAATCTCCCACTTTTACCATAAATTTTCTATTTTTTAAATAAGACTCCAATGTTTTATACAATTCTGAATGTTGCGTCAAGCGACAAATTTATACCTAAAATAAAAATAATATATGAATTGTAGAAAAATGAATTATAAAAATTATAAAATATTTAATTCTATTGTTATTATATACTTACCTTAATAATACATTTTTAATACTAAGATATTACTCACCTTACTTACCTCAATGTAATCTGTTACAATATTTAACGAAAGTTGAAAATTACCATACTTACCCCTTTTTTTAAGACATATGAACATTACCACTAGTTTAAGCCGTTAGTTAAGATTTAGGCTAAGCAACTAAATGAAATTAAATAAATGTTCTATTGTAATTGAACCGTGAAACCGAACGCACGCGTCTTTCATCTTTTTCGCTAATTATACATATCGTTATAGTGACAGGCAATTAGGATTTAAATTAATTCGCGCATTCCCAAGTAACTTTTCGTGTCTCAAAAACTCTTGAGATTTTTCATGGCGCCCGAGCAGGGACTAAGTGCGTGAGCTTACAATATTTTATTTGACTTTCGTTTTCGTTTAATTAACTATTATCGTTTCTAATTGCCTGTCAATCGGTTCGGTTCTCGGTCTTCGGTTAAGTGGGAAGCGTGAATAGTCATTCTAAAACAATAAAATAAAGTAAAAGACAATAAAATACAATAACATACATATAGTGGAAGTGACCAAGCTGTGCAGTGATAATAATACCTAAATAAGGAAAAAATTAATAATATATATACATAAAACAAAGTTACAAAAAATTGAAACAAAATACATACTTACATATACATATGTGCAAAAGTGAAGTGCAGTGAACAAACACAAAAAAAAAATCAAATACACAGTGCGCAAAGCGAACAAAAAATTTATAAAATAATACATTGTGTGGTGCAGTGATACCTAAACAGCAACAGAAAAAGAAGAAAAATATAATAAATGAAAAGTTCCATGTAAAGTGTATAATTAAAATACTTACCAACTCTGCGTTCCTAAACCTACAAAAAACAAAAAAAAAAAACAAGAGGTGCATATGTGCAAGCACTCAAAAGTGCAAGTGCTCAAAGTGACAAAAAGTGAAATAAATAAAAAGTGTGAAAAGGCGCACAAGCAAATTGGGTACGACGCACCAGGTAACGAGTGCTAATTACTGAAAGCAGTGCAAAATAAAAAAGCAAACTACAACAAAACAAGTGCACTTTCAGTTTTTGGCTCTCCCTTTTTGTTCACTATACTGACATACATACATATATAACAATATATACATATATCATATACTATACAATCGATATATTTGAACCCCACGTATGTTTATATCTAAATGTATAAATTTAAAGTGAATCAAGGGATTTTGGGATTTTGCGGTAGCCCTTTATTTTAAAATAAAGGTGAAAAATTCTTAATTACAAAATTGAATTATTATATTTTTTTTGCAATTTTTTCGATCAGTTTTCCGATTATCGGTCGTTTTTTCGCAATTTTTGTCGATTTTCGTTCGGACATTTTCCGATTAAATTACTTTATTGTGCTATTGCTCATTTTGCGCATTTATTGGTTTGGTTTTCGTATACTTGGGAATCGATATTATTTTTTTTCGTTTTCGTAACCGATTCCAAATATATTTGTTGCCAACTTTTATTGCATATTAGTTTGGCTTTCGTATATTTGGGAATCGATATATATATATATTTTCGTTTTCGTTGTCGATTCCTAATATATTTGTTGCCAAACTTTATAGTCTCTTTTTCGGAAATTTAATTTAAACAAGAAAAATGAGTACAACCAAATGACAACTATCAACCAACCTCTCTCCAAGTAAGGAGTTGATCGACTTAAAGTCGTTAAGCGTCAAGGACGGTGGCGAAAAATAGTATTTTGCGAATAAAGACGGGCCTTTTAGAAAAAACTATGTCGTTAGATCCAATTGAATTGGAATGTCGGCTGGACATATTAAATTCACATAGTGAGAAGCTAATGAAATGCCAATCTAACATTGAAGAAATTGATGAAGACGACATGGCCCGAGGGGAGTTAGAGGACATAATTGTTGAAACGAAATCAATAATTAAAAATATTTTAGCCAAAAATAGAACGTCAATTGCCGAAACATCTTTTGTAGCTTCTCACAGCTCAAGGCTCCTAAAAATGAATTTGCCGAAATTCAAGGGAGAATATTCGAATTCAAAAATTTTATGAGTTTGTTCGAGAGCTTGGTTCATAATGATCCAAACATCCCAGACATAGAAAAATTTAACCATTTGGTAAATTGTCTATCTGGAGAGGCTTTGAGAACAGTTAAAAGCGTTTCAGATGTCGGATGAAAATTACCCGAAAGCGTTGGCAAGTCTCAAAAAGTTTATGATAATAAATGTTTGATATTCTTCAATACAATATCTAAACTTTTTGAGCTGCCAACCATCCCAAAGCCATCGCTCCTTCATTGCGATCCATGATTGACGAAGTGTCAGCGGTGTATGACTCATTGCTATCGCTGGGCGATGAGAAACATATAACAAACGCTATTATTATACACATAGTGATGACAAGGTCGACTCAGCTACCAGATCCAAATGGGAGGAACAGCTGGATTATGACAAGCTGCCACTGTGGAAAGAATGTGAAGCCACCTAAATCGAAGATTCCAGCAGCTATCAGCGGAAGGAGCATCAAATTCAAGGACGAAGCCCATACCAACAAGCAGTGCGAGTCATGGGAAACAACAACATATGGACAGGACCAAATCGGCGCTAGTGGCAGCAAATACGAGGCAGCCTCTTTGTCAGCAGTGCAAATCTAAGGACCACTATTTGACTGCCTGCCCCACTTTCAAAGGCGCTTCCGGTGCAGCAGAGGTTCGAGTTCGTGAAATCGGTGCCCTTATGCATAAATTGTTTGCGTTAAGGGACACACTGTCTCTAAGTGCAAGCGGATAGATGTCGGGTGTGCAATCGATCGCATCACACATTATTGCACCAGTATCCGGTTTCCTTCCCGATTGCACCTCATCCGCAACCATCAACCACTCATGCCATGCATACAGCCAGTATGCCGGATCGGGTCATGTTGGCAACAGCAGTGATTCAGATAAGGACCAGTTGTGGAGAGTACCTCCCTGCGAGAGCGTTGCTGGACTCAGGCTCCCAGGTCAACTTCATGACAGAGGACTTGGCACAAAAGTTGCGGATTCGACGACAACAGAAAACATTAAACGTAATAGGGATCGGCAATTCCAATACGAAAGTGGGGGCAAAATTAAGCGCGTTTGTTAAGTCGCGGGTAAACAATTACCAATTTTCGGCGGAATTCTGGATAATGCGAAGTATTTCGGCAAATCATCCAGACCATAATATCAATATTAATGGCTGGAAAATTCCGCACAATATTGAATTGGCGGATCCAGAATTCCACAAATGTAAAAAAGTTGACATCTTATTGGGTGCAGAAATATTTTTCGATCTTCTAGCTGTGGGCCAAATTAAAAATGGTCCTAATCAACCAACATTACAGAAAACCCTTTTAGGGTGGGTTGTATCTGGCAAATACGTCAGCAATCTAAGTTCTCCTCCCAAATTACATAGCACATTATGCCAAGCTGAATAAGACTTAACGTCAATCGATTCAGTGGTCCAAAAATTTTGGGCTCTAGAAGAATTACCTTCAGAATCAAATGGCATTAAATTCACACAAGAGCAACAAGAGTGTGAAAACTTTTTCGTAAATACAACTCAAGTATTGCCTTCAGGACGGCTTCAAGAAGAAGAGAGAATGCCTTTTAAAGCTGACCGTAAGTTACTCGGTCACTCCTATGAAACCGCAGCTCGGCGGTTTCAGGCCCTGGAGAGAAGGACATTAAAAGATCCAGTACTTCGTAAAATGTATCTGGACTTTATGAATGAATATAGAGCATTGGGTCACATGAGCCCAACGAACAATAAGATCCCGAGTGAGCCACACTACTTCATTCCGCATCAATGCGTTTGAAGGCCCGAGAGCACATCAACCAAATTACGTGTTGTATTTGATGCCTCGAGTCGATCTTCAACTCAAATAGCGTTGAATGAACTTTTGATGGTAAGTCCAACCATCCAAGAAGAGTTATACTCAACTCTTCTTCGTTTTCGCTTACATAAGTATGCACTAACCGCGGACATTACTAAAATGTACCGTCAAATAATTATGCATGAAGAAGACAGAAATTGTCAGCTTATTGTGTGGAGAGAGCATCCTTCTGAGCAAATTCAAATTTTTCGTCTTAACACCGTAACATACGGCACTGTGCCTGCTCCATTTCTCGCAACACGGTGTTTGCAAATGCTCAGTGATGCCAATACAATGAAATATCCACTCGGTTCATTGGCCATCAAAAGAGACTTTTACGTTGATGATTTATTAACAGGGTCCGAAAATTTTGCGTCTCTAGATCTTTTGAGAAGTGAGGTAAATAAAATATTAAACTCGGCAGGATTCACCTTAACGAAGTGGTTTTCGAACCACCCTAAATTTTTCGACAGTGATTGCACTGAAAAGTCATTAAGCTTCAATGACACAAGTTCCAATAAAACGTTAGGAATTCATTGGTTGCCGAAAGAGGATTTGTTTCGATTTGTTTTAGATGACAATTTTAATGATCTGCGAGCCACTAAACGAAACATATTGTCAGTTTCTGCTCGCCTTTTTGATCCTCTTGGATTACTAGCCCCACTAGTTACCAAAGCAAAAATCTTACTGCAAGAGCTTTGGATCCAAAAACTAGATTGGGATGAGTCGATTCCATTGCGCCTTGACACTAGCTGGCAGAACTTTAAAGCCAACCTAATGCAGCTCTCATCGATAAGCATTCCTCGTTACGTAAACGTTGAGTCGAGTGCCATCTGCCAAATACATGGCTTCTCCGACGCCTCAATAAGGGCGTACGGATGCTGCTTATACATACGAAGCCAATCTGCCAGTGGTATTAAATGCATGCTGCTTACTGCAAAGTCTAGAGTGGCTCCGCTGAAGACCAAATCTCTTCCGCGTCTTGAGCTCTCGGCAGCACATCTTCTTTCGAAATTATGGTCAAGAGTAGCGCCTATGTTGAGTCGACATTTCGAAAATATTACATTTTAGACAGACTCTGAAATCGTTTTACATTGGATTAAAACACATCCATCTTCACTACAAACCTTCGTCGCAAACAGAGAGTCTGAAATTCAAGAGTTGACTGACAAAGTACATTGGCGACATGTGCCAACGAAACAAAATCCTGCGGATCAAGTGTCTCGGGGTTGTAACGTGGACGAATTGAATAATTCGATATGGTTTGGCGGTCCACAGTTCCTCCTAGAAGACCCTGCATTATGGCCAATTAATAACCACTTCCAGCTCTCACCAGAAGACGAAGCATTAGAGAAGAAGAAAAATACGTTTACACTAATTTCAACTACTGAGAAAAATTCAATATTGGACCTTATTGAAAAATTTTCTTCTCATAAAAAATTGCTTCGTGTGGTCGCATACATATTACGATGGATAAGACGACCACCAAAATCCTCCATGGGACAGGATCTGACTTCAGAAGAGCTAAACTTGAGTTTTCTAAAAATTGCACAGGTGGTCCAACATTCAGAATTTTCGGATGTTATTCAAAAATTGCATAAAGGTACCACCCTACCCGCAAACTTGCAAAAAACTCAACCCGTTTTTGCATGAGTACTCGGATAAGTCGCTGTCGTTCAAATTAATCCGAGTAGGAGGTCGCTTATTAAATGCACCTCTCCCATACGATGCCAAATTTCCGCTTTTATTAAATAAAAGTTCGCACTTCGTTATAACGTATTTACGGTTCCTGCATATTCGAAATCACCACGCTGGGGCTAAAGCGTTGATTACGCTTCTTCGAGAACGCATATGGCTAATTAATGCCCGAGAAGCTTGCAGTAGAACCGTAAGAAACTGTATACATTGTTTTCATTACAAGCCGAAGTTGCAAAACCAAATAATGGGAAATTTGCCAGTCGAAAGACTTCGAGCATTACGGCCCTTTCTTATGTGTGGCATAGATTTTTGTGGTCCGATATACACAACTCTAAAAATACGCGGTCGACCACCCGTAAAAACATATATTGCAGTTTTCGTTTGCTTCACTTCAAAAGCAGTACATTTAGAATTAGTTTCGGACCTATCTTCTAATTCATTTATTCTCGCCCTAAAAAGTTTTATTGGACGCCGAGGAATGCCAACGAAGATATTCAGCGACAACGCCACCAATTTCGTCGGCGCCGACCGCAAGCTGCGCGAATTGAAGGAGGCGTTCCTAGCAATGGGTCCAGACCTGAAGAGATTCGCAGCAGACGAAGGGTGCAGCTTCATCTTTATACCACCGCGGGCGCCGCACTTCGGCGGGTTATGGGAAGCCGCGGTGAAGTCCGCCAAGCATCACGTCGTTCGCGTAATCGGCAACGCGATGCTGACCGCAGAGGAACTGTCAACTCAACTGGCAGAAGTGGAGGCCATCCTCAATTCTCGGCCCCTAACACCGCTGAGCTAGGACCCCAACGACGGCGAGGCACTAACCCCAGCGCATCTGCTGATAGGGTGCTCCCTGCGAGCATTACCACGAGAGCAAGTGCCAGTGGACCCAGTTCGATGTTGCGAGAGATGGCAACTTGTTTGCTGTCTCAAGCAACAGTTCTGGCGACAGTGGTCCAAAGTCTACCTGACGGGACTTCAGGAACGCAACAAGTGGCTGCACCCCACTCGCAATCTGCAGCTCAACGACCTCGTCCTCGTCCACGAGGACAAAGTGCCGCCACAACAGTGGGTATTCGGACGCATCGTCGCCACCGTCGAAGGGCAAGACGGCAAATTGCGAGTCGCAGACGTGGCGACTAAGGCGGGCACAATTAAGCGTCCTATCCACAAGCTGGCCTTGCTTCCACTGGAAATTGAAAGAATCTGATCCTGTCAAGGTGGCCGGTGTTGCGTCAAGCGACAAATTTATACCTAAAATAAAAATAATATATGAATTGTAGAAAAATGAATTATAAAAATTATAAAATATTGAATTCTATTGTTATTATATACTTACCTTAATAATACATTTTTAATACTAAGATATTACTCACCTTACTTACCTCAATGTAATCTGTTACAATATTTAACGAAAGTTGAAAATTACCATACTTACCCCTTTTTTTAGACATATGAACATTACCACTAGTTTAAGCCGTTAGTTAAGATTTAGGCTAAGCAACTAAATGAAATTAAATAAATGTTCTATTGTAATTGAACCGTGAAACCGAACGCACGCGTCTTTCATCTTTTTCGCTAATTATACATATCGTTATAGTGACAGGCAATTAGGATTTAAATTAATTCGCGCATTCCCAAGTAACTTTTCGTGTCTCAAAAACTCTTGAGATTTTTCACTGAAGGTACAATATTTTTAATCTTATATAAAAGGCCCTCATGCCATACCTTATCAAACGCCTGAGCCACGTCTAGAAATATAGCTGAGCAGTACTCTCTGTGCTCAAATGCTTTTCTTATTTCGTTACTGATTCTATTTACTTGCTCTATCGTGTTATGTTTTTCACGAAACCCGAATTGGTGCGTTGGTATTATATTATTTTCGTGGAGGAAAGAAGTCATCTTTGATAGCAACACTTTTTCAAATATTTTAGAAAGACAGGGTAGAAGACTGATTGGTCTGTATGAAGACGGCTGAGTTAAGTCTTTCCCAGGTTTGTCTATCAAGATAATCTGCGACTTTTTCCATGAATTAGGATAGTGTCCGAGATAAAGAATTGCATTGAAGAGCAAAGACAGCACTTCTACGGCAATATTTGGTAACTCAATTAGCATTTTTGGGGTAATATTATCATATCCTGGTGACTTTTAAGGGTTAAGTGAAATTTGGCACAAAGGATAGCATTAGGGAGGGGCATATTTGAACGTAATTTTTTTGGAAAAGTGGGCGTGGTCCCGCCCCCTACTAAGTTTTTTGTACATGTTTTTTGAAAATGGGCGTGGCGTCGCCCACTTATGGACCAAAAACCATATCTCAGGAACTACTCCACCGATTTCAATGAAATTCGGTATATAATATTTTCTTAACACCCTGATGACATTTACAAAATATGGGTGAAATCGGTTCTCAACCACGCCTTCTCCCAATATAAGGCTATTTTGAATTCCATCTAATGCCTTCTCTGTACAATATATACATTAGGAACCAATGATGATAGCGGAATAAAACTTGACACAAATACGGTATTTGAAAAATATGTAAATGACGGATAATGAAATTTTGATTATCACTTTATCATGCGAGAGTATAAAATGTTCGGTGACACCCGAACTTAGCCCTTCCTTACTTGTTTTGTATATAATATCTCCTTCTTGATAAATTTTTTGAAGCCTTTTCTTGTTATAATGCTCTAGCATTTTCTCTTGTGCATTTGGCAACACATTTTTCATATTTTCGTGAAGTTCTTGATTAAATAAAATGTTGCAAGGTTATTTACCTGTTACAGAATGAAGGTTTTTATTATACTGTTGAACTGCTCTCATAATTGATTCAAAATTAGTAATGAAGCTGTGTTCTTGCTTAAAACATCTAGAAATTTCAATCAGTGTTCAATGAACTCTTTTTATTTGGCCATTACTTGTACTGTGACGTGGTGTACAATAATAAATTCGTACATTTATCTTTTCTGTTAAAGACTTGAACTGTATCGTACATAAGCCTGGTTCATTATTAATAATTATGCTTTTAACATCTGGAAATTTTTGTAACAGTTCCAAAACATTTTCTTCTTTTTTTTACGACTAGAAATTTGGAATATGAATCTATACATCTAAGAAATTTAAGCATTTGTGCGAAAAAATATCTGTATGGAGTTGAAAAAAATTTAAAAAAAAATGTTTGAAGCACCTTAGTACTTATAGGGTATTCCATACCAAGTCGACCACTTTTAACCCGACCCCTTTAAATTTTGCTGAAACTTATCCATCCTTTTCTACCCTTTGAAAACATTTTTGAGAATTTTTCCAAAATTTTTTGTCCAACTTGAAAAAAGTTTTGAATTTTTCCAAATACTGGCTTTTTTATTTTCAAATAGGCATAACTTTTGTAGAAATTGACTTTTGTGGACCTTTTTTCTTTTAAAATTTTTATTTTTGAATGAACTTTTCGAAAAAATACACGAAAAAAATTGAACACGACCACTTATATGAAATAATCGATTTTTTTAAGTAAAACCGTCATTTTTGGGAAGTTCGCCATTTTTTGGAAGTTCGCCATCTTTTTTCCTTAAAAAAAACTTCAATTAATTTGACAACTATTCCAGCTAATACCGGAGTGGGCCGATTTTTTTTATATTTTTTTTAGTTGTATAAAAAAAATTGTCAACTTTTCAAAAATGAAAAAAAATAAAAAAATATGAGCTGGTTGCTCCCGTATCTATAAGAATTCTAATTTGCCCAGTTTTTGTATCGGTTTTAATAACATACGGCAAATCGGAGTTTACCCTTAAAAAATGGTTCTCACCAATATTATAGATTCTTTCAATTTTTGGTTGAGGTTGTGTGCTTATTTGTGCACTTTCAATTGACTTTTTTGGTATATTTGTTGGTTGATGTGGTTGGTTTCTTTGCACAGATCTGTGTTTATTTATTAATTGGATTAATTGATCTACTTCAATGGGTTCTAGATGATTGGAATACATTTGGTATGAATTATTATCCGTTTGAGGTTACCTTAAGTTATTCTGAAAATTTGGAAATCTTCGGTTAACTGGAGGATGGTGTCGTGAACCAATTTCGTGGTTATTTTTAAGTAAATTGCAAAAAAATTGTGATCGTATTTGACTTGAATGAAGTTCTTGTGCCTTAGCAAGAGCATTTGGCAAATCGGTAGGTGTTAATGTAAATAGTATTTGGTTTAGGGAGTAATTTAAGCCAGTTATAAAAGTTCTTAACGCGGTTCCTCGATTCTTGATATTTAATTGTTTTGTAATATCTGAATTGGTGCGTGCGTCATTATAGTTTTATTTATTAGTAATGGCAATTTCTGATCAATTAAGGATGTCGATCCTTGTCTCATAACACTCATATCTTCATCAATTACGTGAATTGGTCGTCTGTCGGCGTAAGCAAAATCTAACCCTGGAAATATTGCTTCTCAATTCAATACTGTGCCATTATTAGTTAACATATCATTGGCATTACCTACAATCTTATTTCGGAAGATAGTTAGTGCTCCGAAATACCTTCTACTTCCTTCAATATAGACGCTCATCGAATTTATTGCAGCTTCTCTCCAACTGACAATAAAATTATTGACTGCCATTTTGAAAATTGTAAAATTATTTTGTTCGCTTTAAAAATTCTTTATTTCTTGATATTGAATTATCGCCTCTTTTCTATAATCCTTATTATACTCTCGCAACAATGTTGCTAAGGAGAGTATTATAGTTTTGTTCACATAACGGTTGTTTGTAAGTCCTAAAACTAAAAGAGTCAGATATAGGGTTATGTATACCAAAGTGATCAGGGTGACGAGTAGAATCGAAATCCGGATGTCTGTCTGTCCGTCCGTCCGTCTGTCCGTCCGTCTGTCCGTCCGTGCAAGCTGTAACTTGAGTAAAAATTGAGATATCATGATGAAACTTGGTACACGTATTCCTTGGCTCCATAAGAGGGTTAAGTTCGAAGATGGGCAGAATCAGCCAACTGCCACGCCCACAAAATGGCGGAAACCGAGAACCTATAAAGTGTCATAACTAAGCCATAAATAAAGATATTAAAGTGAAATTTGGCACAAGGGATCGCATTAGAGAGGGGCATATTTAGACGTAATTTTTTTGGAAAAGTGGGCGTGGCCCCGCCCCCTACTAAGTTTTTTGTACGTATCTCGGAAACTACTATAGCTATGTCAACCAAACTCTACAGAGTCGTTTTCTTCAGGCATTTCCATATACAGTTCAAAAATGGAAGAAATCGAATATTAACCACGCCCACCTCCCATACAAAGGTTATGTTGAAAATCACTAAAAGTGCGTTAACGGACTAACAAAAAACGACAGAAACACTAAATTTTACGGAAGAAATTGCAGAAGGAAGCTGCACCCAGACTTTTTTGAAAAATTGAAAATGGGCGTGGCCTCGCCCACTTATGGACCAAAAACCATATCTCAGGAACTACTCCACCGATTTCAAATTCGGTATATAATATTTTCTTAACACCCTGATGACATGTACGAAATATGGGTGAAATCGGTTCACAACCACGCCTTCTTCCAATATAACGCTATTTTGAATTCCATCTGATGCCTTCTCTGTATAATATATAGTACATTAGGAACCAATGATGATAGCGGAATAAAACTTTACAAAAATACGATATTTGAAAAATATGTAAATGACGTATAATGAAACCTCGCTTATCACTTTATCATGCGAGAGTATAAAATGTTCGGTGACACCCTGAAATTTCTTCCGTAAAATTTAGTGTTTCTGACGTTTTTTGTTAGTCCGTTAACGCACTTTTAGTGATTTTCAACATAACCTTTGTATGGGAGGTGGGCGTGGTTATTATCCGATTTCTTCCATTTTTAAACTGTATATGGAAATGCCTGAAGAAAACGACTCTGTAGAGTGTGGTTGACATAGCTATAGTAGTTTCCAAGATATGTACAAAAAACTTAGTAGGGGGCGGGGCCACGCCCACTTTTCCAAAAAAATTGCGTTGAAATATGCCCCTCCCTAATGCGATTCTTTGTGCCAAATTTCACTTTAATATCTTTATTTATGGTTTAGTTATGACACTTTATAGATTTTCGGTTTCCGCCATTTTGTGGGCGTGGCAGTGGGCCGATTTTGCCCATCTTCGAACTTAACCTTCTTATGGAGCCAGAGAATATGTGTACCAAGTTTCATCATGATATCTCAATTTTTACTCAAGTTACAGCTTGCACGGACGGACAGACGGACGGACAGACGGACGGACGGACAGACAGACATCCGGATTTCGACTCAACTCGTCACCCTGATCACTTTGGTATATATAACCCCATATCTGACTCTTTTAGTTTTAGGACTTACAAACAACCGTTATGTGAACAAAACTGTAATACTCTCCTTAGCAACATTGTTGCGAGAGTATAAAAATTAGAACAAATTCAGAAAGTTTTCCATACAAAAACTTGATTCCGATCATTCAGTTTGTATGGCAGCTATATGCTATAGTAATCCGATATGAACAGTTTCCTCGGAGCTTACATTATTGCTTTCGAAACTAATCTATACCAAATTTCGTGAATATATCTTGTCAAATGTAAAAGTTTTCCATACAAAAACTTGATTCCGATCATTCAGTTTGTATGGCAGCTATATGCTATAATTAACCGATCTGAACAATTTCTTCGGAGATTACATTGTTGTCTTAGCAAATAATCTATACCAAATTTCGTGAAGATACATTGTGAAAGTTTTCCATACAATAACTTGATTCGGATCGTTCAGTTTGTATGGCAGCTATATGTTATAGTGATCCGATATCGGCCGTTCCGATAAATGAGCAGCTTCTTGAAGAGAAAATGACGTTTACAAAACGATAACTTAAAAACTGAGGGACTATTTCGTATATATACAGACAGACGGACGGACAGACAGACAGACTGACATGGCTAAATCGACTTTGCTCAACGTACTGATCATTTATATACAATGTACTTTATAGGGTCTCCGACGCTTCCTTCTGGGTGTTACAAACTTCGTGACAAATATTATATTATATTATTATAATGTTAATATACCCTGTGCAGGGTATAAAAAGAGAAATAAAGATTTTTGCAAAGTGCACAACACAATTCTACAAATTTCAAAAATAGCGGTAAATGATTTTACTGCAGAAGACATAGCCAAATACAACAAGCATTGCCATGAAAAACTTTACTGGTCTCCTAGTATGATTTTTCAACATTAACTCGGATCATACAAAATAATAGAATTGCAAAGTTTCCAAAAGTTTAACATGTTTTCGATTAGGCCTTAAATGGATTTGAATGTCATGGTGGAGCCTTTTTATCTACTTTTCCCTTTTTCAAAAGTGGGGGTATACACGTTTGGCAATACTTAAGGTGTAAAGAAGTCTCATATGTAAAATTTACGTGCTTTAATTTGTATGCATGTGCATACAGTCATATACCTACGCATTTTGTATAGAAATAGTTTATTACTTTATTTCGGGGTACGATCTTTAGACCACCATGCATGAATTTATATATTACAAGTAAGGAAGGGCTAAGTTCGGGTGTCACCGAACATTTTATACTCTCGCATGATAAAGTGATAATCGAGATTTCATTATCCGTTATTTACATATTTTTCAAATACCGTATTTGTGTAAAGTTTTATTCCGCTATCATCATTGGTTCCTAATGTATATATTATACAGAGAAGGCATCAGATGGAATTCAAAATAGCGTTATATTGGAAGAAGGCGTGGTTGTGAACCGATTTCACCTATATTTCGTACATGTCATCAGGGTGTTAAGAAAATATTATATACCGAATTTGAAATCGGTGGAGTAGTTCCTGAGATATGGTTTTTGGTCCATAAGTGGGCGAGGCCACGCCCATTTTCAATTTTTCACAAAAGTCTGGGTGCAGCTTCCTTCTGCAATTTCTTCCGTAAAATTTAGTGTTTCTGACGTTTTTTGTTAGTCCGTTAACGCACTTTTAGTGATTTTCAACATAACCTTTGTATGGGAGGTGGGCGTGGTTATTATCCGATTTCTTCCATTTTTAAACTGTATATGGAAATGCCCGAAGAAAACGACTCTGTAGAGTGTGGTTGACATAGCTATAGTAGTTTCCGAGATACGTACAAAAACTTAGTAGGGCTTGGGGCCACTCCCACTTTTCCAAAAAATATTACGTCCAAATATGCCCCTCCCTAATGCGATCTTTTGTGCCAAATTTCACTTTAATATCTTTATTTATGGCTTAGTTATGACACTTTATAGGTTTTCGGTTTCCGCCATTTTGTGGGCGTGGCAGTGGGCCGATTTTGCCCGTCTTCGAACTTAAACTTCTTATGGAGTCAAGGAATACGTGTACCAAGTTTCATGACGATATCTCAATTTTTACTCAAGTTACAGCTTGCACGGACGGACAGACGGACGGACAGACAGACATCCGGATTTCGACTCTACAGACAGACATCCGGATTTCGACTCTACTCGTCACCCTGATCACTTTGGTATATATAACCCTATATCTGACTCTTTTAGTTTTAGGACTTACAAACAACCGTTATGTGAACAAAACTATAATACTCTCCTTAGCAACATTGTTGCGAGAGTATAAAAACGTAACAACTGGTACGCAGATGACAGAATACGACACCCAGACAATTAACGATTCAATTATATGCAATGAAAATGTAGAAACTGTGAAATCTTTACCGGAATTCTCGGGAAGGTCATACGTAAGTTGGAGGCAAGCTGAAAAAAGTACAATGAGTCTCTATATATGTAGAAGGGAGTAGGAGATATCTTGGAATCATAACAATAGTAAGAAACAAGATTGTTGGCAATGAATACGACATTTTGACAAACCAGTTTTAAATTTAGAAGCCATAGTTCGAGATTTTTTTTTTGCGTATGCTGATTGAAGGCCAATACACATAATTGACCAAGAAATGAGCATACTCAGACAAGGATCACAATCCTTAATAGATTATTACAATGATGTCAATAAGAAATTGACATTGTTAATGAATGAAACAATAATGACGCACGTAACAAATTCCGAAATAACAAAGCAATTAAATATTAAAAGTCGGGAAATTGCGCTTAGAACATTCGTAACTGGTTTAAACTATCCTTTAAGCCAAATACTTTTTACTTTAACGCCTACTTGCTAAAGCGCAAGAACTTCAATCAAACTAAATGAGATCACGCGTTACATTTCTCTAAAAAGAATCAAGAAATTGTTTCTCGAAAACAACAATTTAATAAAAACTTTCAAAATAATTTGAGGTATCCGCAAAGGAATACTAATACGAACGAAAAATATCCCAATCTTCCAGGGGGGTTACTCTGTAATGAGATACGAATATGAAAATGTTCGCATCTTCAATTTTGGTACTCTGTAATACGACAAACGCAGTAAATTTTGAAATTTTCGAATTTAGTTTTTCCCTTTCGCATTAGCGGTACTCTGCTTTGCTAAAGCAATTGTCAAACATGCGTTATATTCGTAATTTTTGTGCTACAAGTATAAAGAAGTCGCAATGCTTGAAAATGTAAGTTTCAAATATGAATTAGTTGTTTTAATTGCTACTAAAATATATAACGCCGTGCATATGAACTATTTTGCACAAATTTACAGGGAAGCACCGAAAATAAAACAACAAACTCAACCAAAGCAATTTGAAATTCTTGTGGATTTCATGAAGGCGCATCCCGATTTATCGAAAGGATCACTAAAAACACCAGACGCCAAAAATACCTCCAATAATTTATGGAAAAATTTAGTTTCCCATTTAAACGCAGCTGGGCCACCATTGCGCGACATTGCGGGGTGGAAAAAGGTAATTCCAATAATTGCACAGAAATTATAAATGTGATTAAATGTAATCAATTAAAGGTTTGGGCAGACTATAAGATTCACTTAAACGCAAAAATGCGACGAAACAAAAATAATATTTCGGGAACTGGAGGTGGTCCCTCACTTTTCATACCCTTATCACAGTTAGAGCAACAATTGAGTGAGTTATTGTCAATAGAGGAATCAATAAATGGAATGAGTGGTACCTTGTCATTCGGTGCAGCTATAAGCAGCATGTCGGAGGTAAATGCAGACCCTACCGAACGAAATACACAAAACAGGGAACTACCACAATGTTCCAAAATGGCATGCACACCTCATAAAAAACAGCAGACTCCTCTTAATACACAAGAAAATGAACTACCACATTGTTCAAATGTGACGTACCCACCGCGCAAAAAGCAGCAGACTCTGCTTGAACAACAAGTCGAAACCCAAATTATATTCCACAATAACTCGATTAAAGTGTTAAACGATATAAATTTTAATATAAAAAACATTTTTAAAACATTGAAAAAAAGAAATAAATTTTAAAAACGGAGACTAACCTTTGAAAAGGAAAAAATTTCTATATAAACAAAAAATTGATGAACAAAAATTGAGAAACTGGAAAATGTAAGTTAAATAACTATATAACTGCGAGAAAAAGAATTAAAAACTACAAATTTAATCTGTAATTATTTAAATTTAATTTTCGTTGTTACAATGAAATAAAAGACTGGATTTATTAATTTGCAAATAGTTCATTTTAATTAAGTTGAGTTACGAGCATTTATCATATTTGTTTTAATATCGTCCCTAATGTTTCTAGCAATAGTAATAAAATTACCACTATTAGGTAAATCTATATTAGTGGTGGAAAATTCTTCTGGCTCAAGTGTAATACTAATTGGTACTTCTACCTTGTACAAAATGCATATATTGTGTAGAGCGCAGCATACGTTCAAAATTTTAACGACTTTTTCAGGCGCGTAATGTAGCTCTCTTGCAGATAACAAGCATCGAAATCTCCCTTTTAATACACCAAACACGCGTTCAATTAGTGATCGGCCTTTTGTAAACTGTTGGTTGAAATAGAGTTCATCAGAACGTTCTGGCGCATTCCTATATGGCGTTAGCAGCCAAGGTTCAAGAGGATATCCGGAGTCTCCTATAATAATAACAATAAAATCATATACATAAGTGTTGCTGAGAGATGTTGATAATTTCTTTTAAAACATCAATATAATGTAATAAGATATAACAATTTTATCTTATGGCGATTTAGCCGCCATAAGTTATTATTACAGTTATATATACTCACCAAGAATTCGTTCGCTTCTATTTCCATTTTCGTAGTTCGTCCTCAAACTTTCACGTTCTCCTGAGAGGTTCCATACGTGGGAGTCATGCGACGCTCCTCCAAATCTACCATTTACTGCCCTTATCTGCATTTTGTGATCACATATCTAAAAAAAGTTTTAGGTCATTGCACTGGAATCAATATACATATGTATATTATTGTATTTATGAATGTTCTGTGCTGTGTTTTAGTTTACGATTAAAAAATAAGTGTTCATTCCGTGATGGTCGTATCAACTGGATGTGCGTCCCATCAATCACTCCAATTACGCCTGGAATTCCGGACGTCAAGTAAAAGGTTCTATTTGCTTCAATTTTTTCCTCAATGGTCAAGGGAAACACGATATGCTTTGGGCACAGAGTTTTCTCGATGGCATCGCACACTTCCAAGATGCATCGGGAAACCGATTGTTGGGCTAGCCCTGAATGCCTATCTTGGCCGACCGAGGTGTTGATACTTACGCCCTGTGCGAGGAACTTCAAGGTTGTTGACAGTTTTACAATTTCTGGAATTGATGTGGTCCTTTGAGCGACTTTTAATTGGGGTCTTATGTTGTCCAAAACATATAAAAATGCGTGCTTATTAAGGCGGAAATTTTGCATGAAGCTAAAAACACAAAATGTGTAGATGTTAAGTACATTTTAAAGTACATTAAGTACATTTTGAAACCGCAATTTTTTACTAACCTTTTATCGCTTAGAGACATAATGTCCGAATTATCTCGAATAATTCTTTTATCAATTCTTTCCTGAGAATAATAATGATCCCACAATGCCACAGAATTCATTTTTAAATTATTCAACACAGTTTTAACGAACAAATTATTCTGATTTTCTTTATTTTGCTCGTTTATACTTTGACATTTTCGGAAGTAATGCCAACTATTACATAAAAAGAAAAAAAAGCAAAGGTGAACAACATTGTTAGTGATGCGTAAGCAATACAGAGTATCAATTGCCTATCGCATCGCATTGGGCTTTCGAATCGCATTGTCTTTCGCATCGCTTTACAGAGTAAGCCCCCAGACCCAATGGACGTGGATCAATCAAATCAAATAATAAATAGCACCAGGCCTGTACAAACAAACCAAGTACAGGCAAGGAGTAACAGATACAATTGGCAAACCAATTATCTACAAACAAATAAACCAAAGAGGCAAAATGAAAGTGCACAACTAAGCACACAGCCTCAACCAAAAATTTAAAGAATTAATAACATTGGGGAAAACCATTTTTTATGGAAAACTCTGATTTGCAACCAGTTCATATATACTAGAGTTCTGCAGGAATGCATCCATAAGGTTGGTACGCAGCTCTCAAGTAATTGCTCAAGAAAAAAAATACATTATTTCTCAAGTAATTTTGACAGCTGGTTACGCATTGTGAATGATCTACATTAGAAGAGCAAGAGAGAATAAACAAAAGAAAACAAACTTTGTACGTAATATGTATGTGTGTATGTGTATGGAAACATAAATATTTTCATTGAGATTTGAGAAATGTTGTTGATGATTGGTAGGTTTTATACAACATTTCAAAATGGAATATACTTCTTAATAATGATTTCAACTAATTTAGGATGAATTTGACGATTATTTCGAATTTCCTTCAAGAAACAATTGTTGATTTCATGTTTCTTCGCAAAACCAGGTTTGCCATATTCACATTTTACTGAAAAAAAGTATCAAAAATTAGTACTAGATTTCTTTAGAGCTGCGTACTAGCACAAGTAAATTTATCGCAGGAAAGTTTCCTGACCGTTTCTTAAGCGTTTTTTTATATGAAATTTTTACGTTTCTTGAGAGCTGCGTACTAAGCTATAACGGCAAATGAATTACTTATTCTAGAAATGGGCACATTCTTTTTCTGCACAGTATAATTGAGTGAGAGTGAATAGGGAAATATTGACTGTATTGACAGGCAGTGTTTTCACTCACTTCATAGTTGTACAGCTGTTAATGAGTACAGCAAAATTGGTGTGCAGTTAACGCACTGTACAGTGTTTTGGTGTGCAGTTTACTTACTGTACAGTGAGAGAATCTTCACAACATTGGTTTTATTTTTTCGGTGAAAATGTATTTATTATAAAACAAAGAGCTTAGCAACTAATAATATTTTAATTCAAAGTAATTATATTAATTATTTTATGCTACAAATGATTCTATATTTAATTCATTAATTCAGCTAATTTGTTCTTTTTCTAAATCTGTGAACTTTGTCTATTTATTTGTGGGTGGAAATAAAAATAGGGCAATGTTATGAAATTTGTTTAAATTATCATGAACTATGGAATATAAATATTTTAAAAGTGAAAACTTCCATTTTTGTTCAATTTCGATGTCATTGTCTTTTGGAGTGGATATTTTTTTTAGGTTATTAATGTGTGGAATAGTCAAATGCAATGTTGGATAATTGTTACCCTCCAGGTTTTTCGAACAAGCCTCAAACGAAGCAGGAAGTTCCGCCAGTCCGCTAATACTATTTAAATATATCTTGAATTCTACATATTTTTTTTCCATAAAAATCTGAGAATTTTATTGCTACAAAAACTTACATTTTCTTGTGCGTTCATTGCACGAGCGTCGTTTTCCTTACAATCCATGTTTATGCACGTGTTAATAATACTGAACTCATCTGCACAGTTGTATAATAGCACACACACCCACACTGTCCTTATAATTTCGCTTGATGTCCCTCTTGTTAAAAAAATACAAATGTAGTACTCATTCACGAAGAGTACAACCATATACTGTTCTCACTCTAAGTGAGAACAATAAAAATGCTGTGCTACCTACTTCTGCCCTAAGAAGTATACTGTACAGCAAAGTATAAGTGCAGTATTTTAAAAGTACAGGTCTGTTAAGCTAGATATGGGTACATTCATGCAGAAGTCTAATATATACGAACTGGAATTTATAATGACAAAAACACTTTAGTAATTAAGAAGAGGGTAAGAACCATTAATGGTTCGACCATCATAAAATATTTTCACAATATTAATCTACTGGGCGTACAACAAAGTTCTTATGAAATTGATAACTTGGAGAGCGATCTCTTAATGGAATAATTTTTTAAATAAAATAGTAGCCACAATAGATATTCCAAATCGGAAATGAATTTACGGAAATTAAGAAATAGAGAAAATACATTTTCTCAATGATTTAATTTCATTAAACGCTGTTTAAATGAGTTAAGCCTCCCCGACTCTATCCGGGAAAAACTGGCGCACCCTAGCACAACTTAACTCCTCTGAGAAGAACACCACACTTAACAACGGAAAACAACATGCACTAATACAACACACCTGGGGACAAATTGCATTTCACCACAGCAGATGACAACTATCTAACTAACAAAAGGATTTGATCATCGCTGCTTTCGGACACATTCGCTGAGACACTGCGCCGCGTCAACACCTCCACTCTACCGCAATTATACTTTTTCGACCTCCATTCGTAACAACTCGATCGCCAGCTCCAGCAAGTCGGAATAGGATTCTCGCCGCCCCGTATATCGACATTTATTTTAATAAAATTAGATTTTATAACATTTATAATTATAAAAATTATAATTCCTTTA
Source organism: Bactrocera tryoni (assembly GCF_016617805.1). Taxonomy (NCBI): domain Eukaryota; kingdom Metazoa; phylum Arthropoda; class Insecta; order Diptera; family Tephritidae; genus Bactrocera; species Bactrocera tryoni. The sequence continues at coordinate 4,041,616 of NW_024395977.1, forward strand.
ATCAAATTGTGAAAACACAAACAAAATTTGTTTTTGTTAAACATAAATTTTGTAAATTTTTATTCAAACAGCATTGGGCAAGATAGTCCGAAGACGCCAGCCGAAGAAAGTACCGACAATATTAAAAATAAAAATATATTAAAATTGTGTAACAAACAAATTCTACAACACCTGCCGAAGAATCTTATATTAAAAAAAATTATTTTGGGACAAAAAGAGCCTAAAACGCCAGCCGAAGTTCTTGCCGGTAAAATAAAACAAAAAAAAAAAGGTGAAAAAGCAAATAAAAATATAAAAATACAAAATTTAAACTTCTTAGGACAAGAAAATCCTAAGATACCAGTCGAAGATAATACCGACAGTAAAATAAAAAATATACTCCAAAAAAGGGAGGTAATAATATTTTAAAAATACATAATTTCAATATTAAGGCAATAATGCATGCTTCCCATTTCACTATGGAGAAATCAAATATATAAAATTCTCATGTCACGGTGTACGTTATTGAACTCCTCTGAAACCGCTCGACTGATTTTCGTGAATCTTAGCGTGCATATCGGCTAGGGTGGAGAATCGGCCAACATCTATTTTTCATCCTCCTAAATGTTAAGGGAAATTGGAAATTGGAAAATTCCCAAAAAGTAACATTTTTCCATACAAATTTTTTTTTCAATTTTTGTTTGTTTTGTTTTTCAATATTTTTATTTGTCAAATATTTGAATCATTCAATTTCGGTCGCATGCTTTTTTTATTCCGGCTATTCAAAAGAAAAATTATTGAAAATTATTCAGTGAAAACGTTATTTTTCACATAAAGTGATCAATTACAGATTGAAATTTCTTACGAAGCCACGAAGAGGTCACGCTAATATCGGTAGGCGTTCCGTTTGCCATCAACGTATGGCAGCCCAAGACATATGAACGACTACTCCCAGGAATTATGGAACGCGGTCAATCAGGAAGCGATCGTCACGATGTCACAGCACGACTTTTTCAAACAACAGCAGCGATGTTTGATGGACTTTATCTTGAAGCAACATATGGTACATATATATGGTGCTGTTAGATGCTGGATGTATTCTGTTGAGTACACCAGATCAAACTGATGAACTCATTTCTGCGGAAATTCCTGATGCAGAGAAAGATACAGTATTATACCAAATGATGAAAACCAATATGGTTCATGGACCTTGCGGACACCACAATCCCACTTCGGGTTGCATGTCTGACAATAAATGCACGAAACACTATCCAAGTGCTTTTCTTTCGGAAACTCAAACTTGAAATGATAGGCGTGGCTCACCAGACGACAATGGCAGAACATTCAGCATTCAATTTAGAAGAATGAATATTAAAGTTGACAACACATGGATCGTATCATATTCGCCATTATTGTGTAATTCACATTCAAAACTCATACCAATGTTGAGTATTGCAGTTTGGTGTAATCGATAAAATACGTTTGTAATTTCGTCACCAAAGGAAGCAACATGGCGGTTATTGGTCTTGAACAATACGGTCGATACGTGAACTGCAATAAAGCGCTTTGTAGGATATTTACTTTTGCAATTCATGAACGTTTTCCGACTGTTGTGCATCTCGCAGTTAATTTGCAGAGTGTATTTCAACCCAGAGAATACAGTACAGCCAGTGGAAACACCGCCAGCAACAAAATTAACTTTGACGAGTTTTTTCTCAATTTTCTTCAGTATCCGTTTGCGAGAACATTGCTCTATTCGGAAATACCTTGATATTATACCTGGAATGCATCGTCAAAGAAATAGTTGCGCAGAAAGCAATTCCAACCAGTAGATTAACATCCAGGTGTGTTATCAACTAATGCATTAGGACAAATTTACACAATCCACCCGATAAACGACGATTGTTTCTACCTTAGGTTGCTATTGAATAATGTACGCGGTTCAACATTATTTGAGTCATTACGTACTGTGAATGGTACGGGGTGTGCAAATTTTGGAGAAGTAAGCCAGCAATTACAATTTCTGGAACATGTTTGGAAAATTGGAAATGGATCAATTCCGGTAGTTCGATATCAATTCCATCTGTCGTTTATCAATTCGCGAAAGATGAACTCATCACGAATGTTCGGACATTGGCCAAATTATCGTAAGTACGATTCCTTAAGTGCACGCGCAATGTTAGCCAAAAATACCGATGTTGTTGACTTAAACTGGAAGATTTAAAGTCAAATTCTGGGAGACTTGCGCTCATACAAATCGATCGATCGTCTTGACAATGAGACGAAGCCGCGAATTATCAAGTGGAATTTCTAAGTGCTTTGGAGAGGCTTGGTATGACACCGCATTATTTGCGTCTCAAAGTTGGATCTGTCGTTATTATGTTTCGCAATCTTCAAGCACCGAAACTGTGTAATGCAACCCGACTGATTGTAACGTAGCATCTTATAGAATGGGGCAGAATGCTTGACTCTACGAATTCCTCTGAGCTCCAACGATTTGCCATTTCAATTCAAACCTTTTCAGTTTTCAAAGAGTTCTACAATTTTCAATATCAGTTCCAACGCATTCCGTTTCAAGTGAAAATTGCATTTGTGATGAGAATCAATAGGACACAAGGATAGTCGCTAGAAGTGTGTGGCATAAATTTGGAAATGCTATGTTTTTAACAAGGACGGATATACGTGGCGTGCTCACGAGTTGGAAAACCATCTGCTCTGTAGATTTAAGCACCGAAACAGAAACCAAAAAATATTGTTTATCAAGCTTCGTTAAAATTGAAAAAATTGGAATAATCGAAAATAAAAGATTTTCAACACAATATAAATTCAACTTTCTTTTCATTTCAAAACACATAATTTCAGGCAGGACAACGGCTGCCGGGTCAGCTAGTAATTTATAAAAAAGTAATATGAGGAAGAAATAAATTAAATCCTAAATATAAAAAAAAACTAATAGTTCCAGAAGACAATATTATAGTTTAATTTCATTATCTTATAGACACAATGAAGACATTTTTACATATTTCGTAGATACTTTTAACGACACTATATCAGACATAATTGACTACAAAAAAGAAAATTACTAATCGAAAGTGAAATAACAAATGCGAAAATAAATATTATTCAGTCCAATTTTGCAAAAAGGAGTCAAATAATGCATTTTGTATGATAAAAAGAAATTTTACTTGTTTATTAATAAAGTAATAAATATTGTAATAGTTTCCGGAAAACAATGCGAATAATCATATAATAGTCGCAGTATATTTGATATCTTTTTAAGATAATGTAATAATTGATGATACAAAATAAGAAAATCCCACTGGAAAATTTTTTAAATATTTAAAAGAAGTAAAATTTAAGCCAATTTCTGTATAAGAATATATTGAAACAAAAATATTGATTTAAGATTGGAAAACCTAAACATGTTAACTCCAATAAAACAAGAAATAAAAAGAAATCCTGTTTGGTGGATATTTAGCACTTTATTATTGATAATCATATTAGGTTATTTTATAACAAAAGTAATAACATATATTATATTAAATATTAAAATTAAAAATTCATTAGAAAGAGAGAAAATGTTAAAAAAACTATCGACACAAATAAGTATATCGACGACTAAGTATATCCCGGGTCGAGACCAACGGTCTGATAAACTTAGTCGAGACCAATGGTGCTTGGCTATGCCAAGTGGTGTTTACATACATTTGTATGGAAATACATGTTGTATTTACGCTCATATATGTACAATATAGATATGTACATACATTTTTGAAATTTCTTACCTCTCGATTTGGTTGAAATCAAATTGACTACCTTGTTCACGCGTGGCGTGGCAATAGCGTTCACAAAAAATGTAACATTTTGAGAAAAATTACATTTCTTAACCTTTTAAAACGCTCTAGCGTCAAATAAATTGCACCGGTTAGGTAATTTAAAGAGCTTTCAGGAAATTAATTCCACCGGGCGCGTGGCAATAGGCGAAAATGGGTTTTCACCATGTCCCCCCTTTTGTTTCTCTACAGTTGGGGGGGTATGGGGCCGGGGGGGATGAAAACCATTTTGCGAGTTAGTTCACCCCTAGGGCTTTCAGGAAAGCCCTCAACCTCCGTCTATCCCTACCAGGGGCGTGGCAATAGCGTTCACAAAAAATGTAACATTTTGAGAAAAATTACATTTTTCTTAACCTTTAAATTGGTTGGTGTACTAACTTGTAATATTATAATATCCTTTTTTCGTCCTTTTCGATACGATATCCTTGAATTTTCTAAATCCTATAGACAATAAAATTCTAGGAAGCTACCTGGAAGCGCAAGTCGTTTGCTACACTCTAAATATATTTAAATAACATTTAAAAACAAAATATGCCTGGCCAGACCCGAGGGTCTCGTTGAGGGATATAAATGGCTCGATGAGATTGAACGATCGAAAATGGTATCGGATACCTTTGATGAGTTTGTACTGGCGATTGTATTGGATATATTGATGAAACCGAGATTAAATTAGCAGTCTTCTAATTGAAGACCATCATACTTCTCCAGAAATCACATATATTCAATAAAAGCACAAATAGTTTGTGACTATAAACCAGTAATTCGACTTGTTGTGGTTAGTCACCCTGGGAGCTGGCATGATGCCCGTATATATCGAAATAGCTCGCTCTTTCAGCAAAATGAGCAGCATTTTTCTTCAAAGCTATGGATTGTTGGGGACTCGGCATACCCTTTATCTGGAACGTTAATAACTCCTTACAGAAGCAAAACAAGACAATTGGATAGAAACGCCCGAATTGCATTTAATTTACGGCACTAAATACCGGGATAGAGTAAAGCATTGTTTTGGGCTTTTAAAAGAAAGATTTGACAGCCTTAAAGGTAACATGTGGTAACATGTGGGTCAATCAAAATCCGTGATCACCGGAAATTCCATGGAAACTGTGCTAAAATTTATCAAAAATCAGGATTCATGGATATGGAATTGAACATCTCAAAAACATCGATTTATCGCATTTTGACCGGTGTACGGTTTGTTCCGCACAAATTGACTGACGACCAAAAATTGCTCAGAATCTAACATTCGTAGGACATCATTAAAGAGGTAAAAAAGGACAAAAACTTCCTTTACAATATTGTGACTAATGACGAAACGTGGCGTTTCCTATATGATCGCGACACGAAACGACAGAGTGCTATGTCTTTCATTCGGACGAGCCGAAACCCAAAAAAATCGCTCATGGATAAGTCAAAAGTGAAGATAACTGATTTGTTTTTATGACTCCAAGGGTATTGTTCACTAGGGTGGGTCGATTCCGAACTTTTTTCGATTCGGGATTTCTAATAGTGCGGAAAAGTTGCCTTAGTACTTCCTGATTTCAATGCAACTTTTTGTTTTGAGATCGGATTGCATCTTCAACCCCAACTCCGGCCTTGAAATTTTGGAAATTCGCCTAAAATCGTGAAATTGTCTACCTAGCGCCTGAAATACGCATATCATGGCAAAATGTATAAAACAAAAGTTATTTGTCACGTCATTTGCTGCCGAAATGGTATATGTGATCATGGCCGTAGGACGAACCGTTCCCGAGATACGAGCGAAAATGCGGCGCGGCACAGCGCAAGGTGAAAATTGTTGCAGCTCTCAGCTAAGCTGTATTGGTCACCCAGAACCCACCGCACCGCGTGGAGGTGGCTGCTCTTCGCGTTCCTCCCAAGCCCAACCCAACCAACCAACCATATGTCAAGCTTGTTTTAGTCTGAATCTGTGTCAAATTTATTGATAAAATCAGATTTTGTACTAAACTTTGGCACTTGTTGCCTAGATTTCAGTGTAGAGCGTATAAAACGATCACGAGATTGGGGGCCAATAACTTTAGAAGATCCCTCTGTCACCAGTTTGACGGTTCTCTCGACTGCTACGGTGTGAGAGGGGAATTCACTAAATTTCCATACCTCTGCAGTGTCTCCCGACAGCCCTTTTATGAGTTCTTTGTTAGAAACTGAACAAAGAACTGGTGGAACAGTCAAGATAATAGTCTTACGATATGAGTAATAATTATTAGCTTTGAAATTCAGCTTTGGCACTTTATTACGTCTAACCCTTCCACTGCCTAACCTGATTCGGCTGCTGAGGGAAAGCCTCGCATTAGCGTTCATCCCTGAAGTATGGAGGACATCGAAGGTGATCTTCATACCCAAGGTGGGTAGGAAACACTACTCATTGGCGAAATCTTTCAGGCCAATCAGTCTAACGTCTTTGCTACTAAAAACCATGGAGAAGATCGTGGACCATGAAATAAGGTCAACAGTGCTGAAGAGAGCACCCCTGCATGCGGCTCAGCACGCCTACAGAGCGGGTAGATCCACTAACACTGCTCTGTACCAGATAACCTCTGAAATAGAGAGTTCACTGGAGCATGGAGAGGTGATGCTTTGCGCGTTCTTAGACATCGAAGGTGCCTTTGACAACACGTCTCATAAAAGTGTAGCCAAGGCACTGGAGAAAAGGAAAGTGGCAGCACCGGTGCGCAGATGGATTGAATCTGTATTGCGTACCAGAGTTGCTGAGACCACAGTAGGTGACAAGAGGATTCGTCTTGGCACAACAAGAGGCTGCCCACAGGGAGGTGTGTTATCAGTCTGGAGTCTAGTTGTAGACGACCTGTTAGTACTGCTAACGAACAATAGGATCCGCTGCCAAGGGTATGCGGACGACATTGTAATTATACCAAAAGGCAAATACGAAGATACTCTCTGTGACCTAATACAAAGGGGTCTAAACCTAGCGAAGATGTGGTGTAAAGAGGTTGAATTAAACATCAGTCCCTCCAAGACGACCGTAGTCCCGTTTACGAGACGCAGGTCCTTACCCGGTCTCAGGAACCTTACACTTGGGGGCAGAGAGATAGGAATGACCGGAAATGTCAAATACCTAGGGTTAATGCTAGACTTTACGTTGCGGTGGAATCAGCATGTAAACCTGACCCTGGTCAAGGCAACAAAAGCTTTAATGGTGTGCAACCGGCTGGCGGGCAAGTCCTGGGGCTGTAAGCCAAGGATCCTCAGGTGGTTGTACACCATGATAGTGCGACCAATAATCACATACGGGGCGGTGGCCTGGGCCTCAATAGCGTCGCAGACTTCGGTTAAGACCAAGCTATCGAAGCTGCAACGGCTAGCCAGTGCCTGCATGACGGGCGCAATGCGTACCTGTTCAACGGCAGCACTGGAGGTTCTGATGGAGCTTACTCTGCTTCATTTGGTTATCGGTCAGGTGGCCAAGCACACAATTCTGCAAATAACGGCAGAGGGGTGGGGCAAAGGTAGGGTAATCTCGTCCCAGAGGATGGAAAAGATAAATTGCGATGTACCATCAGCCCTCCTCCCGAGGGACAGCACTACCAAAACAGTTAACTTCAAGAAGAAGTTTAAGGTCACCCTCGGCAACATAGACGAGTGGAATGATTCCGACGGATCGAAAATGTCGGAGGGAATCGGTGCGGGGATCGCGGGCCCACGCACTAAGCTCTCCATACCGATGGGAGAGTTCCCAAGCAGAAGGAGAAATAAACCTCCATCGCAACTATCGCAATGAGAGAATAGCCATTCTCAGCGATAGCCAAGCGGCGCTAAAAGCGATGGAGCGAGGAGTGCAGGGAGAGGCTGGACAGCCTTGCAGAACGTAACCAGGTACACCTAATCTGGGTGCCTGGGCACAGAGGTATAGCCGGTAATGAACTGGCGGATGAGCTAGCCCGGAACCCTTTATTGGGGTAGGTCCACATACCCTAAAGGAGCTACTTCGCAGGGAAGAAGGAGTGGGCAGAGAGGAGCATTGGCGGCAAACGCGTGTTATGAGACATGCCAAGTTGCTAATGGGAGGATATAATCTAAGCAGGTTCAAGGTTATAATAAACCTCCCCAGGAACAAACTCAGGCTACTGGTCGCATGGTATACCGGCCACTGCAAGCTGAATAGGCACCTGTACAACATGGGCCTATCCTCTTGTATTAACTGCCGGTTCTGCGACTTGGAGCCTGAAACCCCGGAGCACCTGCTGATTGACTGCACAGCAGTCTGTAGACGCAGGACTAAGGCCCTCGGATCAATGCTTCCGGATAGGAATCGCATAGCCTCACTAGCGCCCAGAAGTCTATTGAACTTCATCGATGCGCTGGGGCTAGGTGAGTCTATGTAGGTTAGGAGAGGGCACAATCGACCAAAGGTCGCAGTGCATTCCTCGTATTAATCAATCAATCAAACCCTTCCATTTACAGTGTCAGACTCTGCTTCTCTGGCTGCCAGAAGACGGTCGAGGGCCAACTTTCTGACTTCTATCCGTTCGTCAGTCATCATACTAAGGAGAATGTTTTCTTGAAGAGCAAAGAAAGAATTCTGTTGAATGGATGAATCGACAACCTTGCGCAGTTTAACAGGTAAGTATCTCGACCTTTGACTTGCAGCATAGAGATGTCGCGAGCCATCTTTAAATGAACTGTTGAATCTTATTGAGAACCACATAGGTGAATAAACTGTAAGTATGTACTTGACCAAAATCTTTATTTCCTTTGTTGGTTTGTCAGTAGAAATGTATAATCTCAGAATTCTATTTGCACAGGTGAGCCAGCGAGATTTGCACATGTTACCTGGATGCATCGACGCTAAATCTGAGGAACATTGACCGGAAATAACAGCGTCTGATATTTTATAGAGATAAGCTTGGTCTGCGCTAAGTTGGGTCGGATTAATAACCTCAGAAGGTAATTGGCAGGATGGAAAACTTTCAAATTTGACAACAGGCAACTTCTCACAATCAGGGAGCAGTTTACCTATGTCGCCAGAGAATGGACTCTTTGAGACACCATCTATGTGTTCGAAAAGAGCACGAAATGGAAGTTCGTTGAAATGTAGAAGACATCAACTCACTGTAATGGCCTACCTATTCTTTCTTTTAGTTTCCGAATGATTCCACCTTTCCAACCTGTGTTCGTGTTGGTGCCATCAGCACCGACAACTTCTAGATGTTCCACATCAACTGAATTGTCTTGTAAATGTTACCATATAGCTTGCGTCTCATTCTCAGCTGACCCGAAAGGAGAGGTGACGTGGCCAAAGTAATGACAACCAGGTTCCGCTACAAGAGAAATATGTTCCTCTTTGACAGTGTCGCGGTAGTACTTTTCACCTTCGCTGACTTGTGTAAGTGTATTGTCTTCGCGGCCGTCAAAATACAGCGCATATACAGAGTCAATACTTTCGGTGTTGAAACAATCAAGGTCGCTGCTCTATCACTTACTCCAAATCTTTGGGCAGCTAAAGCAGTTTGTTCTAATACTAGTGTGTTTTGTTTGGTTTTAGAAGATGGAAGAGAAAATTCATCATCAGCATCGTGTTTGGAAGAATCCATGTGCGATGCACCTACATTGTTGTCGTCTGTATGAGAGTCTGGCTGATCTGAATGGTCACGTGTTCTAGCTGATACTTTTCTGGTAAGTGTTGATGTTGAATGACGTTTTGAAAGCTTTTTTTACGTTCATTTTTCTTTGTAATCTATTTTGTTTTAAGTAGATCAACACTTCCGATGAGACCAATTCTTCTGGTTCTCTGGTCCAAGAGAAATGGTTGTTCATTGATAGGAACTTTCCTTTCCTTTGGACAAGTGCAAGAAGAACTAGAGCAGGCACCGATTATAATGAGTGGAATGTAAGTTTTCAAGTAGTTTTCAGCGAAAACTGTGTTTTCGTTTGATAGATTTTACAGGGACGAAAACACAAGTTTTCGAGCGAAAACCAGGGCCCGAATCGCGGCACACGTTAACGAGCGAAATTAATGAATTTTTTTTGTTTTCGGATCGTTGTACTCGCTATCGAATAGGCACTTTCCAAATTTGAAATTTTCTCATTCGATAACGAGTTCTCGTTTGTACGAAAGGATCGAAATTTCATTCGTTAGCTATTTGAGACAAGTTATAGCACAAATTAAATAAAGCAAGAAAAAACGTTAACTTCGGTTGTACCGAAGCCAAATACCCTTCACAGGTGCATTACTGTTAGTAACTATGAGTTCAGTTTGTATGGAAGCTATATGCTATAGTAATCCGTTCTAAACAATTTCTTCGAAGATTACATTGTTGCCTTAGGAAATAGTATATACCAAATTTCGTGAATATATCTTGTCAAATGTGAAAGTTTTCCATACAAGAACTTGATTCCGATCGTTCAGTTTGTATGGCAGCAATATGCTATAGTTAACCGATCTGAACAATTTCTTCGAAGATTACATTGTTGCCTTAGGAAATAGTATATACCAAATTTCGTGAATATATCTTGTCAAATGTGAAAGTTTTCCATACAAGAACTTGATTCCGATCGTTCAGTTTGTATGGCAGCAATATGCTATAGTTAACCGATCTGAACAAATTCTTCGGAGATTACATTGTTGCCTTAGGAAATAGTATATACCAAATTTCGTGAATATGTCTTGTCAAATGTGAAAGTTTTCCTTACAAGCATTTGATTCCGATCGTTCAGTTTGTATGGCAGCTATATGTTATAGTGGTCCGATATCGGCCGAAAATGACGTTTGCAAAATTTCAAAAAGATATCTTAAAAACTGAGAGACTAGTTCGTATATATACAGACAGACGGACATGGCTAAATCGACTCAGCTCGAACTAACTGATCATTTATATATATACTTTATAGTGTCTCCGACGATTCCTTCTGGGTGTTACAAACTTCGTGACAAACTTAATATACCCTGTTCAGGGTATAAAAATGAATGCATTTACAAGCAGCGATGTCAAATAATTTTTGCAGAAGAGACAAAGTCGTCTCTTTTAGAGCTCAAACAGATTGGCTTCCTTAAAAACATTTGTTTAAGAGTCAGAAATTTCTTATGGTATGTGGTGAGCATTTGTACAACTCTGGTGTGTGAAACTATCGGAATAGATGACTTTTTGAAAGTATTTTCAAACTTTTTCTGCAACTATATCTGTAACCTCTTTACTCCTAGGTTCATAGTTGTTGCCTCGGAGTCACCCTATAAGAAATCTTTCAAACTGATAACACAAAAGAACATCCTGGTAAGTAGGTAACTGGGACTCAGAGAGATTGTACGGATATATGCTATACACAGGATATTTCTGTCTAAATTTAAATTTAGATACAGATATTTTGAGTTCTGTGTTCTGTTGAGAGAATATAAGTGATAGCACTCGGCGAAATCAATGACAAGAGTGAAGGAACTCGATGAAAAAATATTTATGTGGAGACCAGTCCGAACGTGTCGTATGGCGCAGGGAAATGAATGTAAGTGATAGAACTCTGCGAAATCACCGACAAGAGTTAAGGAACTCGATGAAAAAATATTTGTGTGGAGACCTATCCGAACGTGTCCATTGGCGTAGGTGAATGAATGTGAGTGATAGCGCTCGGCGAAATCAACGTCAAGAAGTGTGGTCGCAAGCCGATTTTCACCTTGCGCTGTGCCGCGCCGCATTTTCGCTCGTATCTCGGGAACGGTTCGTCCTACGGCCATGATCACATATACCATTTCGGTAGCAAATGACGTGACAAATAACTTTTGTTTTATACATTTTGCCATGAGATGCGTATTTCAGGCGCTAGGTAGACAATTTCACGATTTTAGGCGAATTTCCAAAATTTCAAGGCCGGAGTTGGTGTTGAAGATGCAATTCGATCTCAAAACAAAAAGTTGCATTGAAATCAGGAACTAATAAGGCAACTTTTCCGCACTATTAAAAATCCCGAATCGAAAAAAGTCCGGAATCGACCCACCCTATTGTCCACAAAGAATTTGTTCCACTCGACCAAAACATTAAAGAGGTATTCTACCTTGGGGTTTTGAAGCGTATGGTGCACCGTATTCGACATGTTCGACCCGAATATCGCGAAGATGAATGTTGGCGTATGTTGCACGATAATGCGCCGTCTCATCGATCGGCACTTGTGACCGATTATTTGACCCAAAATCACATTTTAACCATTAACCACTCCCCGTATTCACCTAATATGGTACCGTGCGACTTCTTATGCATTATGCAGACGTAGAGGCCATTCAAAAGGCTTGCACCGGCATACATACTGGCGGCTATACCGGCCAAAGAGCTAAAACACTCGTTCGACATGCTTTTGGACCGTGCAAAAAGCTGTATTAAAGCAAAAGGAGACTATTTTGAATAAAATAAATTGATTTTGCCGAAAAAATCATTTGTTCTGTTGTTTTTTAAAAGTCATGTTTACTTTAGAACACCCTTTTATATAAATAAATATACTCCCGCGCTTACATATCTACTTACGAATAGCGCTTTCATTCGCATTATATACATATGTTGGTAACAAAAAATGTTTTCGAACAGCACGCAGGAAATTAAAAAGGTGACCCAATAGGAGAAGGTGTAAAAGCCTGCAAAAATTTTATTTATCGATTTTTTTCTCAAATTTAATAATTTCATGAAAAGTAATCCCCGGACACCCTCTTTTGTGAAAACCAAAAAATAAATGCAAAAATTCTTTCAAACAATTATAATATTAAATACCTCTTACTCACCTATGGCAATAGAAGATTGTAAAATCGCAACAATGAATTTAATTGAATTCGTATTATCTTCAGACTCAAAGTGAAGATGAATCGGGCTACACTCTAGAAATTAAAGGAGTTGAACTTAATGAAAATGCAAAGCACTCACACTCACACTCACTCACATCAATTTCTATAAAGTGAAAGAAAGATACAGAAAAAGCTATCAAATGTACCTATCTGGCTTTGCTTCCATTAAAGAAGATGTAGATACACGTAAAACCAAGGTGCCAACCCATCTTATTAAGGAAAGAACTTCAGAAGACACGATGATAAATTTCGCTCCTACAGTTCACCTTGCCATGCGACACCGACATCTTTTACGAAGATTATACGACTTCGCCCACCTTTCGGGATATGTTGACAGCCTTGTATATCCGTAACCCAAGAACTAGTAATGTTGAAAGAAGATAATAACTTTTTAACCTATTTAACCAACCTTGAGAAAAGCTGGAACTCGATATTGATATCTCTTTGTAGTTCAAAACTACCTAAACAAACTCTAGAAACCGTTGAATATACCCTAGCAGATAATTTGAATATACCGATGTGGTCAAATTTCGACAGTTTTTTAACACACAAATATAAAACCCTCGAATCTGTAGGGAAGGCTTAAATAGCAAAATTACCCCCCTTCCATTAGTTAAAAGAGCAGACGAAAAGAAATGTAACACTTTTCATGCAAATTCTGGACCCTCAAATAGTCCCCGGAAGGCACAATAGAAGTCTTCCAATTGAAAACAGTAACGTTCAGTATAAATAGTGCACCGTGTCTAGTAGTCCGAGGAAATTCAATCATTAGCAGCCAAAATACTTCACCAGGATATTTTATTGGCGTTCAAGAAGTACGGACGGGTTTTTTAATTCCCTCCGTGTATTCAGATTGTGCACAAAGTAACCAATCAATAATAATAAAATAAAAACAAACAATCAAATAAAAATCAGTGCTCACAAATTATTAATAATAAACAAAAACAAATAGTGGACGAAATAAATAGATAAAAACAAAACAACAAAATGTAATGAGTGCTTCGCAGCCTCACCAGGCCGTAGGCATTCCTTAAATGCCTACTTCAGCTTTGTCGAGGCAACAAAAATAAAGTCGGCAAAAAAAATGTAACGGCGATTATGAGTCAGTTGAAATGAAAATTAAGGTAGCGCAATCCGCAGAAGCAGCAGTAAACAACAACCGGGCAACAACAAATGCGCCGAAAGCAAACGAAATAAAAAGGAAATCGAGTCTTTAATTAGACAATCGGTCGATACCAAAAAGTTGCAACCAGACACGCAAAATCATAAAAAGTCAGAAATTCTTAATGGCAACAGATTTGCCATGCTGATCAAGGAGCCTAAGGATGATGCAAAGGGTTCCACCATAGTCGTGAATGCCAAACCCCCTCCAATCTATTTGCGTGAGGCAAAAACAATTTTCATATTGTGAACTTGAAAAAAACCGTAGATGAAACACAAATTCAAACCTACATTGAAAAAAGTTTCATGGATGTTGTAAAGTACTTGTCAAACAATAACAAGAATTACTACTCTTACCAACTGAAGAGCTCAAAAGGCTTAGTTGTTGCCATAAAAGGTATATAGGCTTCGGTAGACTCTAACGATGTTAAAGAAGCACTGAAAGAAGCTGGTTTTAGTATTATATCAGTGATAAATATTTTTAACAGGAACAAAGTCTCACAACCAATGTTCAAAACAGAATTGATGTCAAATTCTAACCAACTAAAGATCCATCGCATAATCACCGTTGAGGAACCACGTAAGAGAAATGGTCTAGTACAATGTACAAACTGCCAAGAGTATGGACACACGAAGGCATATTGCACTCTCCGCAGTGTCTGTGTGGTGTGTGGTGATCTACTTCCTACTCCCAAATATACTCTTAAAAAAGAGGATTTTGTCCTGTTCATAAAGATTTGAACTCAAAGTTGTCACAGGGCATTCAAGCACGTCATATCCAAATGTTACAAACACCCGGTAATGAAAGCGTACCAACGTAAATGAGGGACTATTAGATTTCTATCTGAAAAAAATACAGATTAATGGTTATATCAGAAACGCATCTTACAAATAAAAATAATTTCAATATACCGGGATTAAGACTCCATGTTACAATTCATTCAGATGGAAAAGCGCATGGTGGTACGGCAGTGTTGGTTAGAAATCGGTTAAACCAATATGCTCTAGAATCTCATGGTACAGCGCAGTCACAACAATATCCCTACAAAATCGGGGTTTTGACTTAAACCTTACGGCTATATACATACTGTTCACTTCGTTTTAAAATTACAGATAGCGAATTTAAAGACTTTTTTGCAACACTAGGTCAAAGGTTTCTAGCAGGTGGAGATCACGTCTTATTAATCCGAAAGGACGTCAGCTGTACTACAATATTATGAATAAGCATGGTAAGCCGATTTACTGGCCCAGTGATAGAAAAAAATACCAGACTTAATAGATTTTGCTGTAGTCAAAAATATAGAAAGATCGCTTATGACAGCTGATACATGTACAGAGCTATCATCTGATCATTCACCTGTACTAATAAAGTCATACGAACAGCCCATAATATTTGAGCCAACAGTTTTTCCAGCATTTCGTAAAACTAACCGGTTGAAGTATAGGCAAAATAAATACAGGGAGAGACATTGATGAAAGATAAGAGAATTTAATTATGTAATAACTAATGCAGCTGTATTGGCAACACAAAAAAAAATAATAACAATGAACCAGTTGGTTTTAGAAAGATCACTAATAATGAAATAGAAAAGCTTGTAAATAAGAAAAGGCGAGCTTGGAAAATCACTTAGAAAAGGTATTTCAACCTAGTTGCCTAAAGAAAAACTTTAAGTTGCTCAACCCAATACTGCTAACGAGTCGCTTGTGTCTATTAGGACTTCCACTTCTGAAGTTACTAGAATCATAAAAGAGCTAAACTCGAAAAAGGCATCAGGACACGATAATATTACTCCAAAAATGCTAATTGAGTTACCAAATATTGCTATAACGGTTCTCTCCTTGCTCTTTAATACAATTTTTGGTTTCGGATACTATCCAATTTCGTGTAAAAAGTCGCAGATCATCATAATAGATAAACCTGGGAAAGACTTAACACAGCCGTCTTCCTATAGACCAATAGAGACCCAGTATTTCTAAAATATTTGAAAAAGTGTTATTATCAAAGATGACTCCACGAAAATAATATAATACCAACGCACCAATTGAGTTTTCGTGCTAAACATAGCACTGTAGAGCAAGTAAATAGAATTACCAACGAAATCAGGAAAGTATTCGAGCACAGAGAGACTGTTCAGCTATTTTCCTAGATGTAGCTCAGGCGTTCGATAAGATCTGGGACGAAGGCCTTTTATGGAAAATCAGAAACGTTTTACCTTACGAATTGCATAAAACTTTGGAGTCATATTTAAGAAAAAGGAAATTTACAGTTAAAGTAGCAGACTTCATATTAGAAGAACGAGTAATAAGGGCTGCTGTACTTCAAGGTATCGTGATAGGCCCAACTCTGTACATAATATATACGGTAGGCATTCCAACAACTATTAACGTATTGACATCCACTTTCACGGAGGACACAGCTCTAGTAAGCCGTAAAAAATGCCCCATATTATATTATATATTAGAGCAGTACTCAACTTTTGTCGAAGAATGGCTAGCCAATTGGCGAATACATATTTATGAGCAGAAATGCAAGCATGTTACTTTCTCTCTAAGAGCAGAAACGTGTTGGACAGTTACAATAAACAAGTAACTTATCTTGGGATTCACCGGGATAGAAGGCTCACGTAGCGAAAACAAAGTGAGTAAAATAACTTGCGTGAACTTAAGAGCATCAAATTATAATTAGCTTTTAAACAAAAATTCTAAACTTGGGCAACAAGGGGGATGGGATGAATTTAACAATTTTTGGTCATAAGATAGCACATACTAAAGAAATTATTCGTGGAAAGTTTTGTTTCGTTATGTTAATTGCTTCTTGATATGTGTTCTGGAAACTGAAAGAATCAATTGGACTTTAAAATTGTCCTATATGAGATGTAGGCGTGGTTGTTATCCAATTTCACTTATTTTCACACAGTGATATATAAACGTAAGAATAATGCCTCGTACGAAATCGGTTGGACGGGTCCCGAGACATGGGATTTCATCAAAAAGTAGGCGGTACCACCCGACTGTCCGGATTTCACAGTGGTTCCCATAAGACTCTCTCATACCATTTCAGTGTGAAAATTTAGTGCCTCTAGCGTATTTAATTATTGATTTATCGTGCTTTTATTAGTTTTAACAATAAAGTTATTTGGGGAGTGTGCAGTGTTATATATATTATAATGAAAAATAAAATAGTTTTTAAATAAATTAATAATATAATAAAATAAATTTTATAATGAGTTATTGAAGTATAAACTATTTTTTTTTTAAACTTTATTGAAAAGTATGTATATTCAAACTTATATAAAAGTACAGAAACACGAAGTTTTAATTAATAATATTCATATGTAAAATACGTATGTATATTTGTAAGCTTCTCAACTAAAGTACTCCATATCGAACCCGTTCCTCCACAGTCATCAAAACATCTCATGTACTTCAACTCCACATATGGGATTATGGGAACCAGATCTAAAAAGCCTAATACCCATTTAAAATAGATCGAAAAATTACAGAAATTCACTCGCACCGAAAGTTGTTTAAACTCTCAGCAATAAGCCCATAAGCGACGCACATACTTAGGTCGATTAATCAAAATTAGCTGGCCAAAAATCCATATTTTTTAATAAAAGGTTATCAAGCAATAGTACTTACAATAGAAAGAGAAATAGGCCAGTAAGAAGAATTTACCACCTCCACCCACCAAAAATTCACGGTGTGATTGCTCCCGTACTTCTAAACTTGATCTTCGCATTATTCGTCTGCTAATGTTTTTTGTGATCTCAGTTGACGAAGTAAAATAAGTATTATTTTTGTGCTTTCTAATTATTATTTCGCAAATATTGTGATGGATTTGAGTAATTCAGGTAAGATTTGTTATATTCTATGGTATTTCAAGTGTCTTAACTTCATTTTTGAAACAGGGTATGTAGCAAAATATTTTGTTTGGTAATTTTCTTGTTCAAATATAAATTAGTTATATTCTCGCCTCCTCTCGCGTAATAAATTTTATAGCTTTTAATAATAGATATATTACGCTAGCTTACGACACATATTTTAGCTACGGATAGCTAAAGCGACTTAAAGGTTTTTTAAGATTGGAGCATCCTCTAGTGGGTATAGACGCACGCATCCAAACTTTAGGCGCTCTATCTAGGCTCTAAGCTAGCAGATCCACTGAAGCTCCTGTGACTGTGGCGAATCGACACCGCCACATAGAAATATGTGTCCCCTCATCATGTTTGGACATGATGAACGACTAAAAAAAAACAAAATGACGACGGACCCATAATGAGCGGATTCTTGGTCAGCGTCTGTTCACCACGTTATTTGCGGCTGATATTACAACTTGGCCGGTACACAGCGTGGCGTACCGGGAGTCCTTGGACATCTTGACAGCGATGTCTATGCTGGTAGGATGGAAAGGGTGATGTGAGCTTGCTCTGCCGAGGTGTTAGCCGCGTGGTGTATTAGTAAACAGTCACTTCAGTCCCTGGTCAGGGAGTGTGCATTGGGTGCAGGAAGAGTAGCCTACGTTGCCTAGGGCGAGCGCAGGTCTGTCCTTGTATTCCGGGACTGGTAAAGCGCAGGACAGGCCTCAGGAAACTGGGGTAGGAGCATGGTCTCCGAGGGTACACCCGTTCCTGTCTATTTTGGCCCACCCCCTACACACGATGCGCTGAAAGAAACAAACAAATGGAGAGTGTTTTTAGAAAGTATACCAAAACCAATAGCAGCAGTGTACAAGACTGCATGATGAGCTACGGCACTCAAAGCCCTGGCAGCATGTTTTTAGAAACGGAAGCTGACCCCTTAAAACGAGCACCAAGATAGATGCGATCCCCAAAACAAGCGCTCACTGTTGAAAAACCTGTAAGAGCGAGGTCGTCGCCCCTTGCGCTGTAAGACAGCTCGCCTCAGGGGACAAGATCAAATAGCTAACAGAAGCAATAAAACTGCCACAATGATCAATTAATAATCAGATCCGTGACGTGCTTACTTCTGTGACGAGACTCCATGCACCTAAGGTTCGCGAGGATGCGCAGCTGACGCGAAAGACTCCGCCAAAAAAAAAGCCAGCCAAGAGGAAGTCCAAAAGAGAACCAACGCGTGCAAGAGGAATGAAGGAAGCATTCTTACAAAAAAACGGAAAACCAAAACACCCGATTAGGAAGGCTGCTTTTGCGCCACGTCCGAGGCCAGATGCAATTATCATAGCGCGCACTCGGGACATGTCATATAGCGATATGATTAGAGCCGTCAAAAAGGAAGATGATCTGAAAGAGCTTGGAGAGGACGTTTTGCGGATTCGGAAGACGGTAAAAGGCAAAATATTACTAAAAATGAAGAAGGCTCAGATGAAATACATAGTCCAGACGACCAGGCGCAAATAAGAGCTGTAACCCACGAGGTAACAGTGGAGATCCGAGACCTGGACGAAAGAAGACATAGCGGTGGCAATACGATCCCAAATTAAAGAGCTAATTTCATTTGACGAAATTGCGATCAAAGCCATCAGACAAGCGTACACGGGCGCGCAGACGGTAGTCATCAGCCTTCCCACAGCGGACTCAAAATGGCTGCTTGACGCTCATAAGATCAAGATCGGATGGGTGGTCTGCAGAATAAGAGAAAAGCCGAACCTCAGAAAGTGTTTCAGGTGCCTGGAATATGGCCAACTGGCGAGGGCATGTACGAGTGAAGTTGATTGAAGCAATAGTTGTGCTCAGTGTGATAAAAAGGAGCTTTTCGCAAAGAAATGTGATAACAGTCCGTCCGTGTGAAGCATGCAAAAGCAGCGGGAAAAAGGAGACCGGCCACCGGATCGGAAATTGGAAGTGTTCTCTATATCAAACGGCGTGTAAAATGAGAGATGTCCAAATCAACGTAAACCATTGTGAAGCTTCTCAAGAGCTGCTGAAGCCAGTCTCGTAGCTACAACTCCGGGCGCCCGGGGCCAAGGATGTTCTGCCGCCCCCCTTTATCTACCTACGTACAAGTTTCATGAAGTGGTTCGCACAAAAGTGAGTTTTTACAAAATATCTTCGATATTAAATATATAATATTTAGGAACTAGAAGCCACGCAAATTCTGAAGTTCCAAAATTCTCACAATACGGTTTTTGAGGAAATTTATAGTAAATTTACACACATTAAAAGCCATAGAAAAAACCCATTTTCGCCCTATATCTTGTACACTTTTGACACAATTTGCAGGAATTTTTGCCCGAATTGGAGTTTTTAAACACCATTTTTGAAAATTTGGAGAAATAAAAGTATTTATTACATTCAAAGCATGGGGTAACTGTGAGAGTGACACGTCGTTAGACAAAGCTAGAAAAGTGCATCTTTAAGTTCTATCACTATTTTTAAGAAAGATATAAGCCAAAAGATATAAGACAAATTCAAAGACTGAAGAGTATTTGAGTAAAAATTAATATTTTTCCTTGTTATTCAGATTATTACATTGTGAGTGTACAACTCTTTATCTTTTATAATAAATTTTGTAAAAAAATTTGTGGAAGTATTTTTCTGAATAGTAAAAAACAGCGAAGATCGTTTTGCCGCCCCCAAGACGTTGCGCCCGGGTCGACGGCCCCCTAGCTACGCCACTGGCTGAAGCAAACAATCTTCGAAGAAAAGGTAGATGTGGCTATAGTGTGTGAACAGTATACAAACATAAACGCTGACACATGGATACAAACACGATCCAGCGTAATAAAATTGCAAAAAAAAGGATCGAAAGTGCAAACGTTGGATGAAGAAATTCTCAAAGTTATGTTTAAAGGGAACCTAGGTGGTGACAAATGAATATATTTTTGAGCTGCACCGAAATGTGTGCTCTTTATTAATACTCTTAAGACTAACTAACTGGAAGATGGAGTCATGTGTAGAAGTTCACGCAAGTGAGGAAAGTTTTCTGATCCCCATTCACTTGGGAGTGGCCAGCAGCTCACGACTTCCGGTCTCTGACCAAGTACATCCGTTTGAAGGCGATCTAAGGTGAGAGGGCGAAACATCCCTATATAGGGTTGTGCGCTGGCTTTGGGACCCGCCACGTAAAAAAAACACTCCCAATGAAAAGTCACAACCAGCCTCGGATGAGAGACTCCCTTTTGTTGACGACCATGGCAAACGAAATAAGGACTAAGAATTGAGGGCATGCACCTGGAATATCCGGTCCCTTAATTGGGAAGGTGCCGCTACCCAGCTGGTTGATGTTCTCGTTAAAGTGAAGACTGACATCACCGCCGTCCACGAAATACGATGGAAGCGACAAGGACAGAAACGAGTAGGTCCTTGTGTCATTTACTACAGTGGCCATATAAAGGAGCGCAAGTTTGGTGTGGGATTCGTGGTGGGAGAGAGAATACGTCGCCGAGTACTATCATTCACGATGGAAGAGAAGGACGATGGGACCAAAGATGCCTTCTATGAGTGCTTGGAGCGCACTTATGAGAGCTGCCCCCACGATGTTAAAATCGTGCTTGTCGACTTTAACGCCAGGGTGGGCAAAGGAGGTATATTTGGCACTAGGGTCGGTAAATTCAGCCTACCCGACGAAATATCCACTAATGGGTTGAGGCTATGGTTATCTGTACTACTAGATTCCAGCACAAGAAAATACGTCAAAATACCTGGCTGTCTCCGGATCGAAAAGTCACCAACCAAATCGATCATGTTGTGATAGACGGAAGACACGTCTCCAGTGTTCTACTCGGACCACTAGCTTGTTGCAGCCAAGATCCGCACTCGTCTCTGTGCAGCAAAAAGCGCATTTTAACAAACACAAGGAAGGTTCGACGGCGAGAAGCTGCAATCATAACAGATAGCCTAACGATTTTCTACTCGACTTGCACTCCTGCTCTCTGTGAGCACTCGTCAACAACTTGGTATAAGGGAACTGTGGGACAGCATTTCAAACTCCTTACGTACAGCTGCAACCGAAGCCATTGGTTTTCGGAAAATGCAAAAGAACAGCTGACCGTGTCGTAGCGGAGAGAAAACAGACTGACTACCTCGCAACGTTACGATCGACCACAACACGTGCGGGATGGGATAGATACCGAGAGTTGAAGAGGGAAACGAGACGTATTTGCAGACAGAAAAAGAAAAAGGCCGAAATGCGTGAGTACGAAGAGCTTGATAAGCTGGCCGGCAGGGGTAATGCTCGAAAATTCTACTAAAAGTTGAGGCGACTAACTGAAGGTTTCAAGACTGGTCACTGATGCCCAGATCATACTTAAATTATGGAGGGAACACTTCCCCAGCCTGCTGAATGACAGTGAACGTACAACGCCAGGAGAAGGCGAACCCGATTCCCAATCAATGACGATGGAGCAGACGTTCCATTGCCCGACCATGAAGAGGACGAATAGCAATTACCCGCCTGAAGAACAGCGAAGCGGCGGGAGCCGATGAATTGCCAGTCGAGCTTTTCAAACACGGCGGCGAAGAGCTGATAAGGAGCATGCATCAGCTTCTTTGTAAAGTATGGTCGGACGAAAGCGTGCCAACCGATTGGAATTTAAGTGTGCTATGCCCAATCCATAAAAAAAAAGCCCCCACAATCTGCGCCAACTACCGTGCGAGAAGCCTCCTCAACATCGCGTATAAAGTTCTATGGACCGTATTGTGTGAAAGATTAAAGCCCACCGTCAACAAACTGATTGTACCTTATAGTGTGGCTTCAGACCTGGAAAATCAACAACTGACCAGATTCACCATCCAAGCAATTCTTAGAAAAGACCGGAGAGAGAAGAATCAACACTCACTGACCTCTTTCATCGATTTCAAGGGCTGCTTTCTATGGTACGAAAAGGAGCTGCTTTTATGCCACGATGTCTGAGTTTGGTGTCACCGCAAAACTAATGCGGCTGTGTAAACTGACGTTGAGCAACACCAAAAGCTAAGTCTGGATCGGGAAGGACCTCTCCGAGCCGTTCGATACCAAACGAGGTTTCAGACAAGGCGACTCCCTATCGTGCGACTTCTTCAACCTGCTTCTGGAGAAAATAGTTCGAGTCGCCGAAATAAATAGAGAAGGTACCATCTTCTCTAAGAGTGTACAGCTGCTGGCGTATGCCGATGATATTGATATCAGCGGCCTCAACACCCGCGCCGTTAGTTCGCCTTTCTCCAGGCTGGACATGGAAGCACAGAAAATGGGTCTGGAAGTGAATGAGGGCAAAACAAAATATCTCTTGTCATCAAACAAACAATCGTCGCACTCGCGACTTGGCTCTCACGTCACTGTTGACAGTCATAACTTTGTAGTCGTAGATAATTTCGACTATCTTTGAACCAGCGTAAACACCACCAACAATGTCAGCCTGGAAATCCAACGCAGGATTGCTCTTGCCAGCAGGTGCTACTTCGGACTGAGTACGCAATTGAAAAGTAAAGTCCCCTCTCGACGAACAAAAGCAAACTCTATAAGTCGCTCATAATTCACGTCCTGCTATATGTTGCAGAGGCTTGGGCGATGACAGCAGCCGGTGAGTCGACGTTACGAGTTTTCGAGAGAAAAATTCTGCGAAAGATTTATGGTCCTTTGCGCATTGGCCACGGCGAATATCGCATTCGATGGAACGATGAGCTGTACGAGATATACGACGACATTGACATAGTTCAGGGAATTAAAAGACAGCGGCTACGCTGGCTAGGTCATGTTATCCGGATGGATCAAAACACTCCAGCTCTGAAAGTATTCGACGCAATACCCGCCGGGGGAAGAAGAGGAAGACCTCCACTCCGTTGGAAGGACCAAGTGGAGAAGGACCTGGCTTCGCTTGGAATACCCAATTGGCGCCACGTAGCGAAAAGAAGAAACGATCGGCGCGCTGTTGTTAACTCGGCTATAATCGCGTAAGCGGTGTCTACGCCAATTAAGAAGAAGAGAAGAAGTATGAAGGGAAAAAAGTATTTTTTAATTTTAATTCATAAAAAGTCCAGCAACACTGGTTCTGTAATGTTCACATAAAACATGCATTGTCATTATACTTCTTCTCTCACACTGGTTCTGTGATTTTTGTCATTCAACAAGCGCCGACGAACGCGAACAGTAAAAGTAATTTTTCTCAAATTTTTTAAAAGTGAACAAAAGAGAACAAAATATGGAACTGTGCAAGCCAGATATAAATAGCTTTTGCTACTGCTGTGGTCAATATGTCTCAACACATCAAAAAAGGGGAAACTTCAGTACTGATTTTGTTCAAACATACGAGATGTACTTCTACCAAAATGTTATAGTGAACGAAAATTGGGTACCAAATATAGTGTGTTAAAGCTGCTACAACCGTCCAATGGTTAAAGTATGCCATTCGGTATCCCAATGACTTGGATTAATCCTGGCGAAGGTCCATTGAATCCATTGAATTGCTATGCATGTGCGAATAAAGGAGCCGCAAAAAGGATAAGAAAATCGTATAATTACGTTGGTGTTGCAAGTGCCGCAACACCATTGCCTCATTCGGACCACATTCCTGTGCCAAAAGCTTCTAGTCCAGATATTTTCTCTTTTACGACTGCTCCGACATATCATGCACGTTATGATCCCCCATATGAGCCATCAGTATCCAATGAGCCAATTTTAATAAATCAAAATAAGCTTGAATCAATTGTTGCCAAGTTGGAATTAACACAGCATAAATCGGAAGAGCTGGCTTCCATTTTGAAATCAAACAATTTGTTGGCACCCGGTGTGAAAGTCACAGCTTATCGAAGTCGTCAGGCAACACTCCAAAGTTTATTCCTTGTGAATGATGAAAAAACTTCTGCATATTGCCCGGATGTAGGAAAATTGATGAACGCAATGGAAGTAAAATATGAAGCAGATGACTTTAGATTATTTATTGACAGTTCAAAACTCAGCTTGAAGGCGGTTTTACTGCATAAGACCAATAAAAAACCTTCAGTTCCAATCGCCTATAGTACAGAAACGAAAGAAACATATGATGCATTGGAAAATATTTTAAAATGGTTAACTACGCCAAACATATGTGGCGCATATGCTGCGATTTAAAAGTTGTAGCAATGCTTTGCGGTCTTCAAAGCGGCTATATAAAATATATGTGCTTTTCGTGCGATTGGGACACACGATTTTCCGGTGACCAATATGCATGCCACGGATGGAAACTCAGAGAGCACAGCAGGTTACAAACGGCCAATATTATTCGTGAGCCTCTAGTGCTGAAGGAGAAGATATTGCTGCCTCCACTGCATATTAAACTTGGAATTGTTAAGAATTTTATCAAAACTGTCGCCAAAAGAGATGAAGTTTTCTTGTTTTTGAAACTAATTTACCCGAGACTAGGCGAAAGTAAAATTAAAGAAGGTAAGTTATAATATCACTTTCATTTCCCATGGTTTTCCATCTTAACAAATTAATTTTTTCCAATCAGGCGTACTAAATGGTCAAGATATACGAAAGCTGATTAAAAGTGACGCATTCAACAATATTTTGATTGACGCTGAATTGAATGCATGGCAGGCAATCAAAGAAGTAATAGAAGGCTTGTTGGGAAAGCATCGTTCTAACAACTACGATGTTTCTGTCGCAAGGATGTTAAGAGCATTCTCGTTAAATGGTGTCCACATGTCCTTGAAAATCCATTATTTACATCATCATCTGGACTACTTCAGCAAACAATTGGCTACCGAATCTGATGAACAAGGTGAACGCTATCATCAAGTTGCTATGCCATTTGAAATGAGGTAATACTGATTTTTTATTTTTTCAAATTCATTTTAATAAAACAAAAACTTACAGATATAGAGGCAAAAAGTCGCCGAGTGCAATAATTGCGGAAATTTGCTGGTGGAGTAAGCTTGTGTGGCAAGACAGAGATGATCTTGATGATAAAGAATTTTCAGGAGATGCAGAAGGGCCAACAGTGGAGTCACTCATTGACATTATGTGTGGTTCAGAAACTGATGATAACGATGAATGCGATGCCACTAGTCCCGAACCACCACCATCGAAAAAGTCTAGGCAATATTTATTAAAATAAATAAAAATAAATAAATAAAATAAAAATAAAAAATTATAAAAAATGTTTACTTTATTTTTTTAGTAGTTTATGGCCAGAAGTCTGGAGTTATTGGGGAAAATTTATAAAAAAGGCGATAAATGACACTTTTTTGAATAAAAACAAATAAAAACAAATAGAAATTGCAACTCTTAATTTTTCTAAATTTGTTTCATCAAAATCGCACAAGTGGCTCGCGAGTTATGTTAAACTACGTTTTTGCCAAAATGTTACAACTAAGCGAAAAACATCAAGATAAGGAAAAAATTTAAAAGGTCATAAAAAAACTGACACATACGAACGCCAAACCCTTTGAGGGTTTTACTATACTGACCTAGTACCATCACCCTGACTTGGAATTTCTCACCACCCAGATTAGCTGTTGTACTGTGTTATTGGATAATATTCAGCCGTAGCTGAGAGTCTAGGCGTTCGCAGCAACTCGAACTGATATATGAAACGGCTTGGCACATTTTACATCGAGATTTAAATTGAAAGCATACAAAATACAGCTTGTGCAAGAACTGAAGCCGCTCGGTCTTCCTCGACATCGCGGGCTCTTGAAAAGTTCCAAAAAGATCTGAAATAAACAGACGCAGGTATCGATTCATAATGGATGGAGATTTCAACGCAAAAACCACGTTTTGGCGTTCAAGGCTTACGACTTAATTGTACGATCATAATTGTAAAATTCAGAGGTTTAGAAATTAAAGTTTAGCAAAATATCTTCGGTCTCTTACCAATGGATGAAATTGCGATTACTCTCTTTGGAAAAGCTGTAAAAGATTACAAACACCAGAAATTCAAGCATGTCCCTTTAAAATAAGTGCTGATAGTTTGAGCCAGAGATAATTCAAAAAATTCAGAAGCATTTTTGGATTATTTAGACGAAGTATTTTTCCAATATGAAACATAAGTATATTATCCTACTGTGTTCAGTCAAGAATGCGAAGAAATCTCAAGTTACACACGTAGTGAGCTGAGTGAGGAAATAGAAAATCTGAAAACCAAAAAATCCCCCGGTTACGACCTGATTACTGCCAAGGCTCTACAACAGTTTTCCCCAATATGAATAGTAAAAGTCACCATCATTATTAACGAGTCTTTTCATATTAAATAAGTCTTAATAAAGTCATAGAACATAAAACCGTAATCCCAGCACATCAGTTTGGGCTTCGAGCTATTCACGATTTCACAGAATTACACACATTAGTGAAAAAGCATTTGAGGAAAAAATTCTGTTTTTGGATATTGTAAAAGCGCTCGATACAGATTGTCACAAAGGTTTGCTTTCGAAATTGGAACTGGTTTTACCGAAACAACATCATCATAAAATTATATTTATTTATTCTCGCATAACCTGACAGTAGACTGCAAGTGATTACATGTTTGTTTGCTGTTGGTAGTAGTTAACATGAGTCAACCACTAATCTTCAAAAAGCTGTAAATCCTACAATAGGCCAAAAGGTCTATACACATTATTTTCACGTACAACAACATACAGCATTTACCAATTTTTATAGACAGTCGACTTTGACTTTAAGCAACGTTCAAAAGTTCATGTAAAAAATAAATGGTAAAAGCTAGACGTGGGACTCAAGATTATGAATTGGTTAATTTGTAACAAATCAGTTTTACTCATCGAAAATAAATTCTATATCTATAAATAAATATATGGAGCTATGATGCACAACTTTGAGGATGTACTAACTCACATAGTAAAAAAGTCTTCCAACAATTCCAAAACAATTTTCTATATACATACATATACTCTATAAAACTCACACATTGACCGACGAATTCGGCAAAAGATTTGTGAGAAAAACGAAAATCATTATATGTAGTATATGTGAGTTATATACAAGTATATGGTATTATGGACCCGATTTCTCTTTTTACAAATACCACATACTAAAAAGTTATTAGTAATATAGGGGCTAGGTTACGTTTTTTTAAGGAGGGTGGAGTCATGTGTAGAACTTCACGCAAGTTCTCTGATCGCCATTCACTTGGGAGTGACCAGAAACGATTCTTTTACATATGACTCAAGCAGCTCACGAATTCCGGTCTTTGGCCAAGTATCCTCTGTGTAGCCTAACATATCCGTTTTAAGGCGAGCTAAAGTGAGAAGGCGAAACATTCCCTACATAGGGTTGTGCGCTGGGTTTGGGACACGCCACCCCCAATGAAAAGTAACAACCAGCCTCGGATGAGAGACCCTCCTTTTGATGACGACCATGGCAAACGAAATAAGGACTAAAAGCTTAATAAGCTGGCCGACAGGGGTAATGCTCGAAAATTCTACGAAAAATTGAGGTGACTTACAGAAGGTTTCAAGACCGGAGCATACTCTTGTAGAACCCCTAAAGGTGATCTAGTCACCGATGCATGCATCAGCTTTTTTGTAAAATATGGGCTGACAAAAACATGCCCAATGATTGGGATTTAAGTGTGCTCTGCCCTATCCACAAAAAGGGAGACGCCACAATCTGCGCCAACTACCGTGCGAGAAGCCTCCTCAACATCGCGTATAAAGTTCTATGGACCGTATTGTGTGAAAGATTAAAGCCCACCGTCAACAAACTGATTGTACCTTATCAGTGTGACGTTAGACCTGGAAAATCAACAACCGACCAGATTCACCATCCGCTAAATTTTAGAAAAGACCGGAGAGAGAAGAATCAACACTCACGACCTCTTCATCGATTTCAAGGCTGCTTTCTATGGTACGAAAAGGAGCTGCTTTTATGCCACGATGTCTGAGTTTGGTGTCACCGCAAAACTAATGCGGCTGTGTAAACTGACGTTGAGCAACACCAAAAGCTAAGTCTGGATCGGGAAGGACCTCTCCGAGCCGTTCGATACCAAACCAGGTTTCAGACAAGGAGGCTCCCTATCGTGCGACTTCTTCAATCTTCAATCTGCTGCTGGAGAAAATAATTCGAGCTGCAGAACTTAATCGAGCAGGTACCATCTTTTATAAGAGTGTACAGCTCCTGGCCTATTCCGATGATCTTGATATTATCGGCCTCAAAACCCGCGCCGTTGGTTCTGCTTTCTCCAGACTGGACAAGGAAGCAAAGCAGATGGGTCTGGAAGTGAACGGGGCAAGACGAAATATCTCCTGTCATCAAACAAACAGTCGTCGCACTCGCGGCTTGGCTCTCACGTCACTGTTGACAGTTAAATCTTTGAAGTTGTAGATAGTTTCGTATATTTGGGAACCAATGTAAACACCACCAACAATGTCAGCCTGGAAATCCAACTCAGGATAACTCTTGCCAACAGTTACTACTTCGGACTGAGTAGACAATTGAAAAGTAAAGTCCTCTCTCGTCCTGCTATATGGTGCAGAGGCTTGGACAATGACAACAACTGATGAGTCAACGTTACGAGTTTTCGAGAGACAAATTCTGAAAAGATTTATGGTCCTTTGCGCATTGGCCACGGCGAATATCGCATTCGATGGAACAATGAGCTGTACGAGATATACATACGACGACATTGACATAGTTCAGGGAATTAAAAGACAGCGTCTACGCTGGCTACGTTATGTTGTCCGAATGGACGAAAACACTCCATCTCTGAAAGTATTCGACGCTGTACTCGGAAGGAAGCAGAGGAAGAGGAAGACCTCCACTCCGTTGGGAGGACCAAGTGAAGCAGGATATGGCACGCTGTTGTTAACTCGGCTTTAAACGCGTAAGCGGTGCGTAGGCCAGTAAAACAGAAGATATTAAGTTTTCGTTCAAACTCATCCATTTTACGCACAAATATACATTGTTATGAGTAAAACGCGCCCCCTCATTTTCATTGAGATAACTCACATATTGGCCGATATATGCCGTACAAAGTCACGCGGAAGTTCAAGAAACTTAATGTTATTTTTTTATATTAATTATAATATACTCGTATAATACCATTATCAGAAAGGGAATTTCCTGAATTTAAAATATTTATCTCACACATGGACCGATATTTTCGATACCTAGAACCTTGAACAGATTTTGTTGGATTTGAAAAATGTTTGGTCATAAGATGATAATATTAATTGCTTTCGATTTGTGTACCGGAAAATCAAAGAATCAAGTGGAGTTTAAAATTGTGCTTTATGGGAAGTAGGTGTGTTTCTTGTGCGGTTTTGTCTATATTCCTACTAGTTGAAATCGGTTAGGTCAAGTCCCGAGAAATGGGATTTCACCAAAACGTGGGCGGTGTCACGCCCATAGTTCAATTTTCATACCGGCTCCCATAAAGCTCTCTAATACCATCACGGAGGTAAAATTGTATAACTCTGGCTTACTTAGTATTGATTTATTGCGCTTAGTAGATTTTAACACTACTGATATAAAGGGAGTGGGCAGGGTTATTTAATTTTGTTTATTTTACGATTTCACCCGTTTTCAAACTATGTATCGTTAGGAGTTCTTAGCGTTAGTATTTGAGTCGGATGAATTCGGTTGCTGTAGCTTTATTGGTTTAGGAGATACATACGTTAACCAACTTTTCAAATTTTTTGTCCACAGTTAACATTGATTTTGGTCATGGGCTTTTTAATGGTTTTCGGTTAATGGCGTTTTGTGGGCATGGCAGTGGTCTGATTACACCCAACTCTGTAGCAACAGGTTGTAAGAGTATAAATACTAAAAAACTTGACAGATGACAGCGTTAAACCCGATAAACTGCACTTATCGGGATTAACTCAGGAGCTACTACAGCCAACTACCGTGTAAATGCCAAACATAACGGTCAAAATTTTAAGGAGTTAGTGGCATTTTAGTTCTCAGCATTGTTGAAAAATGACAGCTGTATTCTATTGCAAAGGAACAGTCCCCAACACTGAAATGGAAAATGGAACGAAAATTAAAAATGTTTAGTATTTAGCACATTTTTTAAATCAAAAATATTAAATTTGTTTCAATTTGAGATGGTATTAATAAAGAATCGCACAAAACTTGAAACGTCAATCCGCTATGCACTAACTAGTATTGTTACTATCACCTTAAAATTTGGATATAATTAAGTGCGCAGTTAAGCGGAGTTAACGCAGTCGCCAAGGCTATAACTTTGAAATAGTTCTATATTTGCATTACTCTTACGAAGTTGTTTTTTGAAAAGGTATATCGAATTTTGTATTTCCCAAGAAAGTGTGTATTTAATCATTAGTATCTGTTTCCCTTTCAAAATAATCACCCCCAGACATATTGGCTTTTTTCCAATATTCAAAGCACTTAAAAAAGTAATTTTTTGTGATCTTGATAAGTTCCTCTTTCGATGCAGTTTTTATCCCCTTAATTGCTTGCTAGCGGCGAGTCGTCGTCACAAGGGGACAGGTCTGGGGAAAATGGTGGCTGCACCACGCTTATTGTGTTTTTTTAAACGCGCGTATAAGCAACGATGAGTGAGCTGGGGCGTCATTATGGTGCCAAATCCTACCGTTTTTGGCGGATTGCATCGAGTTAATTGCACATAACTTGCAGGTATTATTTTTCTTGAGCCCTTTGGCCAGAACTCGTGTTGCGCCAAGACCCAACTCAAACTCCAAATCATTAGTTAAAATCGATATTTTTAGTTCCGCAGAAATTTCTTCAATGTTGCTTCGACGATTTGCCAATACTATTTTCTTCACTTCATTATTGATTTTGTCTTTTCTTGACTTGCTCTGAAAACATTTTGTATTACCGAAAAACATTTCTTTTGTTCAATGTAGTTTCACCTATACCACAGTCAACATTCGGAATGCGCCCGCGAACATAATTATGTTTTCCTCAAAAAAATTTATACAGTCTTTTATCCATTTTTGGAATAAGTAAAAGTCGAAGACGAACCAAAACGCGTCCAAGCAAAACAGCTTTCAAAAATTATCTAAACATTGAAAATGCCCGACTTCGTCAGCATAGGTAAGGGATATATGTAAATACCAACATAACGCAACAAAACAATCGAAATCGAATGCACGTAACCCGCGAAAATTCAAAATTCGCGATAATTTTTATACGAACCTTGTATGTCTGTTTGGGTTTGTGAAATGAAACAGTATTTCCTTTGGGTTTAAAAAATCTTAACGGAAGATAAATTGAATTTGCTATCTAAAATCATTAGTTGTGGTCGTCCTCTAATCAATATGAACTTTCTTATGCCCGGTTTCACAGTCCACACTTAAGTTGTGCTTAAGATAATACAGGAAAATAATGTTATACACAGTGGCAGATTTGCAATCCCAGCCGTTCTAGGCCCCAGGCCATGTGCCGCCCCTTTCTCAGCACCCATCATTATAGACTAAAGACATAATTCATGATTTTACTTTATTTCCACTTTTAATTGATTCAAAAAATTGTTTAACTAAAAGCTAGCGGATAAAGCTAGTTTATAATATTTTCCGAGATTTCAGGGATGATTGGACATTTAAATAAAACATTTAAAAATGGTTTTAGGTTTTGTTTTTAATAAAATAAGTGTTTTAATCGTACAATGTGTTACAAAACTCGTCTGCACTTAAGCGCAGCAAAACCATTAATCAAATCTTCGCAATCCAATTTGCTTAAAAAAGCAGCTTCTATGTTAAGCAAAGCAAGATCGTTTAACCTCTGCTCCGTCATTGTTGTGCGTAAATAGTTTTTCACTCTCCGCAAACAAGAAAACGATCTTTCTCCAGTACAGTTACTGGCAGGTGTACACACACATATACGAAGAGCAATATCCACGTTTGGGTAAATGGTTTGAAGATCTTCGGTTCGTAACCATTTCAACTGACTGTACTCTTTCGCTCCTCATTTTTTATGCTGCAGTGAGAACGAAAATGAAGACATTTTTCTGTAAAATCGTCTTCTAAGTCAGTAGAATAAATCATTTGCAATGCCTTGGCCTTATCTTCGACTTCTGAGATGTTTAGATTCGTCAGGTTGGTAATAAAGTAAAATTTATTGTAGAGTAATTTATAAGCATCCCGACGTCTTTTCAGTTCTTCTAATCTAAAATTTTCACGGCCATTTTTTTGTTGCATCTCTTCACCTGTATTTGTCTCGCCAGGAAGCAGTTTTTGCTTTCGATTGCGTCGAAAATCTTTTTCGTATTCCTGTACGAAGGACAGTTTCTTCGCTTTTTTTTCGAAATCATTGAAATTCTCTCTTGTTTCGCCAATCTCTTGGACAATGGTAATGCCAATTTCCACACTCTGAAGTTTTTTACTTGTGGCGTTAATGCGATCTAGTAAATCTCCCCAAAAAACAGCCATGAGGGCCGTTTCAAACGAATACCTCTTGCTTCGCATATAACGATTCTCTTCTGTTGTGTGTCATTTTCGATGGTGACTAGCGCTTTATGGATTTCATTCCAGGATTCGCGTAAACTTTTGCATGCGTCTGCACGAGCTGACCATCAGGTCGTTGATAGACTTTTGACGGTGAAATGGGTTTGAAGTAGTTCCCAACGCTGAGTTGTCGCTGCAAAGAAATTGTATAACTCTTGGAATAGAGAAAAGAACGAACAAGCCTCTTGGCTGCTTTCAGCTGCACATTCACCTACTAAATTCAGCGAGTGTGCTGAACAGGGAACATAGTCGGCAAGGGGTGAAATTTCCTTTATTTTAGCTTGCAGGCCGTTATAATTGCCTGCCATGTTAGCTGCGTTGTCATATGATTGCCCGCGACAGTTTGAAATGTCAACTCCCAATTCAGTTAAAGTTGAAGTAACAGCATCTGTCAATATTGTGATTTGTGGCCTGTGTTTAGAATAAGCTTGAGAAACCGTTCTACAGGTGATCGATTAGGCAGGACATATCTGATTACATAAGTGAGCTGGTCTACGGCGTCGAGTCAATGATCAGAGAAAAATATTTTGATGTTAATATTTCCCATTACAATTGTTTCCAAAAATTTGTTTCCCATAAGTCGAATGAACTCTTCGCATGTTGTTGAAGAAAGATAACTCGTAAATCCTGAGGCTGGATTTCCATAACGTGTAATGTGTTTAGCTAAGAACGGATCGAGCACGGTGATGAGCTCTAAGGACATTAAATAATTTCCATTGTGGATTGATCCAAATTTTTCGTCGTGTCCTCTGAAAGGCAAACCACGTGATGCAAGTGCTTTTACGCATGCAACTACTCTTTTCAGAATGTTTTTCAAGTAATTAATTTTTACATCTAATTGCAATGCTAATGCGCGGTCTATGCGACCTAACACGGTGCTTCGTTCTTCCATATGCAGAACAGATAATTTGTGAGTAGGCGACTTCTCATGAGTTGACACTCGATGATATGAACTTTTCGAGTCATTTTTTGTCGAACTGACTCTCCCCGCCATTAAAAAACAAACAAGGACCATAAAAAACACATCCAGTACTTTTGAAATAAATTAGCCACTTACGCGAAACTTTTTCACCATTGAGAAGCTGACGTTCGAATAAATGTCTCGACAACTGTCGCGCTTTATCTTTGTTAATGCGCTCACTCTTGGGAAAATCATTTTGGATGTTTTGATTGGCTCCGTTCTTACAAATGTGATCACGCGTGAACTCGTCGATTGTCCATTTAGCTGGATCGTCATTGATTTCGTAGAGCTCCTGGTCCGAAGGATTGGGCTGCACTCCTACTCCTGCCACTCCTGGTACGAGTGGGATATCTTCGGCTTGTTCTTTTGATATACTTGCCACATTGATCAAAGTATTTTCCCTTGAAGGCACTTTAGACACTGCAGAATCATCAGTTGACGGATCGCCACTACTACTTAGAACGTCGAATGTTGGGTCTATAATAGGATCTTGAATATCTGTAGACGGTTTTCCGAAGAAATCGTCTAATTTCCGCGTTTTTTTAATCGTATCCTATTGTTTATCATCTTTTTCTTTAGCTCGTTTGCGATACTCTGCCCCACTTAACTTTACCCTTTGCTTTCCGTCCATATTTAACTATGTAACACAAAATTTTTACGTGTGCGTGAGATAATTACAAACGCGCGTAATAACAATAGGTTAGGTACCTAAGTACCTATTCTTCCTAGTTACTTTATATGTACGATGTACGAAATTATTTATACTTTGATACACAAAAATAATGATTTAGGAAGATAATATAAACATACGGTTAAGATACTTTGCATTTGTGTTTTTTGTTGGCACGATTTGCCGCC
Organism: Bactrocera tryoni; assembly: GCF_016617805.1. Taxonomy (NCBI): domain Eukaryota; kingdom Metazoa; phylum Arthropoda; class Insecta; order Diptera; family Tephritidae; genus Bactrocera; species Bactrocera tryoni. The sequence goes on from NW_024395977.1 coordinate 4,076,527, forward strand.
CTTAATATCTGGCCGCCCTGGGCCCGGGCCTACTGGGCCTTAGGGCAAATTCGCCACTGGTTATACAGTTCATGCTTAAGTTATGCTTAAGAACTGAAAATGGGATACTTAAGCAGTGGTTAAGTAACAGCTGATTTTTGTTTTGAATTGCTCTGAACTTTCAGTTATTTGTGAAAATAAGAATAATAAGAAATTATTTTTTGTGAAAAAATATGGAATCGGATCGGAAATATGGAATCGATTTTGGCAGTGACCCAGAATACGATAACCCGAGGAATATAATAATATTGCGACGAACAAAAGAAATCAGATTCCGGCAAATATTCTTGAAGCTATATGACGATAAAGATTTCTGCGACAGATTTCGGATTAACAAAGAAACAGCTTGCAATGTGCTCGATTGTATTCGATTACAAATTGAGCACAAAATTATGTATACATTTCTTTTAGGAATCATGCACTATCGCCAGAACAAATGTTTTTGCTTATATTGCGCTTTTATGCTACGGGAAATATGTTGAGGATAGTAGGAGATTTATTTGGAGTATCTAAAAGTATGTTAAGTATTTTATGGATGATATTTGCAAAACTTATGTTGCCCATAACGTTGCCATATATCATAATAAAATTTTATAGAAATTAAGCTTTTACTGTGAAATGCAAAAGACTACTAATGCTTAGCTAAGATTTTATTTGGACACAACTTAAGTATGTAGAACACCCAAAGGTGATCTAGTCCCCGATGCCCAAAGCATACTTAAATTATGGAGGGAACACTTCTCCAGCCTGCTGAATGGCAGTGAACGCACAACGCCAGGAGACGGCGAACCCGATTCCCCAATCGATGACGATGGAGCCGACGTTCCATTGCCCGACCATGAAGAAGTTCGAATAGCAATTACCCGCCTGAAGAACAACAAAGCGGCGGGGGCCGATGGATTGCCGGCCGAGCTATTCAAACACGGCGACGAAGAACTGATAGGGAGCATGCATCAGCTTCTTTGTAAAATATGGTCGGACGAAAGCATGCCCACCGATTGAAATTTAAGTGTGCTATGCCCAGTCAAAAAAAGGGAGACCCCACAACCTGCGCCAACTACCGTGGAATAAGCCTCCTCAGCATCGCGTATAAGGTTCTATCGAGCGTATTGTGTGAAAGATTAAAGCCCACCGCCAACAAACTGATTGGACCTTATCAGTGTGGCTTTAGACGTGGAAAATCAGCAACCGACCAGATATTCACCATGCGCCAAATCTCGGAAAAGACCCGTGAAAGGAGAATCGACACACGTTATATCTTCGCCAATTTCAAAGCTGATTCGACAGCACGAAAAGGAGCTGCCTTTATGCCGCGATGTCTGAATTTGGTATCCCGCTAAAACTAAGTACTCCGCAAGGATCGGGAAGGACCTCTCCGAGTCGTTCGATACCAAACGAGGTGTCAGACAAGGCGACTCCCTATCGTGCGACTTCTCCAATCTGCTACTGGAGAAAATAATTCGAGCTGCAGAACTTAATCGAGCAGGTACAATCTTTTAGAAGAGTGTACAGCTGCTGGCGTATGCCGATGATATTGATATCATCGGCCTCAACACCCGCGCCGTTAGTTCTGCTTTCTCCAGACTGGACAAGGAAGCAAAGCAAATGGTTCTGGGAGTGAACGAGGGCAAGACGAAATATCTCCTGTCATCAAACAAACAGTCGTCGCACTCGCGACTTGGCTCTCACGTCACTGTTGGCAGTCATATTTTTGAAGTTGCAGATTATTTCGTATCCAAACTCTATATGTAAGTCACTCATAATTCCCGTCCTGCTATATGTTGCAGAGACTTGGACGATGACAAGAAAGAAAAGTTCTGCGTAAGATTTATGGTCCTCTGCGCGTTGGCTACGGCGAATATGGCATTCGATGGAACGATGAGCTGTATGAGATATATGACGACATTGTTCATAGCTCAGCGAATTAAAAGACAGCGGCTACGCTGGCTAGGTCATGTTGTCCGAATGGACGAAAACACTCCAGCTCCGAAAGAATTCGACGCAGTACCCGCCTGGGGAGGCAGAGGAAGAGGAAGACCTCCACTCCGTTGGAAGGACAAAGGACCTGGCTTCGCTTGGAATATCCAATTAGCGCCATGTAGCGAAAAGAAGAAACGACTGGCGCGCTGTTGTTGACTTGGCTATAATAGCGTAAGCGGTGTCTGCGCCAGTAAAGAAGAAGAAGAAAACTAACTAACTAACTAAAAGCCGAGCCCTAACCTGTCCGACCCTCCTAGAAAAGGTGGTGAAAACGCTTTTCCCAACGCAAGAAATACTGATTGGCACACGCTTAGAACAACATATAGAAGAAGAGTATCCTGGATTATCTGAAAACTAATTTGGATTCAGAAGACTTCGGTCCACTTTAGACGCAGTTGAAAAAGTGACGGGCATTGCGGCCAAGGCCATAGAGGGCACCAGATGGATGCATGGAGATAAAAATACTGCGCAGTTGTTACGCTTGACGTAAAAAACGTTTTCAACTCGGCATACTGGTCACATATTCTGAGGGCATTAGAGGCAGGAAACACCACGAGGTATCTTCTGAGGACAATTAGCAATTATTTTGTCAGACAGACTACTGCTGTACGATACAGATACAGGTCCAAAACCCTACATGGTGACAGGTGGAGTACCACAAGGCTCCGTACTAGGCCCATTACTATGGAATGTGATGTACGACGGGGTGTTACGATTACCGCTGCCAAAAAAAAGCACAGATAATTGGCTATGCGGACGACATTGCCGTAACGATTGTAGCTGAATAACTCTTCCAGATACAGAACATATGGAATGATACCGTGTAGAAAATTAAAGAGAGGCTTACAAGTACTAAGCTGCAGTACTCATTACGAGCAGGAAAAGGCAAGTAACGGTCACATTGAATATTGATGGATATAACGTTGTAGCGCAAAATACATTGAGGTACCTTGGCGTTATGATCGATACGAGGCTCAATCTCAAGGCGCACATTGGAAAGACTTGTGAGGTAAGGCGGCTAAAATGACTGCGGTCTTGTCGAGAATCATGGCAAAGTAGAAGAGCTCTGCTGGCTGAAGTTAGTCAGTCAATGCTTATGTACGCAGCTCCGATATGTTTGTGGGCTCGTTGGTTTCTCTTAGAATAACTTGTGGAAAGGAAGGGGGGAAAAATATATGGCAAATCCCTACACCATCATCGCCTAGATATTGTAGACCAATTGGGTTTCGGTTTGTTATAACTTATTTGAATATGCTGTCAAAAAGTTGACACGTACAGAAGTTAAATTGCTTGAGAAAAAATTTTTCAATGAGCATATATTTAAAATGACAATGGTCGATATCAAAGTGTGCAATGCTGCAACTGATACCAAATCAACAAGCATATCTTATATTTGTGGACCCACATCTAAAGATTTTAATAGTCTGACTAGAAATTACAAACAAGTTCCAAAGCTTTCGAATTTGGATTATCTGCAATGCGCACCAGGATTCGATATTTCCAAAGCATTTTACATCTGGCATACAAGTTAACCGTGAAAAAGTATAGATAAAAAGATCGAAAGGAGAAAAAGAGGTAGAAACACAAACAAAAAGAAATATTCAAAAAATGTTTCGCATAGAAACTTGATTGTTGGTAGACATGCCGAATGCTAATTTTAGCTATACCAATGATGGCAATACAAGTGGAGATTTTTTGAAAACCTGCAATTAGCTGCTGATACAACAAAAGTTGATTTTAATCTGATCTATAGATTAAAAGTTATATTGGAAACTATCTGAAGTGGACATAAAATAGACACCAACATATTTGATGAGTATGTTATGGCAACGGCCAGATTATATTTTGATCTCTATTAATACTTGTCGCAAAAATTATTGAAAACGCATTATTGCCAATAGGACAGTTGTCGGAGGAGACGGCTGCGGCAAGAAATAAGCATTTTCGATTATATCGAGAAAATAATGCTAGAAAACTTTCTAGGGAGCAATGCAACCTTGATATTTACAATATATTATTGTTGAGCTCAGATCCACTATTAAGCAGTATTAGCCAAACAAAAATGACAAAACACAGAATATGATATATCAGAGGCAGAAAGTGAGGAATAAATAAAAATTTAAAGATACCTTATTATTAATTTCTGCCGAACCCAATTTAGAGGATGCAAACTGAGGCATCGTCAACAGATGGCAGAAATTAAAAATACTCTACCAGCACTTTTGTAAGTAATGGAATGAAGACCACCTTAAGTGACTGCACAGACGATACAAATGAGATACAAATGGAAATATCCCAAACGTAATGTTGAAATTAACGTTTTGGTCGATATAAGAAATAAAAACATTTCACCCAACATATGGGATTTAGGTGGAATCCAAAAAGTCTTCTTCGGCTTGGATAATAAAACACGAGTGGTTGAAATCCGAACTGTTCAAAAATTGTTAAATTAAGTATAAAGTAACTTTAAAATGTTTTTCTCTTTAGTGAAATGGCTTCAAAATATAGAGACCTCGTCGTAATAGTTCATCACTTACCATCTGGTCGAGGAATGCCACCTCTAGTATTATGCCAACTTTAGAAGACGAACCGCCTCGAACCTCAGCCTTGCCCTCTATTTGGGAGGAAAACGAAAGTGATGATCGCCATCACACAACCCGAAAAACTATAACAACAACAAGGAAACAACATAACACAATCAACTCAACCCAAAACCTGTAGAGATACGGGTACACTCGACATCAATACACGATGGAAGGAATTTTAACCCATAGCAGGTTATTATATTTATAAATAAACTAACATAGAATTGTACCCACGAAATAAAACAATTAACCAGTAATGGTAACACACACCCATATATAGTATATATGTACACACCCAGTTCTATATATCGAGAAATACATCTATGTACATTAAATTAGAAATTTATAACATTCATGCTAAAACGAAGTAATTTTCTTTAAACGGAATCGGCCCCCTTACTTCGACATACCCCTGCAATGGTATTGAAGCAAGCTCAAATATGAAGTCATTTATTTTGAGTACCGTTAATTCCAAAGTTCCAACGTATCAATAAAAAAAAAACATTTTATAGCCGTGTCATGTATTTATAATTTTTTTAATTGAAAAAACTCTTACTGCACAAGTACATATAAGCATTGTATAATAGTTAGACATATGCACCGAATTGCATGCTGTGCAATAGGGAACACTCAGTTCTGAATAAGACTTGCCCTAAATACTTGGAGTTGCTAAAGACAACGAAAAAATGATAATCATTCACATCTTGCTGCAGAGAAGCAAAAAATGATTTCACATGGGCGCAAATAGGAGGAATATATTTCGTAAGCTGTTAGAAAATTTGAACACTTCCTCTTAGAATTATTTGTAGATAGCAGATGCAAAGCGCATATAATAATAGCGGGCGGTAGACCCGCCGGCGTAACAGAAGTTCAAACCATCGTGGGCGCTTAGTTCACAATTATTAATGGTGGCACCAAAAATACATATCAAAAAGGAATTAAGGGGGGGTAAGGTTTGACAACTTTTTTTAATTTTTTTAAATTTTTTTTCTGAACCATCAACATCTCAAGAATATTGTGTTAAGGTTTTAGGTCACTCGGAGAAATACTAACGAAGTTACAGCAGGTTGAATAACGGTACCTTTAACTTAGGTTTGCACGCCTTCCAGCTACCTGCGCTGAGTGTACAAAACTTTGAATCGATTTTCCCAAATATGTCATTTTTAAAGTCGGTGACCAGCCTACAGAAAAAACTACTGCATCGATCGGTTTGAAATTTCGTACAAATATTCTAAATATATATAGCTCTCGAATGACGTCCAGTTTTTCCAAAAATTTTAATTTCTAAGAATTTTACAATAACAAATAAGTCGCTTTTTTGTCTAAAATCGTCATTTTGGCTTGAAAATGGTACCAAAAATTTAAAAATTGAAGAATTAAAAAAAACTCGACGTCAATTGAAAGATAAACTATTAAACTAAAGAAAGCATTTTGATTTTTTGGGTTTCAGGTGATCCAGTGATGCTGTAGGCTGTTAGGCCCTTAATTCTCTGTGGATGAATGTGTCTGTTATCTAATACTCTTCTGCTTCTCAATTTTATTTTTAGTGGTTTATATTTCGGATCACTTTTCCTAATTGTATCTATTTTTACAAAAATTTCACTTTTATTTACAGTATCTTTATTTTCTCTGTCTTTATTTCTATTTTCTAAATTCGTTTCCTGTTTTTTCTTAATAGTTTCTAGTATTTTTTCAAAGTCTTCATTTTTTATTTTATTATTTATAAACTCTAATGGTTTTTTATTCGTTGCTGAATGTATTATATTATTATAAAATTCTACTGATTTTATTATTCTTTTCGTTATTACTTCTTAATTATTTTGTGTTTTTAAAAGTTTTAAATGTTCGTTTATTGTGCCATGAGCTCCCTCTATGTCACTATTTCCTGTTTTTACTAATGGTGAAGTAAAATGAACGTCTATTCCTTCATTATTAAAATATTCCCTCATATATGAATTATTAAATTCATTATCAAAATATATTTATTTGGCTTTCCGAAAATTGAATGTCTGAAATTTAATGTTTCAATAAAAGTTTGACTGTTTCTATCTATTATTGGTATTACTGTTAAGTGTTTACTGAATTTGTCTATAAATGTAAAAAATATATGTTTTTCTGCTATATACATATAAATCTCCGTGAATAATTTCATTTGTGTTTCCCGGTATTTCCGTGTTTATAAATTTAATTTTATTTTCACGTCTATCGTGTTTCGCTTGTTGACAAATTGAGCAATTATTTATAAATCTTGTTATTAAATCTTTTAATCTTCGATTATAAATTTCCTCTTTAATTTTCTTTATAATTTTCATCGATACCGCGATGATTTAATATATCATGTTCTTTTTCTATGATTTTAAAAGCTTCTTCTTCACTTTCTATATCTTTTAGAAAAATATTACTTTTTAATGCTTTGATTTTCGAATTTCCGAATACTTTCTTAAAAATTTCTTGAAATCTTACAAAAATTTTTTGTTTTTGACAAAAAATTGTAAAATTCTTTAAATTTTAATTTTGTAAAATTTTGTCAAAGTTATTATTTATCATATTTTCATGAATAAAAATTCTTCTATTTTTTAAAATATTATTTTCGTAAATTTCTTTGTTTTTATATTTTTTCTCTACAATTATTATTTGAGTTTTAAATACGTTAATTGGCTTTTCCGTTATTAAAATGTGATCATTCATGCCTTCCCATGCACTATGGATTGTGGCACATGTTGATTGTAGTTCTTCATCTATTTCCATTGGTTCCGTATTATTTATTTCCTTTATGTTGTTGATTTCCTTTTCGATGTTTTCTGTATTATTGACCTGTAATCTGCTTAAAAAATCTGCTACATTATTTTCTTTATTCGTTTAATGCTAATTTCCATCTTGCAAATAATGCTAATTTTTTCTTTTAAATTATTTAACCAGATAAGTAGTTTTCTTTTAACTGATATCTTCAATATTTATTTTGGTATCTTTCTTTAAATATTTGACCATTGGATAAGCTAGTTTGCTATAATCTTTAATAAATTTTCTGTAATATCCTGTTATTCCTAAAAATGACTTTATTTCCTTAACTGTTGTTGGTATTTTAATTTTCTGTATTACCTCGACCTTTTTCGGATTTGGTTTTAACCCTTCATGTGGTTTTTTGTATTTTTAAATTAAACTCCTTTAATTTTTTAAGAATTTTATTTATTGATTCTACGTGTTCCTGTAGACTTGTACTAAAAATTAATATATCATCTAGATATACTACGCAAATTTGATTTATAAATGGTTGTAATACGTGATTCATCATTCTCTGAAATGTAGCTGGGGCGTTTTTTAATCCAAATGGCATTCGTATGTATTCATAATGTCCAATTCCGTTGAAAATGCTGTTTTATGCCTGTCCTTCTCATCTACTAGTATCTGATGGAAACATTTTGCTAAATCTAATGTAGAGAAATATTGTGCCTTACCCAGTTTATCGAAGATGCTGTCTATGTTTGGTATTGGAAATTTATCTTCTATCGTTATGTCGTTTTCTGTAATCAATGACGATTCTCCATTTTTGAACACCTGAATTGTCCATTTTCTTTGGCACGATTCACAACGGTGCGTTGTATGGTGAATGACTTCTTGTGATTATTCCGTTCCTTTCCATTTCATCAATTTGTTGTTTTATTTCCTTTTTGTGGATTTCTGGATATCTGTATAATTTTGAATATATTGGTCTATCTGTTGTTGTTTCAATGTTATGCGTTACTTCTTTTACACTTGTTAAATTATCACCTTCTTTGAAAAATGATTCTTTATTATTTTTTATTATTTTTTTTCAATTCACTTATTTTTTCATTATTCATTTCACTGCTTTTCAATTTCACAAAAACTTTTTTATTTGAATCACTTTAACTTTAATTTTCACTTTCACTTTTATAATCACTTTTATCAATAATGTTACTCTGAGAACATCTTTTTTATTATCTTTGTAAATGTTCAGCAGAGCGGCTTTTCCGAAAACGTGCACCAATTTTCGCGGGAAATGTCTTAAAATACTCGTTTTTAGTTCTACTTTACGAATATGTTAGGCGCGTGCTTTTAGTAACAATATTTTCTTTCGTATTTCCCGAAATCAAAAATTCACTTTTGCACTTTACACGTCTTTAGATGTTAAAAATATGTTTTCTATCAATTATATACACATTATTATTGATGTTGTTTAGTTAATTAATAAGAGAAATTGGTTTTTTTGTTATTTTTATAAAAATATGAAAAACTTCACAATCACTTCACTTCAACGAAAATGGCAAGGTTACGTTCGAAATTATGGCATCACTGTTGTAAATTCGAATGGGTTCATGAACTGATCGTTTTCGAATTATCGATACTCTCGATATTCGAGACCGCGAGCGCTCGAAAAAAAATAACCCTGGTCGGTCCAACACCTCGGCGTTCATAATTCTTCTGTGTCCAACTTCTTCTTCTTTCTGCAATAATAATGAATTATAAATTTTTCTATTATGTATTTCTCATTTTTACCAATTCTCATTAAGACCCGAATATTGAGAATATTGATATTTTAATTTCTTTTTATTTTTCCAATTATTATTATTTTCCTATTATGTATTTCTCATTTTTACCAATTCTCGTTCAGACTCGAATATTGAGAATATCGTAATTTTAATTTCATCAGGCGAAGGCGGCGTCCACTTAGTAACCGCATTGCGAAAGGAACTGGTGGCAACATGCGAAGACCTGTATACTGGTGAAATTAAGAAATTGCCACGCTGAAAAAGCTCTGTCGCTCAGCCCGACGTCGCCTACAACGTAATCACAGTGGCGAAAACGAAAACCGTCTCAAAGAAGCTTTTAGAAGCCACAATACGTCAGCTATAATCCGTAGTAAAAGAAACTGTTTTGAAAAGTTCTGCGGAGCAGCGAATATAGGTCCCTGGGGGACTGTTTATAAAATCTGTATGTCAAAATTCCAAAATAAGCGGCTGCAACCCAAATTCGCTCCACTCATAAAGAAGGTCGTTAAGCGCCGAAACGAACCTGCTGAATCACACCCACTGGTTACAGAAGAAAAACTATTGGCTATAGCTGAAAAACCAAAAAACAACAAAGTATCGATGGAATACCAAACAGACCTCTAAAGGTAGCCATAATTCCAAAGCCCATTCTTTTTGCAAAAATGTACAACGCATACAAAAAAAAAAACACCAGATGAACCTTCTTCGTATAGACCTCTGTGTATGCTCGATACAATGGGCAAAGTGCATGAAAACATAATAAGAAACCGCGTGGAGTTTGCAATCCAGGAAGCCGGCGGACTAACAGAAAGACAATACGGCTTCAGAAAGAAATTGTCAACACTGCGGAAAGTACAGCAAGTGGAAAAAGATGGAAAGGTGGTACAAAAGAATATTGTGCGCTGATCATCCTGCATGTGAAGAATGCATTCAACTCTGCTAAATGGACAAACACATTCGAAGCCTTATAGGAAATACGCGCCCCTCAGGACCTTATAGATATCGTTATTAGTTATTTTGAAAATAGAAGGCTGATCTACGAAATTGAGGGAAAAATAACTCTCACTATAGGGGAGTGCGTAATTATTAATCGACTCCAACCTGAAATTCAAGCACCACTTAGCCTTATCAAGAATGATGGCAAATAGAGTGTGTGTGCGCTCCAGCCACCGACTTATCGCGAAAGCGATGTACTCAGTTATACTGTATGCAACTCCAGTATGGAGACAGACACTAAATATAAAAGCTTATGCCAAAACAATAAATGCGTTGCATAGAATCACAGCAGTAAGAGTAACAAGTGCTTTCCGAACTATTTCCAGCCAAGCAGCTTAAGTACTAGCTAATATGCCGCCCATAGACATCTAGGGTGACGAGTTCACGAGATTATATGAGCTATCAGCGCCAATGAGAGAATTCGAAAAGAGAGAAGACAGAAAGAAGAGCATAACTTTATGTCAATAACGCTGGCAAACTTCAACTAAAGAATCCCCATTCCCCCCACAGACTTATACCTAACATCCATACGTGGATAAGTAGACAACATGGGGTCCTGGGTTTCCACCTGACCCAAATATTAAGCGGGCATGGATGCTTCAGAGGCTATTTATTCAAATTTCAAAATTACGTCAGTCCATATTGTTCGATGTGTACGGAGTCCATAGAAAACTCAGAAAACGTGTTTTTCCATTATCATCGGTTTCTAAACATAAGGGAAAAATTAGAACAGCACTAGGTGGTAGTTTAACGGTGGAAAGTTTGACTGCGCTTATGTGTTAGTTCTCTGAGAAGTGGAAAGCTACTAAGATAGATAGATAGATAGATATTGTTAGTGAGGTATTGCATCGCGACCTAGGGTCTATTTGGCCCTCTCTTGTATCACATATGACCACCAAGTTCCAGCTGAATAATTCCAGGAGCCTGCTGGGCGCTTATGTGTGATCCCTGTCTATGTAGATGGAACCCAGGGCCTAAAACCTTCTTCTGTAAACTCCTGTACAATCCAGAATTAGGTGTGCTGGTATTTCCTGCTCTAAGTCGCAGAACCGGCAGTTAGCGTAGGAGACTATGCCCATGTTGGACAAGTGCTTCCTGAACCTGCAGTGCCCTGTGTAGAGCGCGACGAGGAGGCGGAATTTGTCACGGGGAGGTTAATTAGTTCTTTTAACCTGGAGAGGTTGTACCCTCCTAGAAGCAGCCTGCTGCCGGCTGCCAGTGCTGATCTCTCCCCGATTTCTCTTCCGTGCGGAATAGATCCTTAAGAGATCCCACCGCGATGCATGGTTTTGGGCCCATCATTTTGGACGCTGCCGCAGAGCGGACTAGTTCGTAGGCTCTCTCATTTTTTGTTACCCCTTTATGCCCTGGCACCCAGATTAGGTGCACCCGATTTCACAAAGATAGGCGGTTCAGCCTTTCTATGCTTTCCTCTACTAAAAGCGATTTGATCTCATATGCTGAGATCACTTTTAATGCCGCTTGACTAAGAATGGCGATGACGTTGCGATAGTTGCGGCACTACCTGTTTGATCACTATATGCATCGGTGTGAGGTCCAGTATGACTTCAAGGGCCGCCGTGGGCATGTGCGCATTGTCCCTGAAGCATAGACACAGGCAAGCCTTTGCAACTTTGATAGTCTAAGGCCCATCGAAGACTGCGTTGCCTTGGTGGACCAAGCAACCGCTCCATAGGTGACAATGGGCCTTACAATCATGGTATACAGCCATCTAATGATACCTGGCTTGCATCCCCAGGATCTGCCGGCCAGGCGTCTGTATATCATGAGTGCCTTTGTGGCTTTGGACAACGTTAGGTGGCCTACTCCACCGTAAGGATGAGTTTAATGTGAGGCAAAGGAATTTGACATCTTTCGACTTCTCCACCTCCCTGCCCCTTGTTAGGGGCCTCAAACCCGGAAGAAATCTACGCTTAGTAAAAGGGATTTCGGTAGTTTTTGTCGGATTGATACTTAGCCCTACCGTGTTGCATCATCCCTTTGTTAGATTGAAGCCCCTTTGAACAATGTCAGAGAGAATGTTCTCTGTGTTTACTTCGCGCCATTATGACAATATCGTCCGCGTACACCTGACAACGAATTCTATTGCTGGTGAACAACTCAAGGAGCTCATCTAATACCAGGGTCCATAGCAGAGGGGATACTACTCCACCCTGTGCGCAGCCCCATGTAGTGCCAAGACGAATCTTGTTCTCCCCCACAATTGTTTCAGCACATACTAGTGCCTTGATCACGCTAGTGTGAGACGCATTATCAAAAGCACCCTCAATGTCCAGGAAAGCGCAAATCGCAACGTCGCCGTTATCCAGCGAATCCTGCAATTCAGATGTGAGTTGGTAAATAGCAGTGTTAGTGGATCTGCCCGCTCTGTACGCGTGCTGTCTGGCATGTAGGAGTGCGATTTTCAGCGCTTCCGATCTAGTGTGGTTGTCTACTAAATTTTCCATCCCTTTTAGCATGAAGGATGTGAGACTAATAGGCCGGAAGGATTTGGCCAACGTGTGGCCTCTCTTACCTATCGTGGGGATGAAGATTTCTTTCGCGATTCTCCATGGCTCTGGGATATACGACATCGCCAGGTTATCTCTCATTGTTGGGGTTGTTGTTTTTTGCTGGGCCGTCTGCTCTTCAGACCTTAGGACCTCCGCCGTGTATTTGCTGGGTACCACCGCCAAACGGATGCTTCTTAAGGCCTCCGAGTACCAGCGACGTACCGTTCTCGAAGGCGGCGGGTTTGACTCTGTTTGACCTTGGTGGTTCCTGAGAATTTATCTGGCCGCTCTTCCTTTTTGCGGACCGACTAGATGCATCCTGAGGTACCGGCCTTTCGCTGCTCGGTCTCTCCGACGACGATGCGTTGGCTAGGCGACGCCTTCGATTCCTACGTCTGGTTGCAGACGCTGCGTTAGCACCTGCGCGTCGTGCAGTGATAGGAAAAGGGTTGCTGCCCCTACTCCTACTCAGAGACCGCTTCTCTGCTGCCTCTGATATCATACCGTCTTGTAGGTATCTCAAATACCACTTGAGAGTGGCACCACTCATGCCCGCTCTACGTGGGTCATCACGACCTCCTGGGCGTCCTGCTTCTGGGGTGTGTGGAATGTTTCCTCGCCGTCTCCTCTTCCGTTCGCCCCTCGATTCAACTCTTTTGAAGTCACCTTCCTCTGTGCAGTCCATCCTGCTCGAGGGGATTGTGGGAGTGGGGTTCCCATGACTTGCAAGAGCAGCGGTGGACGCTTCGCACTGTATTCCGCTGCAAGAGGGCACTCCATCGCGAGTTACGTCGCCGTCGTTGCAAGCCAAATCGCTGCCGACGCCGCCGTCACCCCACTTCCACATTGACTGGTCTGCATAAATGTAACCAAAGCATAAAATGCAACCAAAGCATATTTAAACACAAGTAACACAATACCTACTAAATTTCATATTTTTTGCATATCTCTTTCCTACGGTGGTCATGTTACGAAAATTACAATAATGCTCTACATTATGAAATGCCAACTAAACAAATTTTGTAAATGAAGAATTATACTAAGAAATTTCAGTTTTGTTCAATAAAAGTTTAGAAATAGTTTGGACACTGAAGTGTACGGTTATTTTAATCACGTTTCTTATTTCTGGCGCAGTCGAACTCCAAAGAATTGTACGGAACCACAGTTCTGACGCTTATCGAAAAATATTCTTAAGCATATTAAGTGAAAAAACAAATAAATAAAAACAAACTCTTTTACAAATCAATTTAAGATATTAAGTGAAGAAAAAACAAACTCAGTAACAAATCAATTTAAAATATTCGAAAAAATGAACAACCAAGAACAAGAACAACTCCCGGTCACGGAGCTAATCAAAGAAGCAGCGAGAATCCGCCCATACTTCGGAAATGGGGAGAATGACTTAACATCATTTTTACGTTAGGTCGACTTGATTTTTCCCTATTTAACGACAACTTAGCAATACAAAAATACATCCTGGAGAGGCACATCAAAACCAAAATAAAAGGAGAAGCACTCCGGGTTATTCCAGACCTTGACAGATGCGGCAACGTGGAATGAAATTAAATTGGAACTGATCAAAAACTTTGGAGTTCGAGAAACGTATAATCAACTCCTCCATCGAGCAATATCGATGAAGAACTATACGTAAGTCAATATTATTACAGTTTAAGAAACATACTAGATAAAATGAACGCTAAGTATAACGAAGATTCGGAGAAACCATTAGAGTTCTCCCCAAACATTAATGAATCTCTTATTCTAAAAACATTTTTGAGGAACATATCGCCACACTTACATATCTTCAATAGTGTATGCGAGAAATATAAATTCGCTTAGATTAGCTTACTACACCCTAGAAGAAAAAGGCTTAATAAACTATAACAACAACGGTACAAGGAATTATTTTTATAATAAAAATAATAATAAGAATAATAATAACAATAATAATAATAATGACATGAGAGACAATCTTAACACCAATAGAATGCCCAATAATAATAGATTCACCAATACGTCGAGGAGCAGAAATTTTGCTAATCGCTTTGAATCAGGCGTAACAAGACAAAACGATAGGCAATGGTTTAACTCCAATAATAGCATTAGGCAAAACAGAAACTCAGGACAAAACCGACAACACCAGCCGGGACGCTACAGTAACAATCAAGTACAACCTATGGAAGTTGATCATATTAAAGAATCAAATTTTCCATTGCAGGGTCACAATAAGATTTACCGATAGTCGAACTAACCATTGGTTACAACAAAATAAAATGCCTAGTATCGGGTGATTTTTTAAGAGCTTGATAACTTTTTTTAAAAAGATACCGGATACCGGATCTACCACCTCGTTGATTGACAAAAACATTTTCTCTCATTATAAACGTAGCAAATTAAATAAACCACTTTTCTTTAATACCCTGTCTGAAAAAACCGTTATAACACACGAACTAATAACACCACTACCAAAAGAATTCAACGAAAACAGTTATATTGCTTGGAAGGTAACAAGTTTTAATGATAGGAATTTTGACGCCATAATAGGACAAAATATCCTGAAACCAATGGAAGCAATCATTAACTTAGGAGAAAGTTTTATAGAAATTAATAAAGTGAAAACATATTTTATAAATAAATGCCCCTTCAACTACGAGGAAATCCACAATATTGAAAGCTACCCAGAGGAAAACTCTATTGCCGAAATCTTAAACAAATTATATCATAAAAATATGAATGACGAGGAAGTAAATAAACTAAAAATGTATAAATAATAACAAATAATAAATTATTCTTTACTGAGGGACAGATGCTAACGCATACACATGAAATTAAACACGAAATAATTACAACAACGGACAGACCATCTTACGCAAAAATATATCGCTATCCCCAAATACATGAGAAGGAAATACAGAAACAAATTAAGGATATGCTAGAACAGGGAATAATACAGGAAAGTAATTCACCATATAACTCACACCTTTGGATAGTACCGAAGAAAATAGACAATTCTGGCAAAAGAAAATAGAGTCTTGTCGTCGATTACAGGAGCCTTAATGAAATCACAGTTAATGACAAATTCCCGATACCAAATATAGATAGTATTTTAGAGAAACTAGGAAGAGCTCAATACTTCACAACCCTGGATCTTGCAAAGGGATTTCACCAGGTTCTAATTATAGAAAGCGATAGAAAGAAAACAGCATTCTCAACCCCTTTAGGATACTATGAATTCATCAGAATGCCATTCGGGCTCAAAAATGCCCCGGCCACCATCCAACGCCTAATAAATTCAGTACTTAGGGAATATATAAATAAAATCTGTGTAGTATATCTAGACAACATATTAATATTTAGTACAAATATCGATGAGCACACAGAAAGTATCCAAAAAATTTTTTACAAATTAGCAGAATACAATTTAGAAATTCAGATAGATAACTGCAAATTCTTCGCAAAGTCAACTGAATATTTAGGCCATATACTAACCAAAGAGGGAATCAAACCAAATATGAACGAAATAAAAAACATACAGGAACTCAAGTTACCGCAAACGGTTAAACAAATAAAATCGTTTTTGGGCCGGCTAATACAGAAAATTTATAAGGGATTACGCCAAAGTGGCTCAAGGCTTAACAAAATATTTGAAAAAAAGGGGCTAAAATTAACATTCGTGACCCCCAATATACAAATTCTCCGTAACAACAGATGCAAGTGATTTTGCAATTGGAGCTATTTTAACACAAGAAGGACACCCCATAAGCTATGCAGGCAGATCACTAAACGACCACGAAAGAAAATACTCAGCGACGGAAAAAGAGCTGCTAGCCATAGTCTGGGCGGTCAACTATTTCAGACCGTATGTCTAGACAATTCGACCTCATGACAGACCATGAACCGCTTAAGTGGCTACATTGTAAAAATAACGAAAAAGATATAAATCCTAGATTACAGAGGTGGCTCCTCAAATTAGGAGAATACGACATTAACATAACTTATGTCAAGGGAAAGGACAACACTGCCGCTGACTTTATGAGCAGAATAAATGCAAAGACAGGTGAAATTAATATCGTACAGGAAAATGAGAATATGAGTACCATGGCAACAATCCACTCTCAAGAAGAGGAATTGAATGACCATTTTGGTATCTTGGAAACTGCCGTTAACAGATTTTCAACACAGATAATCCTTACTCATTCAAAAAACCAGGAGTCATAATTTGTAAATGGAAAACATAAAATTTTTATTAGCGAAGAAAATATAAATACGGATTACATGTCCGACATATTCAGGCGATTCTTAAGAAACGGCAAAGTAGGAATATATTCCGAACTACCAGACCACGAATACAATAAAGTTCAGCAAAAAATTAATTGACTTGTTTAACAGAACAATAAAATTTTATAAATGTAAGCATCATGCAAAAGACATGCAGAATGAAGATGAAGCTTATAGATACATAGCGAAATATCAATAAAAGTGATGCTCATGTGTGGCAAATTATTGCACCCAGAAACGGAAAACGCGGCAGAGCTGAATCTCCTAAATTGTATCAGAACAAAAACAAATTATTATACATCCAAATCGGTTTGATATACTAAGTGATGATGACGAAGACTTTCCGAAATCTGGCGGAAATATTAATGTGTCAGCGAATGAAGTAGAAGGGCCGAGTATTCCAAAACCACCACCGTTAATCATACCAGGAGTAGTTAATATTGGTGAAATGATAAGCTTTATTGCAAGTGTAATTGTTAAGAAAGATTTCAGTTATAAGTCGCTTAGAGATGGGCAAATACGCCTTATGATAAATAATATAGACTCATACAGAAAAATTGTAAAACCCTTAGTAACAAAATTAGTTTTCATACATATCAACCTAAACAAGAAAGAGCATACAGGGTGGTGATAAAAGGAATTCATCATTCCACCGCGACTGAAGAAATTGTGAATCAAATTACATAATTAGGTCATAAAGTGCGAAACATATCAAATGTCAGGAGCAGATTGACGAAACTACCGCTGCCAATGTTCTTTGTTGATTTGGAACCGAGCTCCAACAACAAAGAAATTTATGAAATTAAGCATATAAACAATGCAATTATTAAGGTGGAAGCACCTCGTCCAACAAGTGATATAGTTCAGTGTTATCGATGCCAAGAGTTTGGACATACCAAAATACCAGAATGCACCAAACCCAAAGAAATTTTGCCTACCTGTGTACATTGCCTCCAAAATCACACAGCGAATTACAAAGGTTGTGCTGTGTACCAACAACTTATTCGAAATAAACCGCAAGCACCAAAGCGTACAAAGGAGAATAAAAACACAAGCCTACACAACCTTTCAGCTCCGGGCAATAAAGAGAGCGTAAACTACACCAATAATTGCACAAATAACAACACTGAGCAATCGTATGCTAATGTTGTAAAAGGTAATGTAAACAGCAATGACACGAACGGACAAAACACAATAGAAAAAATTGAGCAATTGCTAACTAAGCAAATAGTACTAACAAACACACTGCTTAGTATGATGTCTTTACTTCTTAATAAACTATGCAAGTGAATTTAAGATTAGCAATATGGAATGCCAATGGCTTATCCCGTCATGCTTTAGAAACTGAAGTATTTTTAAATACAAATTTTATTGATATTATGCTACTGTCAGAAACTCATTTTACAAATAAAACGTTCGTTAAAATTAAAAATTATGATATAGTCACCTCTAACCATCCTAGTAACAGGGGTCATGCTGGCAGTGCTATTCTTATTAAAAGTAACATTAAATATGATATACTTGAGCCAATACAAACGTTGCAAATACAAGCCGCAGGGATAAAAATTAAGTGCAACAACATGGACTTGAAAATGTATGCCTTGTATACACCACCAAGACATAATATCAATACTTTTGAATATGAACAATTTTTTAACTCTCTCGGCCACAGATTTTTTGTGGGAGGTGACAACAACGCTAAGCATCCCTGGTGGGGTTCACGTACACCCAACCCAAAAGGTAGAGAACTTTATAAATGCATAGTCAAAAACAATTTATCCACGCTTTCAACTGGTGAGCCTACCTACTGGCCGAGTGATCCCTTAAAAATCCCTGACTTACTCGACTTTGCAGTGAATAGAGGTATACCACCCCAACTGCTAGATATTGCAAGCTCACAAGAACTAAGCTCAGATCACTCGCCTCTTATTATTAGTTAAACCAATATTAACCAACGAAAATATAAAACTTTAAACAACAAAAGTGAAATAAGTACTTTTCAAGATTGGATAACACAAAACGTAAAACTTAACATTTCAATCCAAAGTTCAACGGAACTGGATTGTGCAGTTGAAAGTTTTACGAATCTTATTCATGAAGCAGCATTTGTTGCTACTCCCCAAAAGAGCAATGAATTCACATCTCACAAATGCGTTCATGTGTCTGCTGAGATAAGAGCACTGATTCAGCGTAAAAGGCGTATACGAAAACAATGGCAAACTTATAGAAATCCAAGTCATAAAACTGATCTAAATAAAGCTACAATGGAGCTTAAAGAAAAACTGAAAGACTTCAGAAATAAATCGGTTTCAGAATATATACGAGGTTTAAATTACAGAAATACTGATGATAA
This sequence comes from Bactrocera tryoni, assembly GCF_016617805.1. NCBI lineage: Eukaryota > Metazoa > Arthropoda > Insecta > Diptera > Tephritidae > Bactrocera > Bactrocera tryoni. The sequence goes on from NW_024395977.1 coordinate 4,095,779, forward strand.
CAAAATATGGAATGCTACCAAATACTTAAAACGTCCCAAAAAAAGAAATGTCCCTATAAAAGATTGTAATAATATATGGTGTAGAACAGACAAAAGTAAACCTAACGCTTATGCGAAACATCTTCAAACAACGTTCACTCCCTTCAACAGTAGTAGTAGTAACAACGACGCTGATGTATTGCAATTCCTTGATGCCCCGTGCCAATTGTCTCTGCCAATCAAGCATATCACACCTACTGAAATTCGATGTGAAATCGAGAAACTAAGTACCAAGAAATCCCCAGGATATGACAAAGTTGACGCAAAAGTAGCTAAATGCCTGCCAAAGAAAGGAATTATGTTCATTGTACTAAAATTTAATTCAATATTAAGACTAAATCATTTTCCTACGCAGTGGAAGTGTGCAGAAATTATAATGATTCCGAAACCAGGCAAACCGGAAAATGAATTAACTTCATACAGGCCTATCAGCTTATTGACATTATTCTCCAAAATATTTGAAAGAATATTTTTGCGTAGAGTTTTGCCAATACTAGAAGATAACAATGTTATACCTGAACATCAATTTGGATTTCGCCGCCATCATGGTACACCCGAACAATGCCACCCTGTTGTTAACTTCATTGTTGATTCTTTTGAGCGTAAAGAGTTCTGCTCAGCCGCTTTTTTGGATATATAACAGGCATTTGATAAAGTCTGGTGGCCATAGTGGCCTACTGTATAAACTCAAAAAAATCTTGCCCTCATCGTTTTATCTAATTCTAAAGTCTTATTTAACCCAAAGATCGTTCTATGTAAAAGTACGAGATGAAACATCAGATGTAACATATATCCAAGCAGGAGTACCACAGGGAAGCGTACTGGGCCCAGTTCTATATACCATTTTTACATCCGATATACCCGTAACTGAAAACGTGCTCATTGCCACATATGCTGATGACACTGCTCTACTTGCTTCAAATCATTCTCCAACTGAGGCATCAAATTTAGTTCAAAGAGAACTAAACGCAATACAGACTTGGCTAGACCGCTGGAAAATTAAAGTAAACACAAATAAATCTGTGCATATTGTATTTACACTAAGACGAGGTGATTGCCCCCTTCGACTTAATGCCAATATCATTCCAAAATGTGATAGAGTTAAATACCTCGGCATGCACTTGGATAAACGTTTAACATGGAAATGTCATATTCAAGCCAAAAATAATCAATTGAAAATAAAATCCAAGCAATTATATTGGCTACTCGGACATAAATCCCCGCTATACCTTGAAACAAAACTACTTTTATACAAAGCTATATTAAAAGCTATATGGACTTATGGGGTGCAACTTTGGGGTACTGCTTGTAATTCAAATTTAGAAATTTTACAAAGATACCAGTCAAAAACCTTAAGGCTAATTACAAATGCTCCTTGGTTTATCACTAATAAAGCCATTCATTCAGACCTTAACATACCATTTGTTAAAAACGAAGTAAATAAACTTAGCTCAAATTACTTACGCAGGATCAGTTATCATACTAATCCCTTGGCAATTACGCTACTAGATGAAACTAACGAAATTAATAGACTCAAACGATATCATGTATTAGACCTTCCGTTCAGGAAATAAATGTAAGAACAATAAACTATGAATTAAAAGATAACTTAATATTCTGAATATATATGTTTGAAAAACATATTGGTATATTATTATTGACCTCACTGGAGATCAATAATATAAGTTAAATTGTAAACAGGTTATTTAATTTGCTTATTATTTTTAAGATAGATTGCAAATAAACAAATTATTACAAAAAAAATCATAAAAACGAAACTGGACATGGAGGAATTAACAGAAATTATGAAGGACTGAAAACCTTAATTTACTACAAGGATCTAAAGGAGTTAATACAAAAATATATAAATAACTGCGAAATATGCAATAAGGCGAAATACGACCGAAAACCCATTAAGGAAAAATACAAGCTAACCGAAACACCGATGGATATTAACCAAATAATACATATGGATGTTTACACCAATAAAAAACACAGTTTTATCACTTTTATTGATAAATTTTCAAGATATGCAATGGCACTAGCCTTAGAAGATAGAAACAGCATCACAATCATAGAAAAAATTAGTCTCTATCTCTGTCTCAGAGGTAAGCCAACAAAAATTATAACAGACAACGAATTTAACTCAGTAAACATAAAAGAACTCTTAAAACAGGAATCCATTGACGTTCATTTTACAAAACCAAATAATCACACAGGAAACGCTGATGTAGAAAGGCTACACTGTACTATTTCCGAAAAATTCAGAGCACTGGAAGCCATGAAATCACCACTTTCAACACAAGAAAGAGTTTTTAAAAGTATAGAATGGTTAACAACTTAGTCCACACCACGATAAAAGCAAAACCTATAGATGTAATTGAAGGTAGAACAGATAAAGCCAAAATATACAAAACTCTAGAGGATAATTAAAAACGTACAATTGAAAAATTGAAATACCAGCGCGAAAGGTTTCAAAATACGCAACAGGAAGGGTATGTGAAGAACTATAAGGCTCTTAGGCATAAATACGAACCAAGATATCGCACACTAAATTTACAAAACATACACTCTTCCAATATTTAAAAAAAAATAAATTTTCAGGTCAAATGGTTCCAACCTCTTTGATGATACTACTGGCATTGCCACCAATCCAACCTCATCTCACAATAGAAAAAATTTAAACTAATCTTGGATACATGGAAGTATGGATCGAAGACGTCCAACTTGCAAAAACCTACGACATATAATAAATATAGCGGAAATATTAGGTATAATCGACACAATTCACAAAAATATAGAACATGCTGGCCTACAGGAAAAAACAGAAATTTCGGAAATGCAACTTAACAATATAACAAGAAAAAACGTTAACTTCGGTTGCACCGAAGCTAAATACCCTACACAGGTGCATTTCTGCTAGTAACTATGTGTTCAGTTTGTATGGAAGCTATATGCTATAGTTAACCGATCTGAACAATTTCTTCGGAGATTACATTTTTGCTTTAGAAAATAATATGTACCAAATTTCGTGAATATATCTTGTCAAATGTGAAAGTTGTCCATACAAGAACTTGATTCCGATCGTTCAGTTTGTATGACAGCTATATGTTATAGTGGTCCGATATCGGCCGTTCCGACAAATGAGCAGCTTCTTGAAGAGAAAATGACGTTTGCAAAATTTCAAAACGATTTCTTAAAAACTGAGGGACTAGTTCGTATATATGCAGACAGACAGACGGACATGGCTAAATCGACTCAGCTCGACATACTGATCATTTGTATATATACTTTATAGGGTCTCCGACGATTCCTTCTGGGTGTTACAAACTTCGTGACAAACTTAATATACCCTGTTCAGGGTATAAAAAGCAAAGCTTTAACTTTAATACCACACAGACGGCGAAGAGGCCTCATTAATATTTTTGGAACAGCTCAAGAATGGTTATTCCGCACTATGGATGATAACGATAGGCTAGAAATAGAAGCACATCTGAATTCAATAGATACAAATAACCATAATGCAATTAATAATCTTAATAGTCAGATAAGCATTAATACACACTTTAATAAAACTTTCTCTAAACTCAAGTCTATTATAGAAAGCGACCGTAACATAATAAATTCGAAATTAAATAGCATAAATAAAATTAACAACGAAATACAAAGCCAAATTCAATACAACGTCTTTACACTTACACTAAAAATTATACAGGACAATATCGAACACATTCAGCAATACATAGCTGCATCAAAGCTAGGAATTTTTTACGGAAGCATGTTGACAAAAGAAGAGATAACTAAGTTCGGAATAGATTTCAATAAACTGCAAAATATTAAACTGGAAACTCTTATTGATAGCAATGGGAATATACATAATATTCGCCATTAAAATACCAAAAGATTCTATTTCTCTTCCAACAAACTATCTTATAACCATTGGAAACGAAAATAACAGGGAACTTTTATTTGAAACCCAAATTACATTATATTAAAATAATAATACCAATATTTAAAAAACTGCTTAATAAAGAAAAATTGTATACAAATTTTTAACAATGCATCAGAAATTATAAAGATAAAGCCAGGAATTGTACTCATAAAAAATCAAGTAACACTTTTTTAATGATTGTAACAAACGAACACAAAAACTAACTGGCAACTATTTAATAAATTTCAATAATTGCTCTATCAATGTAGGCAACCAAACTTTCTATAATAAATAAATTATATTTAAACAAAGTTTCGCTAGCTTTAATCACATACAAATAACCAAAAATAAAAATGAAACTAATATTTGACGACATTGTATTAAGTAACTTAAAAAATACGGCATTAATAGATGAAATAAGCTTTGTAAGAAAAACGCATTATATATACGGCTCCACATTAACTTTAATTTTAATCACCATTGCATCAATAACTGTATTAAAAAAATTAAAGAGCAAAAATAACAATGTTAAAATAACCAACATGATCACCCAGGAGAGTGCTCAATCAAAGGGAGGAGGAGTTAAGTCGCCATTGTTGCAAGCCAAATCGCTGCCGACGTCGCCGTCACACCACTTCCACATTGACTGATCTGCATAAATGTAACCAAAGCATAAAATGCAACCAAAGCATATTTAAACACAAGTAACACAATACCTTTTTCATTGGGGGTGTTTTTTTACGTGGCGGGTCCCAAACCCAGCGCACAACCCTATGCAGGGGATGTTTCGCCTTCTCACATTAGCTCGCCTTCGAACAGATGTCCTTAGGCTACCCAGAGGATACTTGGTCAAAGACCGGAACTAGTGAGCTGCTTGAGCCATGTGTAAAATAATCGTTTCTGGCCACTCCCAAGTGAATGGCGATCAGGGAACTTTCCTCACTTGCGTGATCTACACATGACACCATCCTCCAAGTCCTCTCTCGACGAACAAAAGCTAAACTCTATAAGTCGCTCATAATTCCCGTCCTGCTATATGGTGCAGAGGCTTGGGCGATGACAGCACCCGATGAGTCGACGTTACGAGTTTTCGAGAGAAAAATTCTTCGAAAGATTTATGGTCCTTTGCGTATTGGCCACGGCGAATATCGCATTCGATGGAACGATGAGCTGTACGAGATATTCGACGACATTCACATAGTTCAGCGAATTAAAAGGCAGCGGCTAAGCTGGCTAGGTCATGTTGTCCGGATGGATGAAAACACTCCAGCTCTGAAAGTATTCGACGCAGTACCCGCCGGGGGAGGCAGAGGAAGAGGAAGACCTCCACTCCGTTGGAAGGACCAAGTGGAGAAGGACTTGGCTTCGCTTGGAATATCCAACTGGCGCCACGTAGCGAAAAGAAGAAACGACTGGCGCGCTGTTGTTAACTCGGCTATAATCGCGTAAGCGGTGTCTACGCCAATTAAGAAGAAGAAGAACACAATACCTACTAAATTTCATATTTTTTGCTTATCTCTTTCCTACGGTGGTCATGTTACGAAAATTGCGGCACGATTCCGATTACTTTGGCGGAGGGGTAAAAAAACCGAATTTCCGTATAAATTGGGTATGTACGGATAGGGGAGCTTCTCCAGAGGAGGAATATCCAAAAATAATGTAAAAATTGCTAATATTTTTTAAAATATTCACGATTAAAAGTTCAAAAATTTGCACTAAGTAAACATGTTATTTCTCTATGTTTCACAAAATTTTTGTATATTTAAATACACACTCTGAGCTTTGAAATAAGCTTACATTTCACTTTTATTTTGCTATATTTTACCTAAATTTATTAATTTAAAAATCACTTAGCACACTCATCGTTGAAAAGGTTAGATTGTTTACAATTATGAGGAAAACGAGCCTTGCCACATCTCAAACAGTAAATATGTAGGATTTTTAACAATTTTTCTTTGTTTGTTTTATCGCGTGATTCTTTTTTCTTTATTAACTTAAAAAAAAATACTTTTTACATATGTATCGGGTGATTTTTTTGAGGTTAGGATTTTCATGCATTAGTATTTGACAGATCACGTGGGATTTCAGACATGGTGTCAAAGAGAAAGATGCTCAGTATGCTTTGACATTTCATCATGAATAGACTTACTAACGAGCAACGCTTGCAAATCATTGAATTTTATTACCAAAATCAGTGTTCGGTTCGAAATGTGTTTCCGCTTTTTTATCGACAAATTTTGTTCAGCGATGAGGCTCATTTCTGGTTGAATGGCTACGTAAATAAGCAAAATTGCCGCATTTGGGGTGAAGAGCAACCAGAAGCCGTTCAAGAACTGCCCATGCATCCCGAAAAAAAATGCACTGTTTGGTGTGGTTTGTACGCTGGTGGAATCATTGGACCGTATTTTTCAAAGATGCTGTTGGACGCAACGTTACGGTGAATGGCGATCGCTATCGTTCGATGCTAACAAACTTTTTGTTGCCAAAAATGGAAGAACTGAACTTGGTTGACATGTGGTTTCAACAAGATGGCGCTACATGCCACACAGCTCGCGATTCTATGGCCATTTTGAGGGAAAACTTCGGAGAACAATTCATCTCAAGAAATGGACCCGTAAGTTGGCCACCAAGATCATGCGATTTAACGCCGTTAGACTATTTTTTGTGGGGCTACGTCAAGTCTAAAGTCTACAGAAATAAGCCAGCAACTATTCCAGCTTTGGAAGACAACATTTCCGAAGAAATTCGGGCTATTCCGGCCGCAATGCTCGAAAAAGTTGCCCAAAAATTGGACTTTCCGAATGGACCACCTAAGACGCAGCCGCGGTCAACATTTAAATGAAATTATCTTCAAAAAGTAAATGTCATGAACCAATCTAACGTTTCAAATAAAGAACCGATGAGATTTTGCAAATTTTATGCGTTTTTTTTTTTTAAAAAGTTATCAAGCTCTTAAAAAATCACCCGATATATGTATAATACGTAATTTATGTGACTGAAGTACTTTCGCGAAGTACTCCTTTCTGCGTTGGCGGCCTTCGGCCGCGCTCTAAAAAAATAACCCTGGCCGAGCGAATACCTGGGGTGACTGAAGTACTATCGCGTAGTACTCCTTTCTGCATTGGCGGCCTTCGGCCGTGCTCTAAAAAAAATAACTCTGGGCGAGCGAATACCCGGGGTGACTAAAGTACTTTCGCGTAGTACTCCTTTCTGTGTTAAAAATAAAAAAATATATTGACTTTTTGCTATAAAGTGGTGAAAGTGGTTATATTCTTTGGTTATTATGCACTCATATATAAACAAAATTTAAGTTTTCGTTATAAAATTGATAAATTTTGATTATTATTTCTGTCAGCGATTTCCATTTATTTTTTATGATACATTGGTTTGTATATTAGGTGACGATATACATATATATATATATATTATATTTAAAATATGAGTTTGAGTGCATAATAACCAAAAAATATAACTACTTTATATCCAAAACTCAAATTTTGTTTCAATATGAGTGCATGATAACCAAAAAATATAACCACTTTATATCCAATATTCAAACAAAATTTAAGTTCGTTTTTTTTTTATTTTTTTTTCTTTTATGTTCATAAGTACTATCTCTTAATAAACCCCAAATATAGTACGAGTATTAATACTATAACTTTTACAAAAGCAAACTTAATACGAAAAAAGGTATTTTCTTATCGTTTTTGTTCATAATTAATCAGAAAATAATAAAATAAACTTTAGGACAAAGAACAAAAATTTTTTTGCAGAGTCGTGTTATCAACATTATCATCAAATTCAATTTCAACACTCTCTCTGTTAGCGATTTACGGTAAGGCACGATACTACACTCCTAAAGAAGTAATAAAATGAATCGATGACTGATTAGCAATTAAAATCGCCTACCGAACATATAAATTATGTTCACAATTTTGTTTTCGAATTGAAAATAAAGAAGAAAATAAACTCTTGAAAAATAAAAGTATTACTTTCTTAAAACACACGAGAAAATTATCTTTCGAATTGAAGTGCTGTTGCTTCGACTCAACCAATTTAAAAATATTGAAAAAAAAGTTAAAAATAAAACTATCAAAAAATGCTCTTTAAATTTATCGAAAAACTTCTAGCTCACCATAATAAAATGAGCTTTGTCAATTAAATTTTCGTTAAAAGTTGCAACAAACCAACCTCATGCAAAGAAAATGGGAACAAAGTCCAACGCTTCCTATTTCGTTGTTGTTATTGACCAATTTTTCCAAAAATTAACTATCACACAATGAATTTGAAATTAATCTAAAAATTTATAATTCCAGGTGCACCGGTACGAAATACAAATACATTTTTCACCACCAGTGGCTATTCGATGAAAAATTGATTTTCTTTCGTGTCTGGCTAGATGACACACGACACTGGACGACAACACATCACATACACGCGATCAACATATGAAGACACCACACATTAATACACACGGATATACACTATTCATGCGGACATCACACCACGTCTCTACACTACCCAACAATCAAAACCGACCGCTCCAGAAGAAGAGGCCCCTTTTTTTCCTCGATTTCGCACCGACCGAATTTTTCAATTTAACATTCTGCATCATCCATACATATTATACACTAAAGTTGAAGTGCCGTCACGTTGAATAAACGGACTGTTTGTTTTTTTTGAATTTATACTTCTTATACGAGTTCGGAAAAGGTTGCGAAAATGTGATTTCAATTTCTGAACGCGCACATGCGTATACATACACTCATATGAGAATGTGCAGATACACAAGATAGGATAGAAGATGTATGCCTTTTGACATCGTATACTATACAAATAAATATTTTTCTTAATAATTGAAATTAAATTTATCACAGCAATATACATAGTATACATACATGCTGTTATAAATTTAATTTCTATTAGTAAGAAAAATATTTATTTGTATAGTATACGATGTTAAAAGCAAAAAATTAAAAATTTATTCTGTCGAGATTCGAACCTGTGGTAGCATCTTGACTTTCCAAGCGCTTACCACCAACACCACCATTGACACTTAGGTTGCGCTGACTTAAGTATGGTTTGGTTATGCATGTACATAAGAAACATACGATGGTTCTAATAATTTTGTTTAAGTATAGAAATATGCTTTTGTAGAACATTTACTTTCGCAAACATACAGACAAATGTGCAAACGATATATGTATGTATGATTTTTTCGCATTTTGCGTCTACGCCGGTCAAATTTCTATACAAAAATCGGCTGAAATGTGTGAGAAAATAAAAAATGGACAACTAGGGCAAATAATTTTTAAACAATTTATTGACAATTAAATATAAATGAAAATACATGTAAATTTACTTAAATTTATTGAAATTTCCTTTCGCATTTTTCGGCACTTTCAAATTAATTAATATAAGTAAAATTCACGACTTAACCCGCACACGTCTTATTCGCGCAAAATTTCCAACTTTATGAAAATTGGCGCAATTATTGACACTTCAATTTTATGTAAAGTTTAAAACATGTTTACATATGAATATATAATATATTTGATTTTGGCGCAATTATTGACACTTGTCTTAATATACATACAAAATTTGGCCAAAACGAAACAATGAAATACATAATTACTTTTGCATGTCAATATGGAAATGCCGACGGCAAAGGCATATATTGCACATTCATATGTAAATACAAGCGATTTCTTGGTTGAAAAGCAAAAATTGAAGCATGAGAAATTGAAATGCCGACGGCAAAACGAAACTGCTTACATTCGTACATTGCGTATGAATCATGAAAATATCATCATAATGTTTAGGTAAATCTTTTATATATTTAAAATGAATTGTTATAAAATAAGATCAAATTAACATTAAATAATTTGAAAAATAATAAATCAAAAATAAAAGAGAGATATTTCCATCCTATGGAATATCAAAGAAGTCATTTTATAAATACATATATTTCTGTCTCTTCATATTCTCGGTTAGAATGTGTGAGAGAATTGTAAAAAATGTTAAAATTGCGAGGCGAATTCCGACCTACAATGTTAACAAATGCGGTGAATTCCCTAATTTGAATCTATCAAATGTTCTCAGTCGAACCTGCTCCTTCTCTATACTTTTAGTCAGAGTCAGTCTTCATTTACTTTTTTTGCAAATCGACCCGCGATGACGAGGTGACTATTCACATGTGTGCGCATATGTATGTTTGTATGCTTGTGCATTATTGAAGTTATACTTTTTTTCTTTCGTTTGTCTTTCATTTCTGCGAATTCTCAACTATTTTATGTGACCTTTTGTTGAAATACCCTGCGTTGGTCCTTGAAAAATTCATTTACATTTTTTGGAAATCGACCCGCGATGACGAAGTATTTTCGTTTTATCTGACAGCGTAAGGTTTAAGAAGTTCATTTCTAATTTTGTCTTGTGGCATATTAGAAATGATGTTTCTTCGAAAATCGTTCGCTTACAACGGATAAAACGACTTCTGATTGGTGATTTTAATGAATAAATTCCTTTTGGTTGAAATGCTCTGCGTTGGCCGTTGAAAAGTTAAGACTATACTTCTCAGGATCATTCATTTCTTCAAAGAAATTAATGATCTTTAGAAATATGCATATTTGCATTATTTCGTTGTCATTTTCATATTCGTAGCAATAGAATTTCTATGGCATAAGTAAAGTAATGGCCGCCGATTGTCACACCTTGCCGCTGTAGCAGCTTCGCCTACAAACATGCGTAAATATGTATGTATGTAAACGTATGATCGTGAATACATATCGACGCAGATTTTTGCGAGAAGCACCAGAAAGTTGTGCAATTTATGATTTTTGGCTTTTACCATCGTCGCGAAAATACGACTGGTTGGCAAAGGCATGCTCGGGAAGATGTTACGGCCTCTGTTTTTATGAATGAAGCGAGATCGCTTGTGGAATTTACGCCTGCGTTCATGAATGAAATCGTTTTTGTTGTAAAATGTACTACAATTTGGCTGCCATATTGACTTGTGAAGATCATTTTTTTGTTGGTGACATATTCATATGTGTACGCATATGTATGTTTGTATGCTTGTGCATTATTTGTTTGGCAATGTAAGCAAATATATGTACATATAAGTATATATGAATGTATGAACATGCAAGTCAATGCGCGCACATGTAATAAGTATATTGATAAGTAATGAAGATATGATTTCAATTTCTGAACGCGCACCGATAACTGCTGGGCCTTCAACGCGTGTTGGTGGATTACAAAAGAGAGATGATTACGCTGCATATTCTCTTCCGCAACGAAGAGACAGAACTACTTTTCTAGTAAAAGTTCCTTCATTTAGGCTTTGCTTTATTCTTCATTTTATGTGCATATTAAATTTATAAAATGTGAATTTAAGTTTTCTAGTTTTCTTTCCTACAAAATGATATGCATTTCTTGGAATATCACTAAGAAGTATAACTTCATCCGCGCGTAGGGACTCCACGCACCTTTTTTTATATTTTTGCTAAGTGTGAAGTTTTAGGGCCCTGGTAAGTGGTGACAAAGAGGAAGGAAGCAAACATTGGTCCTTGGAGCCATATTGAGAGGCACTATGGAAAAGTGAAACAATAAAAAAATGGACATATGTTTAATAATATATACTCAGTGAACGAATTTGAAAAAAAAATTAAGCAAATTAAAAAACAAATTGTACTGTGACACAAAAGTACAATTAAAACAGTGAAAAAGAAAACGTGAGAAATTGGCAGTGCGAGACTTACATATGTGCATACATATACATACTATATGTACATACGTATGATACTATGCAAAACATTTGCCCTCATAAAATATAAAAACAAAAAAAAGAAGGTGTAAACTATTAAATATAATAAAAAGAGAGCGCCCGAAATAAATAACATAGCGTGCGCGAAATCGGATAACACAACAAAAATATATACATACATAAATAACCACACAAAACGGGCGCGAATTAATACTAAACTAACCAAAAAATTCAACAACAACATTGCCAGCCACAAAGTCAGCACAACCAAAGGACTGGGAGAAGAGGCTACGAAACGTACATACACTCATATTGTCCCCAAAACCCCTGGCGGAAATCCAAGTGAGTTGTATCGTTTCCTATCAATATTTATATATGCATAGGTATGTTTTTTTTTAATAAAAAGGGCAAAAAAAATAAAAATAAAGAAGAAAAATCCGTTGCCAAACTATTTTAGTATTCGGTTTATTTCCGGTAAAAACCGAAATACCGCTAAGAAACAAAACAGTTTGGTAATACGTATAATAAATAATTGATTGCCGATAAATGCTTATCGTTGTGTGAAACACACAAAATTATCTCAACAACAAGAAATTTTTGAAGTATTTACTAACACCAATTTCCACTATATAGTATAAGCAGGATTGCTTAAAATAAGCTAAAGGCAAATCATAGCAGACAAAAGAGAGAAAATATTTTAACTTAAGAACATACATATGTGTAAATAAAATTTGATATACATACATCATATACTATATATCCCACATACATATATTTATATATAACGTACAAAGAGTATAACTTGCTCTTTTATATAATAACTGATTAAATAAGTCTAACAACATATAAGAGTAAACTCTGTATATCGACAATAAATGCTTAATGTCTGCTAATTTTCTTTCCGCGGTTTATCCGTACTGCGAACTTATATACATATGTACGTACACGCGTACTTAAGTACAAGTATGTCACCGAATGAGTGAGAGTTAGTTGAGCATCAACCACACTCCGAGGCGGACGTGTGAGGGCAGCGGCGGACGTTCTTTATATATGTTTTTTTTTTGATCATCATTAAAATACAATTGTTGTTTGTTATAAGCGCTTCACTTTTGAATTCGGGGAAAAACTGTCGGGTTACAACTCAGAAGTGGGATTTTATCTAAAGCCTACAAAGGATTTGTAGAATTTCGCTAGTGCGCGACAAAACTACAAAAGTTTCCCGAAAATTCGTTCAAACGATAATAGAACGAAAGAAGAGGGAAAGAGACACAAGAGACGCGAGTGTACAAAAGAAATACTGCAAAGACAATTTGTCGCTAAAAGTATACCAGCGGCAAATATAACAGGCAGTGAGGCAGTGCAACGGTTTTCAACACAAAGCGTTGAAGGCGAACGAGAGCGTCGACAAAGAGAAGTTGATGCAATTGAAATAAATTACGAATGGTAAAAAGAAGAAGGAAAACAGACGCCAGAAAGAACGGACGTGTTTAGGGAAAACAAAATGGTCTTGGTAAAAATTAAAAATTTGAAAGTCGAACAGCTAAACCGGGTGCTAAGAAGTCAAAACTTTACGGTGGTCGGAAATAAGGCGCTAAAGGTAGCAAAAGTCAGCGAAATATATGGCGCAGATGAGGTCGACTCAGAGGAGCTTGAAGTTGGAGGCGATGGAGACAACGGTCAACAACAGATGGATGAATTGCGCAACGCTATTCTGGAATTAACGAAAACTGTCGGTGAACTCACAGCTACGCGCAGAAGTGATGAAGGTACAGTTACGGCTGAGGGTCCGCGAATGACGTCAACGCCAGCACATATGAACGAGGTGGTCACAACGGCACAAAGGCCAAGGGTGGCAGGACAAGGAAGGGCTAGCGGTTTCCAGGAAATTTGTGGGTTGATGCCAGAGTACGACCCATTAAAGGGCACGTTAAGCAGTGCAGTGTTCATAGAGAAGACGGTACAGTTGCGTAGCGCATATGAATTGACGGAGCAGGAAATATTGGTAGCAGCACAATCAAAACTAAGAGGGGTCGCAAAAGAATGGCTAGACGCCCAACAAGTATTCCAAACGTGGGCTGAATTCGTTGCAGCCTTTGAACGAGATTTCCCAGCTACAATGATATCAGCACAGGTGCACCGTGAGATGGTACAACGGAAGCGGCAATCACGTGAGACATTTGAAGAATATTGTTATGCCATGTTAAGTATTGGGCGACGGGGGAAGATGGACGAGGAGTCCATTAACTCGTACATCATCACGGGTCTAAACGACGCATCACTAACGCGCACGTTGTTGGCTCTAAAGGTGCCGACATGCAACGATCTTCTACAATCCATTAAGGGGTTGGTCGCCATGCCAACTACCACGATGGTAAGCATGTCAGACTATGGGACTCCAAGCGATATGGCCAACAAAACAACGGTCGAGAGGAAGCATATCAAATGCTATAATTGAAACTCGTTTGGGCACATTGCGGCTAAATGTCCTCAACCTCCACGAAAACCCAAATGTGCTCGGTGCAACAAGGTGGGGCATGAAGCCAAAGCATGTCCCGCCGAACGACCAACAGTGGCAAAGGTCAACGACGAAGTCATCGTTGCAGTCAACCCAGCAAGCAAAGAAGTCATGGTCAACGGGGAGCAATACAGTGGTTTCATCGACACGAGTAGTGACTTCTCACTTATTGCGTAATCTAAAGTGCCGCATGACGCAGAGCGCCGAACTTCAGTAAAACGCCTTCTAGGATTCGGCGGAGCGGTGGTGAACAGCACAGAACTAGCTAACATCAACATCGTCATTGATGGAATTACGATCTCGACAGCCTGTCAGATCGTTCCAGATAAGTTTATGCCATACGATATTATTATTGGTAGCGACATTTTATGCAAAGAAGGTTGCAGAATAACCATCGACTCTGGGGTTATTCGAGTGCATATGTGCCAGACTAATACGTTCAACATCGCCGAAGCACTCAATCCAGATGAAGTTAAAGTGTGCTACATAAGTACGAGAGCTGCTTTACGGAGACATTGGCGAATCTAGAGAGATGTAGAACAACCGAAATGGAAATCTCTATCAGTAGCGATCAACCAGTCATCAGTAGGCGCTATCAAGTGGCCTTAAGTCAACGACCAACGTTATTGAAAATCATAGACGAGCTGCTTAAGTACGATATCATCAGGCCAAGTTCATCACCACATTCGGCTCCAGTGATCTTGGTAAAAAAATCGGATAGTGAAGACAGGATGTGTTTCGATTATCGGGCACTCAACGCAGTGACATTAAGGAAACACTTCCCAATGCCTATCGACGAGGAGCAGTTGTCAAAGCTCGCCAATAACCATGTATTTACCATATTGGATATGACGGCTGGTTACTACCAGATCCCGTTAACAGAACACAGCAAACAGTACACCGCGTTCTTGACACCAGACGGGTTGTACGAGAACAACGTGATGCCATTCGGGTTGCGTAATGCGCCGATGGTATTCCAAGAAATGGTAACAAAGCTGGTGAAAGGGTTAAGTCATCGTGACCTAATAATAAGCTACGTGGATGAAGTCATCATCGCTACGAAAACGGTTGCAGGAAGCATCGAGGTCCTCAATGAATTTTTACAAGCAGTAAAAGAAGCCGGACTTACTTTGAGGCTGTCCAAATGTACCTTCATGGCAACGCGTATACAGTTCCTTGGTCATGTCATCAGCGCAGAGGGCATCCAGACGACTTTCCGCAACCACGCACGCCAACGGAGGTGCGACAGTTTCTGGGCCTAGCCGGATTTTCCGGAAATTCGTCAAAGGGTATAGCATCATAGCCAAGCCATTAGCCTCCTTACTCAAGAAGGAAGCAACGTTTGTATGGGCCGAGGAACAGCAAGAGGCATTTACGAATCTGAAGCAAGCTCTAACTCCGCAACCAGTTTTTGTCATGTTTGATCCGACGAAGGAACATGAGGTGCACACAGATGCGAGTGCAGCCGGTGTCTCGGGTGTTATGCTGCAGCAAGAGGGTGGCTGGAAACCGGTTCAATACTACAGCTGGCAGTGCAGTTCAGCAGAATCCAGGTATCCGAGTCACGAATTGGAAGTCTTGGCTGTTGTGGAATCGGTGGAGAGATTCCGTGTGTTCTTACTGAGCACTTATTTTGTAGTTCGCACCGACTGCAACGCAGTGGTTACAACCAAAGAAGCTACTCCGTTGAGGCCACGCATCGCGAGGTGGTGGCTGCGGTTGCAAGAATTTGATTTTACGTGCAAACATCTTGCCGGTGTTCAGATGCAACACGTTGATGCATTGAGCAGAGCTTCAGGTGAGCCACCCACCCAGCCGGAAACAGTTGCAGATTATGTGTTAGCAGTTGGTCACGTCAGGGCGCCAGACGATTGGGTATATGCGATGGAGATTCAGGATGGGTCGCTGAAGAGAATTTGTGAGGTACTTCAAGGCAGAACTGGAGAAACCAACGAAGCTATAGTCAAGCAACTAAACACCGAGTACGAATTCCGCAATGGTCGGTTATTTCGCAAGGTCAATAAGGAAGTCAGGCTGGTGGTGCCGCACGTAGTTAGGTGGCGCGTTACTAAGGCATGCCACGATGATGTCGGTCATTTTGCGTTAGAAAAGACACTGGACAGGTTGATTAAGCATTTTTGGTTTCCTCGAATGCGTCGGTATGTTAAATCCTATATCGCTGCCTGTGATGAGCCTTAACAAGGTCGCAAGTGGCAAAAAGCAAAGTCAACTTCATGTTGCGGAGGTGCTACCGATACCATTCCGGCATATTTACCTTGATCATGTAGGACCATTTCCAAAAAGCAGTACCGGTCAGGCGTATGTCCTCGTCATGGTATGAGGGTTCAGTAAATATTCCTTACTGGAAGTTGTACGAAATACCGAAAGCACACCAGTAATAAAGGCGCTAGTAGATATGATGGCAATCTTTGGTCAACCGCTACGTATCACCTCTGACTGAGGAACCACATTCACATCAAAGCAGTTTGAAGCATTCACCCACAAGAATGGTATTCAACATACGAAGACAGCGGTACGAATCCCGAGAGCAAATGGTCAGGCAGAGCGAGTGAACAAAACGATCTTAACTGCACTGAAATGTATGGCTATCGAGACTAGGGCTTGGGACTTATCACTACCAGCACTCCAGTGGAGTCTTAATTCGCAGAAAAATGAGGTAACACAGTATACACCTAATGAGCTAGTCTTCTTCTTTAATCCTAGGGACGTAACCGATAACCGAATCATTCAAGCTTTGCACGACGAGGTCACCGAGATGTCAGACATCGAGATAAAAAGGGGCGAGGCAGCACAGAATATCATGAATCAGCGGAACAAATGGAAGGAGAGGTATGATCAACGTCACCGGAAGTCTCGGAAATACCAAGTCGGGGACCTGGTTGTAGTCGATTACATCCCAAGTGCAACAGGAGAGTCTCATAAATTTGACCCGGTGTACAAGGGTCCATACATGGTAACGAAGGTGCTGGACTACGACCGATACATCATCGAAGACTTACCAGATGCCACAGTGACACAGCGCAGGTATTGCAACGTCATGTCGGTGGACCACCTCAAGCCATGGGGTTCGTCCAGTCCCGAACTAGACAGCGATAACTCGTCTTGGGATGACGAGATGTCAGGAGAGGCCGAGCTGTCACCGAATGAGTGAGAGTAGGTTGAGCATCAACCACACTCCGAGGCGGACGTGTGACGGCAGCGGCGGACGTTCTTTATATATGTTTTTTTTTTATCATCATTAAAATACAATTTTTGTATGTTATAAGCGCTTCACTTTTGAATTCGGGGAAAAACTGTCGGGTTACAAGTACATACATACGCATTATAAGTACATACATACATATTCGCGAAAAAACATCTGGTAAAAAATATACCCCATTTACATCGGATACAATTTA
The DNA here is from genome assembly GCF_016617805.1 of Bactrocera tryoni. Lineage (NCBI taxonomy): Eukaryota > Metazoa > Arthropoda > Insecta > Diptera > Tephritidae > Bactrocera > Bactrocera tryoni. Next base: position 4,113,448 of record NW_024395977.1, read on the forward strand.
AATAAAAGAAAAATTTTTCAAAATTCGGAAAATTTATTATAATAATATACATACTTAAAAATTTGTAGAATCGTGCATCGTCACATATGCAAATACGCATATTGCTTCAAAGTCCGCATTGGCATATATCCCGCAATACCCCCTGTAATTTGGCAAACAAACCCAAGCAGAATTGCGTTAAACAAATTAAATTCTAATACATGTGTATGTACATACATGCATATGTACAAAGTGCAGTGATCTCTAAAACGAGCTCTCATTTACACATAATAAACAAACACATCCATTTATAGATATACTCTACAGGACTTACGGACACAATATATATATATTTTTAAAGTCTGATATATATACAAAAATTGTTGCGGTTAATAACAAGTAATTTAACAAAATTAAATTGAGTGCTCGTGATTTACATAATTCGAAAACAAAAATAAAACAACTCTTATATGACTTAAAAGAGTTTTCGGTTACACATAAGCACGATTATAGGCGGCAATTAAAAGCGTGTTTGGTTCATTAATTTAATTCAAAACTCTTCTTCTTCTTAATTGGCGTAGACACCGCTTACGCGATTATAGCCGAGTTAACAACAGCGCGCCAGTCGTTTCTCCTTTTCGCTACGTGGCGCCAATTGGATATTCCAAGCGTAGCCAGGTCCTTCTCCAACGGAGTGGAGGTCTTCCTCTTCCTCTGCTTTACAGCGTCGAATACTTTCAGAGCTGGAGTCTTTTCGTCCATTCGGACAACATGACCTAGCCAGCGTAGCCGCTGCCTTTTAATTCGCTGAACTATGTCAATGTCGTCGTATATCTCGTACAGCTCATCGTTCCATCGAATGCGATATTCGCCGTGGCCAACGCGCAAAGGACCATAAATCTTTCGCAGAACTTTTCTCTCGAAAACTCGCAACGTCGACTCATCAGTTGTTGACAACGTCCAGGCCTCTGCACCATATAGCAGGACGGGAATTATGAGCAACTTATAGAGTTTGGCTTTTGTTCGTCGAGAGAGGACTTTACTCTTCAATTGACTACTCAGTCCGAAGTAGCACCTGTTGGCAAGAGTTATCCTGCGTTGGATTTCTAGGCTGACATTGTTGGTGGTGTTTACGCTGGTTCCAAGATAGACGAAATTATCAACGACTTCAAAGTTATGACTGTCAACAGTGACGTGAGCGCCAAGTCGCGAGTGCGACGACTGTTTGTTTGATGACAGGAGATATTTCGTCTTGCCCTCGTTCACTGCCAGACCCATTTTCTGTGCTTCCTTGTCCAGCCTGGAGAAAGCAGAACTAACGGCGCGGGTGTTGAGGCCGATGATATCAATATCGTCGGCATACGCCAGCAGCTGTACACTCTTATAGAAGATGGTACCTTCTCTGTTTAGTTCTGCAGCTCGTACTATTTTCTCCAGAAGCAGGTTGAAGAAGTCGCACGATAGGGAGTCGCCTTGTCTGAAACCTCGTTTGGTATCGAACGGCTCGGAGAGGTCCTTCCCGATCCTGACGGAGCTTTTCGTGTTGTTCAACGTCAGTTTACACAGCCGTATTAGTTTTGCGGGGATACCAAATTCAGACATCGCGGCATAAAGGCAGCTCCTTTTCGTGCTGTCGAAAGCAGCTTTGAAATCGACGAAGAGGTGGTGTGTGTCGATTCTCCTTTCACGGGTCTTTTCCAAGATTTGGCGCATGGTGAATATCTGGTCGGTTGTTGATTTTCCAGGTCTGAAGCCACACTGATAAGGTCAATCAGTTTGTTGACGGTGGGCTTTAATCTTTCACACAATACGCTCGATAGAACCTTATATGCGATGTTGAGGAGGCTAATCCCACGGTAGTTGGCGCAGATTGTGGGGTCTCCTTTTTTATGGATTGGGCATAGCACACTTTAAATTCCAATCGTTGGGCATGCTTTCGTCCGACCATATTTTACAAAGAAGCTGATGCATGCTCCTTATCAGTTCTTCGCCGCCGTGTTTGAATAGCTCGGCCGGCAATCCGTCGGCCTCTGCCGCTTTGTTGTTCTTCAGGCGGGCAATTGCTATTCGAACTTCTTCATGGTCGGGTAATGGTACGTCTGCTCCATCATCATCGATTGGGGATTCGGGTTCTCCTTCTCCTGGTGTTGTGCGTTTACTGCCATTCAGCAGGCTGGAGAAGTGTTCCCTCCATAATTTAACTATACTCTGGGCATAAGTGACTAGATCACCTTTGGGGGTTCTACAAGAGTATGCTCCGGTCTTGAAACCTTCTGTAAGCCGCCTCATTTTTTCGTAGAATTTTCGAGCATTACCCCTGTCGGCCAGCTTATCAAGCTCTTCATACTCACGCATTTCGGCCTCTTTCTTTTTCTGTCTGCAGATGCGTCTCGCTTCCCTCTTCAATTCTCGGTATCTATCCCATCCCGCACGTGTTGTGGTCGATCGTAACGTTGCGAGGAAGGCAGCCCGTTTTCTCTCCGCTGCGGCGCGGCACTCTTCGTCGTACCAGTTGTTCTTTTGCACTTTCCGAAAACCAAGGGTTTCGGATGCAGCTGTACGTAAGGAGTTTGAAATGCCGTCCCACAGTTCCCTTATACCGAGTTGTTGATGAGTGCTCTCAGAAACAGGAGTGCAAAGCCGAGTAGAAAATCGTTCGGCAGTCTGTTGTGATTGCAGCTTTTCGACGTCGAACCTTCCTTGTGTTTGTTGGCGTGCGTTTTTTGCTGCACAGAGGCGGGTGCGAATCTTGGCTGCAACAAGATAGTGGTCCGAGTCGATGTTAGGAAATCGGAGCGCACGCACATCTAAAACACTGGAGACGTGTCTTCCGTCTATCACAACATGATCGATCTGGTTGGTAGTTTTTCGATCCGGAGACAGCCAGGTAGCTTGATGAATCTTCTTATGCTGGAATCTAGTACTACAGATAACCATATTTCGGGCCCCGGCGAAGTCGATCAGCCTCAACCCATTTGGGGATGTTTCCTCGTGGAGGCTGAATTTACCGACCGTAGTGCCAAAGATACCTTCTTTGCCCACCCTGGCGTTGAAGTCGCCAAGCACGATTTTGACATCGTGGCGGGGGCATCTCTCATAAGTGCGTTCAAGCACTCATAAAAGGCATCTTTGGTCACATCGTCCTTCTCATCCGTCGGAGCGTGGGCGCAGATCAGCGATATGTTGAAGAACCTCGCTTTGATGCGGATTGTGGCTAGACGTTCATTCACCGGGTGAATGATAGTACTCGGCGACGGAGTCTCTCTCCCACCACGAATCCCACACCAAACTTGCGCTCCTTTATATGGCCACTGTAGTAAATGTCACAAGGACCTACTCGTCTCTGTCCTTGTCCCGTCCATCGCATTTCTTGGACGGCGGTGATGTCAGCCTTTGTTTTACGAGGACATCAACCAGCTGGGCAGCGGCACCTTCCCAATTAAGGGACCGGACATTCAGGTGCATGCCCTTAATTCGTAGTCCTTCTTTCGTTTTGCCATGGTCGTCATCAAAGGGGTCTCTCATCCGAGGCTGCTGTTGGTTTTCATTGGGGTGAGCTTTTTTACGTGGCGGGTCCCAAACCCAGCGCACAACCCTATGCAGGGGTGTTTCGCCTTCTCACTTTAGCTCACCTTCGAACGGATGTTCTTAGGCTACCCAGAGGATACTTGGTCAAAGACCGGAAGTCGTGAGCTGCTTGAGTCATATGTAAAAGAATCGTTTCTGGCCACTCCCAAGTGAATGGCGATCAGAGAACTTTCCTCACTTGCGTGAACTTCTACACATGACCCCATCCTCCTCTTTATTACATAAATACTCTTATTTACATAAAATAGTTCTCGTCTTAACATACATACTATATACGAAATCTATCGTGAAATTCAATGAGTAATTTCAGTTTATAAAAACTAGCTGACCTCGCAGGCGTTGTCCTGCGTGAAATTACGTGGTTTGAAATGAAAAGAAAGTTGAATTTATATTGTGTTGAAAATTATTTATTTGCGATTTTTCTACATCTTATTCAATGTAACGCTTCTTGATAAACAACGTTTTTTGGTTTTATGTATTTTGTTCACAAATTATTAGGGTACAGGAACGCTTTAGTATATTCTATTTTATTTTATTTTTGTTACAATAGAAATTTCACAGTATCTCTTCGTATTTATTCGTTACAATATCTTTTTTCACTATATAAGCTTTACAATCGCTTCTTCACTATATAAGTTTCACAATATCTTCTTCACTATATACGATAAACGTTAAAAATGTCTTGCTTCGAATGTTAAATAGATTAAATTTTTCCATTTTTGTTGCGGTGTTGGTGAACTGACCGATGCGCGCGTATGTCGGCGTACGTGCCTTTTCGAACTGTGTGGAACAAGTGCCGGCACAGCTTCACCTTCCCTTGGGTACAAAATGAAACGGGAACAAAAATCGGTGGATGTGAAGAGGATTAGTGATGCCCTTTTCTTTTTTCTGATTAGCTTGTTAATGTGGATAGTGTTGTACTTATTCAGTGCTGCCTTTTTCATGATTAGTGTGTTGATGTGGATAGTGTTGTACTTATTCAGTGCTACCGACTGGAGTTCATTTCGACATCCCGACCCCACTAGGCGAGGACTACGCTGTAGTGCCTGTAGCGTAGCTACAACGCCGCTCAGGCCGGTGGGGCGGTGAGGTTGTGGCCTTATCTGGTTTCGCGTGGATGTCGCATTGAGTGGGCGCCAGGACCATCCAGCTTCTGGATGTCATGGTCGTGCCACACGGTTTGGCTGCGATCGTCGGGTGGCCGTACGGCGGCGGAGTACAGTTGGTGAGACAGGATGTCCGGCGTTCCGGTGCAGTAAGGTATGATACGGTCTTTCACACAACCGGCATAAGGTGTCAGATTCGCATTTAAGCGTGGCGTACCGAGTATGCCTTGCGCCTAAGCCCCTGCACCGCGGCAAGGTGCCTACCATTCGCAGAGGAAAAATTGTTTAAGTCCAATAAAAAATGTTGAAGCCTCTAAATTCCGGATGTTTAGACCCCGGTACCTATAGTTGACTTTTGATCGAAAATGTCGGCCAAGGTGTGATATATATAATTGAAATTAAAAGATAATCCTCTCTTATAATGGTTTGGTTGTATGTCAAAAATAGGTTGAATCCCTTAACCCCCATTTGATTGCTAGAATCGGAAAGTCCTGCTGGTGCAGCGGGAGCTGTATTCCCTAGCACTGGTGGCCTTATCAAGTTGTTTGGGTTAGACATATTTTTATTTAGATTTTGGTTTATTTTCTTTAAAATATGTTTTTTTCCTTTTGTTTTATTTATGTTATTAATCTCTGGAGGGTCTCTTTTACAGGAAAGTAGCAGAGTTATTTTATTGTTATATGAACCGGAGGGTCCCCCGTTAGGTGGTGAATCGCGGCACTTTTAAATACTAAAAGTTATTGGCTGTACAAGCCCTTTTTTATTTAGCTTTGTGGCTTATAATTCTCTGGAGGGTCCCTTTGGTGGTGAATCACAGAAAATGTTTTTTGTTATAAGCTGGAGAGTTCCCCCGAAGGTGGTGAATCAGCTTTTTTATTATTATTTATTATTGGCTGTAAAAGCCCGTTATCATGTGTAGTAAAAAATTGAATTATCTTTGGTCTCCTTTGAATTTTCTTTAATACAAAGATTTTCGACCTTCGGATTGACTTTGTACAGCATATATCGGCCAATGTTATTCCTATGATAAAAAGAGAGCGTGTTTTATTCATATACTATATAACTAATATCAGGATGAACATCCGGTTGACTTTCTTAATGAATACACTTATTAATTACCAAAAAAATCTGTTGACGCGATACATCGTGCGCTGTGTCCAATATTCGGTCGACATAATCCCCCAGCAGAATCTGTAATTTTAGCGACCATGAATTGGTTCCGCATCATTTTTACTTTAGTAGATAATGCGCATTCTCTGACACACCGAAAAGCACACATGTTATTGCTTGCTCTTAGTTTGCGGGACATACAAAATTTGTGTAAAAAGGAAAGTCAAATGACTACAAGGCGCGTCGCACGTTCTTACATCGTGGGTATGTGGCGTAGTTTCCAAAATCACGCGATTTAACACAGCATGGCTTTTCAGTTAATCCCGAGACGTTTGACACCTTGGACGAGAATACTCGGTGTGGCATGGCTGATAGGTCACCTGCCGAAATCATTTTTAAAACATAAGAGTATAACTCTTGTCTGTATATTGAACTATAACATTAAATATAATATATACGTTTTGTTTCTTGAGAACCACACACAATCATAAAATAGAGAAGCGCACATTTCCGGTTGTTGAGGCAAATCTAGTGGTTGAAGACAATAGCTACCAAGTTAAGGAAAACTAAGGCCACACACTTATGATTCAAGTCTAAGTTAACCCCTTTCCAAATATTTTTTAGCTGATTAAGTAATATGAATAATTCAGTCATCTCGTGACTTTCCAAGGGTGTAAAAATACCGAATACGTTGATATATGGTACTGTATTCATTACGAACTCCTTGTAGCAACAATTAGGTTAACATTAAATGATATTCCTTGCTCTGTGAAATGTAGTGTACTATTGAACAAAATATAGTTTTGCACGAAATGATACAAATTACTTAAAATCATTTGTTACCCAAATTTAAATGTGAGACAGTAAATAAACATTAGCACACAATGTTGAAAATAAATATATAAAACTAAATGCATTTACAATGCAGCATTTTCGTGTGCCAAACTAATTAATTGCTTTTGCTTAAGTTGTTTTTAAACACGCAAAAATCATTTATTTATGGTTTGTACTGTCGAATGAAACTTTAAAATAAAAAAATACTTCCGAGGCAATTAATAATAATGAAAAATTCGCTGCCAATACTTATATACCTATTAATATTTCTAGTCGCAACGTACGGAAATAAAGACGGTACGTTATTTAATTAAAAATTTATTTCATTATAAATTTCAAGCATATGCCAACAATGTTAAAAATTAAAATTAAGAAAAGCTGTGCATAATAATTTAAGGTGAAGCTTCTGTTGTACGTTCAAGTGGATATAGAAATATGTAGTATGTACATACATACAAATATGTAATTGTAGTAATACGCTGTTTGTTTGCATGAAAGCTGAGTCTCCGATAACACCAAACAGTAAATAACTTAATTAGTACCGATATATTGTTAGATATATATTAAAAAGCTGTACCACCTAAGAATTTTTAAAAATAACACTACTCAACAAATCTGAAGGTAAAATTTGCGACTGATGTGCTAAACGGTCTGTGGGGTATTTAAGATCCTCTGATTACGAATTTGAGTTAAAAATTTTTCCATAGAGTAGGTACAGCTGTTTTTATCATTTTAGTAATTGGTGTTGATTTGACCTCTACACCCTTTGACTACAACAATTTCATTTTAAGAAATAAATAAATTATAAGATAAAAATATATCAAGTATTGATTGATTCTCAACTTAAAATAATTAAAATATCTAAATAAATGTACATATGAATACATCTTCTTGTACAACTCAGTTGTCTGGTATTAGTGCAAAGTTAAAAAATTTTTGGCTTTGTAATTTTATAAATATTTTATTGTGAATTTTTAATTTTACTAAATTTAAGTAATGTTTATTAATGTATAATCTTTCATAAAATTTTTACTGTTACGTTTATAAACATTGCAATTTGTTGGTGTTTGTATAATATATTATGGATATTTTATTGTCATGTTTTCTTCACCTAACGGTTATTACACCTAAAACTAATCCAGATTTACAGTTCATATCTTTTTCTTTAATGGCGTAGAAACCGCTTACGCAGTTAAAGCCGAGTTAACGACAGCGCGCTAGTCGTTTCCTCTTTTCGCAAGGTCGCGCTGATTGCAGATTCCAAGCGAAGAACCTTTCTCTCGAAAACTCGTAACGTCGACTCATCAGATGTTGTCACCTTCCATGCCTCTGCACCATATAGCAGGGCGGGAATAATTAGTGACTTATATAGTTTAGTTTTTGTTCGTTGAGAGAGGACTTTACTTTTCAATTACCTACTTAGTCCGAAGTAGAACCTGTTGGCAAGAGATATTCTGTGTTGGATTTCGAGTCTGACGTTGTTGTTGGTGTTGATGCTGGTTCCAAGACAGACTAAATTATGAACGACTTCGAAGTTACGTCTGTTAGCAGTGACGTGACAAGCCAACTAGTGATAGCGACGACTGTTTTTTTTGATGACAGGAGATATTTCGTCTTGCTCTCGTTCACCACCAGACTCGTTTGCTTCAGAAGAAGGTTGAAGAAGTCACACTAAAGAGAGTCGCCTTTTCGGCTCGGAGAGGACCTTCCCGATCCTGACGGAGCTTTTAGTGTTGCTCAATGTCAGTTTACACAGCCGCATTAGCTTTGCGAGGATACCAAATTCAGACATCGTGACATAAAGGCAGCTCCTTTTCGTGCTGACAAAGGCGGCTGTGAAATCGACGAGGCGGTGTGTGTCGTTTCCCTTTTCACGGGTCTCTTCTAAGATTTGTCGCAGCTGTTGATTTGCCAGTCCTACTGCCACTGATCCAGTAAGTTTATTGACGGCCGGCTTTAATATTGCACACAATACGCTCGATGGAATCTTATACTTGATGTTGAGGAAGCTTATCCCACGGTAGTTAGCTCAGATTGTGGGGTTTACCTTTTTGTGGACTGGGCAGAGAACACTTAAATTCCAATCGTTGGGCATGATTTTGTTCGACCATATTCTACAAAGAAGTTGATGCATGCTCCTTATCAGTTCTTCGCCGCCGTGTTTGAATAGCTCGGCCGGCAATCCATCGCTATATATGCTTTTAGTGTCATTCAGCAGGCTGGAAAAGCGTTCCCTCCATATGTTTAGTATGCTCTGGGCATCGGCAACTAGATCAGCTCTGGGGGTTCTACAGGCGTATGCTCAGGTCTTGAAACTTCCTGTTAGTCGCCTCATTTTTTCGTAGAATTTTCGAACATTTCCCCTGACAGTCAGCTTGTCAAGCTCTTCATACTCACGCCTTTCGGCCTCATTTTTTTTCTCTCGGCAAAAGCGTCTGGCTTCCCTCCTTAACTCTCGATATCTATCCCATTCCGCACGTGTTGTGGTCGACCGTATCTGTGCGGGGTAGGCAGTGTTTCTTCTCTCCACTGCGACACGGCACTCCTCATCGTACCAGCTGTTCTTTTGCTTTTTCTAAAAACCAGTTGTTTCCTTTATACTGAGTTGTTGGCGAGTGCTCTCAAGGTGCAGGGGTGCAAGTCGATTAGAAAATCGTTCGGCTATGTGTTATGATTGCAGCTTCTCGACGTCGAACCTTCCTTGTGTTTCTTGACGTGCGTTTTTTGCTGCACAGGCAAATCCTTTATATGGGTGGGAATCTTTGATGCAACAGGATAGTGGTCCTAGTCGATGATAAGACCTCGGAGTGTACACATGTTTAAGACGTGTCTTCCGTCTATCGCAACATGACCGATCGCGTTGGTGGCTTTTCGATCCGGAATTTTTCTATGCTGGAATCTAAAACCACAGATAACCATATTTCGGGCCACGGTGAAGTCGATCAGTCTCAACCCATTTGGAGATGTTTCCTCGTGGAGGCTGTAACACGATTTTGACATCGTGGCGAGGGAAGCTCTTAAAGGTGCGCTCCAAGCGCTCATAGTAGGCACCTTTGGTCACATCGTCCGTTTCTTCCGTCGGGGCGTAGACGCAAATCAGTGATATGTTGAAGAACTTCGCTTTGAAGTGGTATGTAGCTAGACGTTCATCCACCGTGGTGAATCACGGTACTCGGCGCCGAAGTCTCTCTACCAGCCACTGTGGTAAAAGCCACAAGGACCTACTCGCCTCGGTCCTTGTCGCGTCCATCGCATTTCTGGGACGTCGGTGATGTCAATTTTTATTTTCCCGAGGACATCAACCAGCTGGGCAGCGACACCTTCCCAATTAAGGAGCAGGAAATTCCGGTTGAATGCCCTCAAATCGTAATTCTTAATTCGTTTGAGATGGTCGTCATCAAAAGGGGTGCCTCTCATCCGAAGCTGTTTGTATATTTACAAGTATATATAATCAGGATGACGTGACGGTCTGTCCAATTTAATTAATTTTTATTTATTAATTAATATTCGGTGTATACGGTTGCTTTCTATATCCTGCCGTAGTTGTTCAATAAATCTCTATGCGAAATACTCCGCCTGGGAGAAGCTTACTGAATGTGGTAGACTCATAGAAATAGAGATGGTTAATATTGAAGATGGGCGGAATCGGATCATTGCCACGCCAATAAATTATTCGAAACCCTATAAAGTGCATAACTAAGATCCACAATAAAATATAAAACTCTAATTTGGTACAACGAATCTTAAAAAGGTTAGATTTAGCAAGGGACATCTGAGGTTTGAAACTTTTTTAGAGTAGACGTAGTTACGACTCCGTTGGTATCTCACAAACTCGAAAAATTTTAACTCAATATATTGGGGAACACACATCACTTTATGATGAATCACTTATATTCGCCAATCTACTACTAAGTGAAATTATTTTTATTACTTATTAAATAAGCAATAAATTATTTTTATTACAAATCTTCATTACACGTAATGTAACACTTATCAAAATATTGAAAGATACACAATGTGCGGGGTAAAAGTCGAAAGAAAATAGAAATTATATGGCGCTGAGTTTCGTTGGGCGGGCGAATCGGTGAATGCGGAATTGTACTTGCAATCAGGTTCGCTGTGGTTAAGAAAATTAGAAGTTGCCGTAGTCGGATGAAGTATCGAATTGGATTGTAGCGAATCAGCTGAGCTTTGCTCATTTAACCATCCTGGGTCCTCTAGGCAAGAGTAGTCGACTATCTTGGGCATGCTAAAAGGTGGAGTAGTTGACATATGTAGGTGCATAGTTATAGGTTTGAATATTTGGCTTAATACTTAGGTTTGAAATTGAATTTTGTATTTCGATAAGTAGTTTTTTTGGTATAATTATATCCGCCACTCTTTTCGGAGTTAGTTTTAATTTCATTAAGCATGCCAACTCTACCTGCTACGTTGTGTTTTTTCTTTCTTTCTGCGAAAATTTACAAGGCCGAACAGCGATGCAGCATTTGCGACAGGAAGCTATGTATCTCGCCATCATACATTTTCGATGAGCGAACGTTTACTTCCTGACCGGGAATTCGTCGCGACGGTTGGAATTTCGCAAAAACTTGCTTACAATGTCAACTTAATAAGGACAACACACACAACGTCACTCCTCCGCAACGCAGAACTTTACGGGACCATTGAACCTTTGCGCCGAACACTCAGGTCAGCCATACTTTGTCACAAACATTGGACACATTTCCTATCAATAATATTTTTGAGACTACACTGCTCTTTCAGAGCACTGTAGTAGCACCACCGGGAAGTAAATTATAATTTCATTAAGCATGGTAACTCTACCTGTTTCTTTGACATTTTGTTTTGTAAGCTTTTCTTTTCTTTTTATGTCAAATAAAATATAAGACACGACTTTTCTTCTTGGCAACTGACTGCATAAGAACACGGCCTCATCAACGCTCTACAAATATTTTTTGCATGCACATGGTCGCCTTTTCTATTTTATTGGCGAAAACGATTTTACGTGGTCCAAATTTTGACACTAAGGATAAAATTTGATTTGTCTCCGTAATGTACAAAAACTGGTCAGTTATCGGATTCCATTGGATGTTGGACTTTTTTCGAATTTATGGCAATTAGTGTACAATTTATTTTCCTTTGGAATTTGGTGATTTGGTTGGATTATACTCGCTTCTGTAATTAACACTAGGGTTACAGAGGGAATTCTGATTTTTTTTTTTTTTTTGGCAATTTGTGGATCGGAGGAAAATTGTGGCTTTAATGTTTGTCGTACGACGTTCTGGCCATTATTTGATAGAAAAGTTGTCAATATTGGAGGGAGTTCTTTTAACACCCAAAATTTCCCTCAACTTGATTTGGTAATGTGAAAAGTGTTGCTCTAACTTGCCCACTTAGTATCCAATCAAAAATAAAAAGATTAATTCTTCAACACCGTCAAGTAACACAAGATTTTCCAATAAGAGTGGTATGATTTCCTCAGCAAAACAAATAACCCAAAAGAAGTAGTCTAATGGTATTAGATCACAACTTTGTTGTACGTGCTGTTTGGCACGTAGCTTCGTCTTGTTGTACAGGGTCCGGCACTCGAAGTGTAACCAACTTAAGACCATTCGCACTGGAATCAGCTGTTCATAAATTTGCTGAATGAGAGTTCGGAATATTGTTCACAAGTGTACAAAAGCGTCTTGCCAAAAGTGAACCCAAAAAAAGTGATCAGCGATGAAATTCAAACGTAATAGTGTGATTGCTTTATATTTAGCTGGAAAATCACAGCCAGCAATTTTTCATGAGCTCAAACACCTTAATGTGAATAAAGTTTTTGTTTATCGCACCATCACTCGTTACAATGATACTAGTAACATCGCAACACGCCATGGACGTGGTCATCAAAAGACTGCAACGTCACATGAGATGGTTCGGAAAATGAAGAAGTGACTTGAGCGAAATCCCCCACGAAGTGCCAATCAAATGGCTAAAAATATCCGACGCATATTGAAAAATGCGCTCAAGATCAAGCCTTACAAGTTCCAAAAGGCCCATGATCTCACACCGAAGCAGCAACAAGAAAGACTTGAGAGAGCGAAGCAGTTGCTTCGCTTGGCCGAAAGCGGTCAAATTCCTAATATTGTGTTTTCTGACGAAAAAATTTTTCCAATTGAGCAATTCGTAAACTCTCAAAACGATAGGGTTTACTTGACCGACCGTTCATACGAGAATCTAAATCATCGGTTAGCCACCAGGAGGCAGCACCCGCCACAAATAATGTTTTCCAATTTATTTTCATCCAATTGTTTTCATCGAGCCTGGTGTCGAAGTAAATGTGACATATTATCGGAAAAATGTTCTGGAGGCTGCTTTGAAACCGTGGCAAACAAGCATTTCGGTCGCTAACCATGGACGTTTCAACAAGACTCAGCACCGTCTCACAAAGCGCTAGTGAACCAGGAATGGGTGAAAAACAACGTTCCGTACTTAATTACAACCACACAATGGCTCTCGAATTCACCAGATGCGAGTCCAATGGATTATTCTCTCTGCGCCATTTTGGAGAGCAAGGTCCGAAGTAAAAAATACACCAGTCTCGAGATGCTGAAGAAAGCCATTGTCCGTGAGTGGGCCCTAAATCCTTTCTTAAAATCCGGCAAGTAGTGGATTGACACAGTTGCAATACTTGACAACGTCTTGGAATCGGCAAATTGTGGTCTTCAGCCTGAAAGGCAGCAATATTTTCATTACTTCGAGCAGTTTTTTGTCTTAAAAAAAAGTCGATTTAAAAAATTTTTTGAACCAATCGTTACAATTCTCGCTGGCACGATTTCCAAGCATTGAAGGCTACACGGAATACATTCTCTGGAATAGCCTTGAGAGCCGAAGTGCATACTGCTTGTATCCCCCCTGTCCTCCCAAAAATTTTGGTTTTTATCAGCCTTTTCAGGCAAGGAAACAATCAAAAATGCCGGGGAACCACATCTGGGCTGTAGGGCGGCTACGAAAGAATTGGGATGTTGGCCTTGGTTAGGTAGCTATTCACAAGAAAGGCGGTGTGAGCCAGGGCGTTGTGGTAGAATAAATTCTAATCGGCAGCGATGTATTTGTAGAGTATCTTGAGGACTTCCAAGTTAAACTAGGCGTGGACGGTTTGCCAACAAATTCATGGTTGACGATGCCTTTGACCGCAGAAAAGACAATGAACATCGTTTTCACTTTGGAATTGCTCATTCTTTCCTTTTTGGGCGAGGACGACAGCGACTTCTTCCCGGCATCCAAAAAGGCCTGGTGCCACCGAAACACACCACTTATGCTTGGAATTGGTTTGATGTTGCAGATGTATCGCAGCTTTTTCTGTTGTGTATTCGACAAAAATCGTAATGTTTGGTGCTAACGGTAAATATCTAGTGTACAGAATATACAAAAGTGAACCTAGAATACTTCAATGCGGTATGCCTGCTTTAATTTCTGCAAGTTTGGAGAATTCATTCCCTTGTTTTACATGGATTCTAATTTATGCATGGATTGGATAATTTATGCATAAGACTTTCGTGCCAGACCAACGTCAAAAACAATGATTGCAAGTATAGTTATAATTGAAAATAATGCTGCTCCATATTTCTTCGAAGTCAACATCCATTAAAAAAGAAAAATTTTCTACATCTGCATCAATGTTTCTTTTGAATGCTATATCCGATCTTTATACCACCAAAAAATTATTAAATTGAAAATAATTTTTAGTATCAAAATAAATATAATTTAATGTCAATAGATTTATGAATAGGGGAGTTCGCATTTTATCTCAATTTTTTTTCCATTGCGGTTAGGTTAGGTAAGATGGCTGATCAAAGATCACATGTGGACTAATAATGTAGTCCTTTGTGAAGCCATTGAAAAAGAACTCCTGTATTCGGACTTACAGATGGCGAAGCGCTTTGTAGCCAGCCAATACATAATTACTAAGGCGCTTAACTTCAACACCCGCCAGTTCGGTGGGATGTCCGAAGGCACACGCGCTTCCAAGTGTCTAAGTCTTGACCTCCCGAACGCGGGACAGTCAAGAAGGAAGTGCTGGCTTGTTTCTACCGCATCTTCTTCCAAACAATTTCTACAGTCGGCATAAGGTAGGATTCCCATTCTTACCTCATGTATTTCAATAGGGCAGTGGCCTGTTAATAGTCCCACTACTAATGAGAGGTTAGCTTTACTGAGAGCAAAGAGATCATGCTGATTAGCGCAGCCCGTTTTATGCTTTCGAGTTTCTTTGCAAGTGTGGTCTTCCCTAAAGCCCTCCATCACATAAAGACTCCATAAAACAAGATGAGCTTGACTATGGTATCATAGAGCCAGAGGACCACTTTCGGTGAGAGGCTCCATCTTTTGTAAATAGCTCCTCTACAGCAGTATAGGGCAATAGATGCCTTTTTGTCCTAAATACTTCACTGTATCCGCCGGTTGCAGGCGAATACCCCCCCTTGCGGCAACGGTGCCACAGGGATCTTGTATCTTCTACCAAATTAAACCATTTCTGCTACATTTGCGTTGATGGCGAGTCCACTTCCGACCCCTCATTTTGTTACAACGCTGAGATATCCCTGCGTCAATTCATACACGATGCTTAGAAACTTTCCTTTCCCCATAAGTGCTACATCGTCTGCATAGGCAATCACCCGACAGCCGCGATCTTCTAACTTTGACTCGTCTCCAGGCCCCGGGATGTAACCTAATCTGATGCAGTTCGCACAGATAGGTGTCAACCAGCAGTATGATACCTTAATAGCCTATTTCAGCTGCGCTAGTATGATGCCGTCAGGTCCCGGGAACTTGAACGGTTTGAACGAATTAATCGCCCATGTCAAATGTCACTCATCCTGAATGCCGACAAACGCCACACGTCCAGTTCCATAGCCAACCACAGACGTTTCCCTTTGCCTTTCGGTGTTTTCAGTGGGCAGGATCTCTCCAGCGTAGCACTGCACACCGAGATAAAGACTTCGACCCACTCCTCCACCGCATCGGTAGTGTCCAGCCGGTGCACCCCCGGTGCGCGCGAGAGAGTCCTCCCGAAGCCTCCTGCGGTAACCTTCCCAGTCTGTGTTCCTAGGGTTTCTGAAAGATTTCCTAGGCGGACCTTCTCCGACTAGACTAAACCCGATATACTTGTGATCTGAAAAGGAGTGATCGTCGATGACCCTTTAGTTTGAAATCAGCGAGGCAATCCCGTGTGAGGCTAGGGATGAGGTCAATAACCTCCTCCCTGCCTGCGGTCGCAAAAGTGGGAGAGTTTCCCCTATTACAAATGCGAAGATTTTCGCTAACAATAATATCAAAAAACAACTCACCTCTATTATTGGTATCCGAGCTACCCCAGATTGGCTGTCGCGAGTTTGCGTCGGAACCGTTGATGACGCCGGTATCAGTCTGAACGTTTCAGCTAAGGTCCTCCTCAGCAGTAAAGGAGGTGGCTCCAACTCAGCATCGTGTGGCATGTACGCGGAAATAAGCCAGAAACCTCCGGTGGCACACTCCAATTTCGCTGTCACTACGTCAGCGTTGTTGAAATTAGGTAAAGAAATACCGTTAATTCATTTCTAACCAACATACAAGTTCTGTTCCTACCTGCATCCTTGGCCGCCAGAAGAATATGGCTCTTCGTCCTCAATCCAGAGATCCCGTTACCAGTCAGCCATGGTTCCTGGATCAGGACGACATCAGCTCCGTCTTGTTCCAGACGAAGCAGTACTTCAGACTCTCCTCCAGGAGCGCTATTTACAAGAGGTTCGGGTCGCTTTCCACGGTCGTTTGACCATCAGCGCCCTCTGTCGCATCTACCGCAGCTGCAGCTTGAGTGCCGTCAACTCTGCTTTGGCTTGGGAGTACCTTCAGCACTACCATTTCAAAACCATAACTTATGGCTCCCTTTGTTTTGCTGAGAGGACCGACGGACTCCGCGTTTAGCATTATCAGCGCTTGCCGATATGGTTCATCGGTTCTCTCTAGCCTTAAAACTCTCCAGTCTTGCGTTCGAAGTGAGGGATTGCAGTACCCGAGGATTTTCTCAATCTCATTCGCAGTGAAGGTTCGGTCGGCAGACAGACGCGAGTCCTAGGGCGAAGAGGAAGATCCGCTTTGTCCACGACCTCCAGTCTGGCTCCCTTCCAAACCTCCCCCACCTGAGAGACTTTCACCTAATATAAGATGACCGATCTTTCATTAGCACATCTTGTAAGCTTGTGCAGCCCATGGTGCCAACCGGCACTCACAAATTTTGGGGGTGGCTCAGGGTTTTCTTTGACCACTTTCAGAAAGACTGACGATATAACCGCCGCTACTCTTTTCCATTTTTCGTGCGAGATAGATAGCGTTCCACGATCTTGGCCACCAATCGCCGGTCTGACTTTAGCTTCCTCGCTAAAGCAAGCAAAGCAGCTTCCACTTGTGAATCCTTTCATAATTCTTAATTCCATTGCGGTAGCTTTTGTTAAATATAAATATACAAGTTACAAAAAGTCTTTGAAAATGTAAGTATAAGCAATTTCTTCCAAATCCACTACCGTTATGGCTGTATCTGTGGACTATACTATATATTCAGCATTGAGTTCACTGTAAGCGCACCTAAAAAAAATTGTTATTATAATTACATAAATTTTATAAACACTCGTATCAATGCGCGAAGAAAGATAAACCTTTCCATTCATATATTGGAATTAATTAACTCAAAATTTTTTCTAATCAGCACTTTACTTCAATCAATGCTCCAGCAATTTCCGTAGAAGACGTTTTACTTTATATAAATAAGTTAATATCTTGTATTATTTAAAGCTTTTTTTAACCTAATAATTATTTATTGAATCTGCTTACATAATTTAAGCCTATCAATAAGTTTAAGAATTTTAATAACTAATCCATTAATAGTAATGGACAATACACAGAACGTTTCTCATCAGAATTATGTCAAATCCTTTTCCCGAAGATGTGTTCGGCTAGCTGTGCAGGATAAGATTTCGCATGGGATAAGGATGATTTTGCAGTTTCGAAAGGTATTTTTGCCAAGTATTTGTCACTTCTGTGTTTACCACTTTTATTTCAAGATCTCTATGTTTATTCCCATTGCACATTTACCACGAACCACCTGTTATGTCTTGTAGCGTTTTTGATTGGAATCGTTGTATTTTATGGATACTACAAGTTGTTGCGCAGGTAGAGCCTCAAATTGTACACCATATATTCGTATCAGCTTTATGACGGAATTGTAGAAGGATTTTATAGTTCAAGCATACCCAATTTACCAATTTAGGCGGACGGTTTTAAGTTGGAGTGTATTTTTGCAGAAATATGGATGTTCCTAGTCGAACGCCTACCTAGATGAATGTTAAGGTATTTAACTTAGTTTGGTTGAGGGATCATTACGTTGTTTAATTTCAGTGTTGAGCATGTTTCCGTCTTGTCACGTGCTTACACTTTTGCTCGTTCATTTTTATGCGCTAGTTTGATACACAAATTTCAACGAGTTTCAAGTGTATTGGCAGTGTGTTTGTGTTTTCTTTGGGCACTTGCTTCGATTCGATTCGATTTAAAATTGCGGTGTAGTCAACGAATGGTGAGGTTAGTATTTTCGCAATCGTTAGAATGTCTGCGGTAAATAAGGCATATAGTGTTGGTCCCAAACTCTGTCTTGAGGGACTGCAGATAAATTCTTTAAATTTAACTGTAAACCTCCTATTACTTAGATGTGATATGAACAACTGATGAAAATTTTTTGGCAAAGTCATTTTAATTTGATCTAAGAGCCTTTTTGCAATACTTTCTTTATTAAATGCTTGAACTAAGTTGAGAAGTTCAATCTCTCTTTCAATTCAGACAAGCTTCTGAACTCATTGATGTTGCCATTGACTTGCTCAATAGTACCATGCTTTTCACTAAAACGGAATTGATGATTTGGAATATTTTTGTGTTCGTGGGGAAAAGGAAAACTTTTGGATAGCAATACTTTTTCAAAAAGGAGAGCATTGAAAAGTTGAGACAAGAAATTAAAAGCAATATTTGGTAACTCTTTAAACATTTGCAAAGTTATGTGGCCGGGTGACTTTTTTTTATTTAACCTTTTTGATATTCTATAACTTTTATCTCAGACGAAGTTGTAAACATATCGGCAGAGAACGTAAAATAATAGAGAATGTTCACGATTAGAGATATTTCACGTTTGGGATATTACCTGTTTTGGATAAGCGTGTTTCACCACACCGCAGAAAAATTATTAGCGTGTTTCTCCACATTTAACATGAGGGGACACGAAAATAGCAGAATTGAGCATTTTCAGTGTTAAATGAGAAAAATAATGATAATTCCGATGTTAAGGAATGTACGCTTACAAATTCGCATATTTACTATGTGCAAACGATGCTGCATATAATTTATACATATGTACATATATTTGTCACGAAAGCACATAAGTATGTATGTACATATGTATATATTTTAAAATTGAGCTATTTTATGATGAATTCCATAAAATCTTTGCAAATATATACTTTGTATTACTACCTAATTATGCATTTTATATAGGTTTGGTACGACAATCATATGTATATTTATATATTCAAATAAATATTTTCTTTGGTCAATAAACTTTTCGATATCATGTTAAAAGACCAAGCGGTCGCACATTTGCCCATATATAATTATGTTTGCATGTAAACAAATATAAAAGAACCATACGCATAATGTTTGTAAATTTGTCTACATGCAACAAATGTTTGTAAATATGTACATTCAATGCTTCATGCGAAATTTCCGTTGACGTGGACAACCAATGGCGTAGCTCATATTTTTTCCTTTCATGTCAAAGAGTAAATGTGTCGAAGGACTGACGCGTCACAACATTGTGTTGTTGGTAGAAAATCCGAGCTGTGCCGAAAACACAAACGAACGATCGCCAATTGCCACTGCTTCCCTTGCCGCTGTACCAGATTCGCCTAAAAACTAGCGTAGAAATGTATGTTTGTGTGTGAGCTTGCATACATATCGACGCAGATTTTTGCAAGCCGCGTAACATCATTTTTTACATTCCTTGACAAATACAGTCAATCCTTGTTAGTGCCACAATCAAAAATACAGATTTTTGTGGTTTGTTAAAAATAAAAATATAATATGGCACATAAACGAGTGCGGATACTGAAGTGAGTGGTACTTAAAACAATAATTTCGATGTATTTCAAAAAACAAACCGTGAGATGCAGCAAGATATAGGCAGTTAAGAGGGGTGATTTAATTTAAGCGGAGTACTACTTAACCGAGATCCACTCTACACATAAATCAGAGGAATATTGAATATTTTCTTTGACACATTTCTTGACTTGAAAATCGACAAATAAACTATCTTGTCAATTTTATTATAATATATTTGAATACTTATATTTGCGGGGTTGTCACTTTTTCCTTCTCATACAAATATCAGAAATTGTTCAATTTATGATTTTTAGCTTTTGCTATCGTCGCGAAAAGTCACTTGTAGGCAAAGACATGTACAGGGAGATGTGATGGTGTCTGCTTTTATGAATGAAGCTAGTTTGCCTGTTGAAAGTGCGGTAGCGTTCATGAATGAAAATATTGTTGTTAGGTGCTTTTCTACAAATTTGGGCATCGACTATTTGGCTGCCATATTGACTTATGACGCTATTTGAAACCATTGTTGTTTTTGTAAGGCAAAGTTTGTAGTCTTTGTGGGTAACATATTTACAGTATGTAACACAATTGAGCAAATAAAATCAAATATTCCGGATTTCAAAACTTTTTTGCACTACGCAACTTATTACGAAAAGAATATATATGTATTGAGTTTTTTTCGCGGAAATATAACGGTACAATTTCTCAATATTTTTCTGGCTGCGACTGGTTTGCGCCACGTGCACATTTGCTCAATTGTGTTACAACATCGGTTGCGTTCAGGCGTGTGAGCATAGCTAAGACCAAATAAACAACTTTCGAGTATTTTAAAGCTGATTAACTCCGTGTGTTTTTTTTTAGAAAAATGAAGAAAATTGCTGACTCTATTAAAAAATCTGTGCTTCAATGGTTGAATGAAGGGCTCTCATATCGACAAGTTGCGAATTTAGCTAAAATTTCATTTGGGTCAGTGAAAAATATTGCTAATTGTCATGAAATATCAGTACCAAAACATCGATCTGGTCGGCGATCCGGTTTAAATAACCATGATAGACGAACTATCAACCGTCTGGTGGCCTCGGGAGCAGTAAAATCAGGTACTGATATTCAAAAAGAACTGGAGAGGACTTATGGAAAACAAGTTTCTCGCATGACTGTACACCGCGAGTTGAAAAAACTAGGTTTTAAAGCCAGGCGCAAAATTAAAAACCTTTGCTTTACTAAACGTCATCAAGAACTACGTCTAAAAATTTGCTAAAGCGCACCGAAACTGGACTCCAGAACAGTGGGCGAATATATTTTGGACAGACGAAAGCAAGATTAATCTTCACGGGTCAGACGGAATACATTACGTTTGGAAAAACCATCAAAGACTATTACCAGCCGCGATGTCATCCCAACACTCAAATTTGGGGGTGGAAAAGTCCTTTTTGGGGTGGCTTTTGTAAAAGTGGTGCTGGGGACCTAATTTTAATCGACGGAAATATGGACGCGAATATGTATATAGATATATTAAGGCAAGGGTATTTTTCTTCAGTTAGAGAAATTGGGTCTGGACAGTAGCAAAATCGTTCTGATGCAAGACAACGACCCAAGCTGAAGCTAAAGAAGACTATGGAGTATCTTAAAGAGAAGTCAACAAATTGAAACTTTGAGAATGGCTCCCTCAAAGTCCCGATATTAATCCTTTATCGAGAACCCTGTGGTTTGCTTTAAAAAAAAGGGTATATGATTATGTGCAGTCCACCGAAAACAAACCAGAATTATTTACTAGATGTGTAAGAAAGTTGTTGAACTCCATCACTAAAAAAGAATGTGAAGATTTAGTCAATAGCAGTTCTGGCGGATTGAAGCGGTGATTGCGACCAAAGGAGGCTATGGCCTAAATATTAAAGCGGTAAAAATTACTATGTATCAAAATTGAGCAAAGTACTTCATACAAGAAGAATTTATATTTTCTTCTTATAAAACCTGAATAAATCTGTTACTCTTTTGTAGTTTTATATTATAGACGGGCTGAAGAATGTATTTGAAAAAACTGTAATTCAATTCGCCCAAATTAAATACACATTTTTTGTAAGAATCCATATTCGTGATTTTATTTGCTCAATTGTGTTACATACTGTACATGCGTACCCATATTTGTATGTTGGTTTGTGTATACATTATTTGTTCGGCAATGTCGTACACCTATGCATATGTACGTACCAGACACCTGCACGATTAAGGTAGGCATCGTACGATTACGTTACTAAGTAACACTTCTGACGATTACCACGATGCGAAGGTAACATTGCGCATCGGCATCGATCGTGGCATCGTACGATTACTATCTGGTATCGTCAATGGCAAATGAAACGAAGTATGTACATACGTAAAAGAAAATTCTTGTGATTTTTCTTTCGTATTTACCTTATATTAGGAAAAAATTAATAAAATTCTCTTCATTTAAACATAAATTAATTCAATATAACATAACACAACATAAATTAATTCAATAAATAAAAATAAATTAAATATATTTCGTTATTTTCGATCAAAATAAGCAACGAATTAAAAATAAAAAATATTTAATATGAACTTAATTTTTTTGTTGTGAATGCAAAAATAAAATGACGTCCAGATTTTCTCCTTTCAAATTTGTTCTTCTTTCTTCTAATATACGGTTTGCCAAACTAAAACATCTTTCACTTGCTGCACTAGACGCTGGAATACATAAAATTTGTCGTGCCAGTCTAGCCATCAATGTAAACTCATCTTCATGACGCGCACAATACTAATTAAGTAACATGTTAGTAATCGGCGATGCCGCGATGCCGATACCCACGATGCCGATGCCCACGATGCCAAAGTACCGTTACGTAGCGTGTAATCGCCGCATCGGCAACGCCGCTTGCTAACATGTTACTTTCTTAATTACTCGTGCAGGTCTCTGATACGTACATATAGAGCAGTACGCTCACACTAATAACACGATTTGAATTTCAATTGTACTTACATATGTATGTAACTATGTGCTAATATCTAGATGCGTATGAAAATTTAAATGAAGAAATGTAATTTACAGACAATATTCTTGTAATATATTAAGTTTTTTAGGATATTATGGTAGTATGCCATAAATATGGTATATATAACATATCCACATACATATTTGTGAATTTATAACATACTAGCTGACCCCGCAGCCGTTGTCCTGCGTGAAATTATGTGTTTTGAAATGAAAAGAAAGTTAAATTTGTCATTTAATTTTTTTTTTCAATGTAACGCAGCTTGATAAACAACATTTCTTGGTTTCTGTTCCGGTGTACAGAAAAGATGGTTTTCCAACTCGTGAGCACGCCACGGCCGTGTGAAAAACATAGCATTTCCATATTTATGCCTCACACTCTGCGACTATCTTTAGGTCGCAAATGCAATTTTCACTGGAAACGAAATAAGTTTGAACTGAAATGGGAAATCGTTAGAACTCAAAGGAATTCGTAGAATCAAGCATTCTGCCCCTTGTATTCGATAGCTGCGTCACAATCAGTCGGGTTCCATTACACAGTTTCGGGGCGTGATAATTGCGAAACATAATAACGACCGATCCTACTTTAAGACGCAAATGATGCGGTGGCATACCAAGCCTGTCCAAAGAATTTAGAAATTCCACTGGATAATTCGTCTTCATAGTCAAGACGATCGATCGATTTGTTTGAGCGAGAGTCTCCCGGAATTTGACTTTGAATCTTCCAGTTTAAGTCAACAACATCGGCATTTTTGGCAGCTAACATTGCGCGTGCACTTAAGGAATCGTAGTTACGATAATTTGGCCAATGTCCGAACATTTGTGATGAGCTCATCTTTCGTGAATTGATAAAGGGGAGATGGAATTGATATCAAACCACCGGAAGTACGGATATCAACCGAAATTATACCATTTCCAATTTTTAGCGAAGGCGATGTAAAATGTCCTCGGCAATGTCATTTTTGTTCGTATCCCATAATTGACGCGGATTTGAAGGCTGATATGTCGAAATGGTTATCGCGAAAAGTGTGCGAACTTCATTTTCATTCCAGTGATTAACATGTTCCAGCAATTGTAATTGCTGGCTTACTTCTCCAAAACTTGCACATACCGTACCATTCACAGTAAGCAATGACTCAAATAAAGCTGAACCGCGTACATTAATCAATAGCAACCGAAAGTAGAAGTAATCGTCGTTTTTCGGGTGGATTGTGTAAATTCGTCCTAATGCATTAGTTGAGAACACATCTGGATGTCAATCTACTGGTTGGCCTTGCTTTCTGAGCAACTATTTCTTCGACGATGCATTCCATGTATAATATCAAGGTATTTCCGAATGGAGCAAGTTCTCACAAACGGATACTGAAGAAAATTGAGAAAAAACTCGTCAATGTTAATTTTGTTGCTGGCGGTGTTTCCACTGGCTGTGCTGTATTCTTTGGGTTGAAATACACTATTTGGACATTCTCCAATTAACTGCGAGACGCACAACAGTCGGAAAACGTGCATGAATTGCAAAAGTAAATATCGTACAAAGAGCTTTATTGCAGTTCACGTATCGACCGTATCATTCTAGACCAATAGTCGCCATGGTGCTTCCTTTGGTGGCGTACTTACAAACGTATTTTATCGATTTCGCCAAACTGTAATATTAAACATTGATATGAGTTTTGAATGTGAATTAGACAATAATGGTGAATATAGTACGATCCATGTGTTGTCAACTTCGATATTAACTCTTGTAAGTTGATTGCTGAATGTTCTGTTATCTGGTGAGCGACGCCGATTTGATATCCATCATTTCCAGTTTGTGTTTCCGAAAGAAAAGCACGTGGATAGTGTTTCATGCATTTATTGTCAGACATACAAACCGAAAAGATGAACCATATTGGTTTCCACCACTTCGTATATTACTGGATCTTTCTCTACATCAGGAATTTCAGCAGAAATGATTTCCTCAATGGTGTACATAACTATCATCAAAAGAAGAATGCGGAAAACCTATCTTTTGCCACTCAAAAAAGTACATCTAGCATCCAACAGCACCACATATACGTTGCTTCAAGATAAAGTCAATCAAACATCGTAACTGTTGTTTGAAGAGTCATGCTGTGACATCGTGACGATCGCTTGCTGATTGACCGCGATCCATAATTCCGCACGTTTGTCACCGCATCCTAGAAGTACTTCTTGCCTTGCCTTGCCTTGGGCTGCCATACGTTGACGACAAAAAGAGCGCCGACCGATATTAGGGCGACCTCTTCGTAGCTTTGTAACAAAGTTCAATCTGCAATTGACCTCTTTGTGTGAAACACACGTAAAGTTTTCATTGATTTTTCTTTTGAACAGCCGGAATAAAAAAGCAATCGACCGAAATTGAACGATTCAAATAATTTACAATTCAAAATATTGAAAAACAAAACAAACAAAAATTGAAAAAAAATTTGTACTCTTTGGAATTATCCAATTTTCCGATTTTTCTTCATGAAAAGTATAAGGTATTTTTATTTCTAAACCTTCCTTGATCCACAACGAACAACCTTTCATCAAGATTGGTTCAGCTGTTTTCTTAGCGTTACTAACAAACAAACATTCATTCGTTTGTATGGGAAAAAGAAAAGGGATGTTTTTAGGGGTTTTCCGGTAATTATTCGAATTTTTCTCTCCGTAAAAACCATCCTTGAACCTCAACGAACATTTAAAAAAATTATAAAATTTGGTTCAGTCGTATGAAAGTTATGAGCGTATATACAGTTTGGCGATTCATTTTATAGATTATCAAACATATGAAATACATATTTAAAAAGTTTCTCTTATTTGTACATTACCTACAAATATTACTTTGAAAATAGCATAATTTAATGATAATGTTATCAATTTTGAACGAATTCAGAAAAATTCGCAAGATGATATTCATATCAATTAATATGATTGCATGTAAACGTATAAAAATATACATATGTATGTATGTAAGCGAAAGGCCAAGCAGAGAACTTAAAACATAGAGAAGGTGCAGGTTCGACAGCGAACATTTTATAGGATTTTGGAACGGAATTCACCTCACAACCTCAGAATTCACGATGTGAAATGCTAACATTTTTAACAGTTCTCCACATACTCAAACAGAGAATATGAAGAGAAATAATATATGTATGTACGTACGGCTTATGATGCCATAGCATGTATGCGCAATCAAGGAATATTGAAGAAAAATAAGTTCTTTGATATTCCATTTTTAACAGCGAAAAATGTGTACAAATACAGCTCTCTCACATACTCAAGAATATGAAGAGACATAAATATATGTACATATGTATGCATGCTCCTTATGATACTCCCAACAACAGCATTGTGATATTTCCATGCTTCAATTTTTGCTTTCACAATGTATGCAAATATGTATGCTTTTGCGTTTTGTCGTCGGCATTTACATATTGGCATGTAATAATTATGATATGAGTATAATTTTGTATGAATGCATGCATAGTACTAATTACAGTCAATTAAGACTTGTATATTTAATAATTTAATTTGATTTTTACATAGTATACTATACTAATAAATATTTTTGTATTATGTTTCTTAGTAATAGAAATTGAATTTATCACAACAATGCTCTTATTATCTGCCCATATGATTGCATGTCTACGCATGTGCGCATTCAGAAATTCAAATCATGATTTTATCACTTATCAATACACATATTACATGTGCGCAGATTGATCTGCATGTTCATATACATATGTGCATACATTCATTTATGCTTATACTTTTTTTTTTTTTTTTTTTTAAAGTAGGGGGAAGCATCAAAAGCCGGAGTGCGGAACTTTAATCCGCTAAACCTAACCTACTCCCAACTCCAGACTCTCCCACGGAACCACCTGATTAAGTATTACTTCGTGGGAGTGATAAGACATTTAAGTCTCTTCTATGGCACGGACTGACTGACGCCTACTCTGGTCTATATGTCTCAATTTTGTCATGATTGAAGCTGCCGCTTCGCTGACAGCTCTCCAGTTCTCAGTGGACTGACACATGAGTGTCGTCAAATTTTCCACCGTAAAACTACCACCGAGTGTAGTTTTAAGTTTTTCCCTTGCACTTGTAAAGCGCGGGCAGTAAAAGAAAACATGCTCAGAGTCTTCACAGCACTCTGAAAACGTCGGACAATTCGGACTAATGTCGTGCTGGAATCTGTATAGATAGCTTCTAAAGCATCCATGTCCACTTAATATTTGGATTAGGTGGAAATCCAGGTCCCCATGTCGTCTGTCGATCCAGGAATGGACATTCGGTATGAGTCTGTAGGTCCACCGTCCTTTATGTGAGGTTTCCCACCGCTGCTGCCATATTGTTAAGCTTTTCACTCTCTCTCTTCTTTTGGCTCCTGTAGTTGGCTCTGATAATTTGTACACTCGCTCGTATTCGTCACCCTGGATGTCAATGGACATCATACTGGCTATTATTTCAGCAGCCTCGCTTGAAATTGTTCGGAAAGCACTGATAACTCTTAGTGCCGACAGCCTGTGCACTGTGTTTATTTGTCAGGCATATGCTTTAATACCTAGCGCCTGGATCCATATTGGAGCCGCATATAATACAACCGATCTCATTACCTTTGCGAGTAAAAAACGCCGCCTGGAACGCACGCAGCCTTTATTTACCGTCATTCTTGATAAGGCATTCAGGATTTTGTTCGCTTTACCTGCAGTGTATTCTAGGAGGTCCTTAAATTTGAGCCTTGAGTCTACTATTACTCCCAAATATTTTAGGTGTGGCTGTGAATGAATCTGGCATTCCCCTATGGTGAGAGATATACTTTCCTCCACTTTTCTTGTGCTTATGAGCAAGACTTCAGTCTTTTGCTCCGCCAGTTCTAAACTCATTGAGGAGAACCATTGGCGCAGACCGTTAATGCACTCGTTGCATTTGCTCCGGAGGTCATCGAGGTGTTCGGCAACTGCTACCACAATAAGGTCGTCTGCGTATGCAACTAATTTAATATCTTTCGGTTGGTGTCTCCTTAGCACCCCATCATACATTATGTTCCATAAAAGGGGGCCTAGTACCGAGCCTTGCGGTACTCCACTCGAGATAGAGTAGCTCTTTGTGCCTTCATCTGTATCAAATAACAGTCGCCTGTTTTCGAAATAACTTATGACAATTTCCATCAGATATTGAGGAGTGCTTATGTCATACAGAGCTTTAATTATGTTTGTCCACTTACTGCGCATTTCGCGGTGTCAACGACATCGTATAGTGCGTCAATGGTGGACCTCTTTTTCATAAAGCCGTATTGTCTTTCTGATAATCCGCCGGCTTTCTGGATTGCTATCTCCAAGCGGTTTCTAACTATGCTTTCATAAACTTTGCCAATAGTGTCAAGCATGCACAGAGGTCGATATGAAGATGGTTCCTCCGGAGGCTTTTTTGGTTTAGGGAGTAGAACCAATCGCTGGACTTTCCATGGGTCGGGAAATGTTCCTTCTTTTAAGCACGCATTGTACATTTTTACGAATAATTTAGGTTTCAGAATCATGGCCTCCTTTAGGGCTCTGTTTGGAATGCCATCTAATCCAGGCGCTTTGCTGCTTTTAATTTTTCCGTCTATGGCCAATATTTCTTCTTCACTAACCAGCAGTGGTGGCTCTATTACTTCGGTTCGAGGCTTAGCATAAGAAATACTGTCGTGTTTTGGGAACAAAGTTTCGACGACATTTCTCATGAAGGATGCACTTTTGGGCTGTTGTGCCTTGTTTTTGAATTTTGACATACATATTTTATATGCTGTTCCCCAGGGGTCTTCGTTTGCTTCCTCACAGAGTTTTTCAAAACACTTCTTTTTACTGCGACCGATGGCTGACTTCAGAAGCTTCTTTTGACTTTTAAATAAATTCCTGAGACTGCTTTCATTTTCTTCACTCTGATTACGTTGTAGGCGGCGTCTAGCTGAGTTGCAGAGTTTTCTGAGCTTAGCTATCTCTTCATTCCACCAATACACTGGCCTTCGGTTGTTGCGGTGTGCTGTCCTACGCATGGTTGCGTCGCAAGCTGTAGACAATTTTTGACGAACTGCGGATACCAGGTGCATGGCGTCTTCGCCTTGTATATTTTCTGAACTCCAGACCATCTCAAAAAGTTCAGCATCAAAGTCTTTTTCTTTCCAAGTTCGTTTTTGGCATATGCTCCTGCTGCGGCGTTCCGACCCTTCGGCATATGAGACTTCAGCAATAATAGCCATGTGGTCACTATTTGTAAATATGTCCGACACCGCCCACTTGATGTGCCTACTAAGGGCGTCGTTGGCGAACATGAGATCGATTATAGAGCCTTTGTTTCCTTTTTGAAATGTATTTTGCGTTCCGCTATTCAGGATCGTAAGATTTGTTTGGCCCGAGGAATTCAAGTAGTAGACGCCCACTTGATGGTTTGTGCGCCTACCACCACAGCAGTTATTTGTGTTGAAGTCGCCTGCGATTACAAGTGGTGCTGTGCCTCTGGTTTCTAGAACAAGTTCCAAGAGGAAGTATACAAAATCTTTAATTGAGGGCGCTAGGAGGAGCATAACAGCTGTGTTCAAAAGTATATACCACTTCATATATTGCCCATGTGAAACAGTTGTGATATCTGGAGCGAGATATAAATGGTTGTCCTTTACATGACCATATTGCAGCTTTTCCGGATATGTCTGCAGTCCAAGTGCTTTCCGAACGCTGGGAGTATTGTTCACTTAATAAAGCGACATCAATGTTTTTTTCAACTACTGTCTGTTCAATCAGATCTTGTGCTGCAGCGCAGTGATTTAGATTTAATTGTATTATCTTCATTTTCCTAAAGATTTCGCCATCTCCAAATACTTGGGGCACGTAGTACTCAAGGCTGAGTGTGCTCCTTTACACAGCATGCAGCTAGGATCGTTAGTGCATGACTTCGCTACATGTCCACCGGATCCGCAACGTGTACACAGGGACGACCTGTCAACAGGGTTGCAGCATTTGTGCGCCATGTGCCCCAGATGGAAACACCTGAAGCAACGGGGAATAGGGGAGTATTCCCGGAGGCGACAGATGGACCACCCGATCTTTATCTTGCCTACCTTAAGCGCAGTCTTGGAATCCTGGGCGCGCAGGCATATAGTAGCTATTTGGGTACCGGTTCGGGTTTTTCTTTTCGCATGCTCTTAATATTTATTTTCCCTAGGTTTTCTATCCCGCACTCTTTTTTCAATGCCTCGCAAATCTCTTCCGGAGTAGTTATTTCATCTAAATTCTTACATATGATCGTGACATTGTGGGTTTTGGGCTGTATCACAGCCATTTCACCGACCACTTCCTCTAAGACACTTTGGAACGCTTCGGCTCTCTAATCCGCTTGGTTTTTCAGCTCTAATAGCAGGTCTCCTTTCAACGTTTTCCTTATATACGTGACACTTGAGCCCAATTCTTCTAAACCGGTTATTTTCCGGAGAATATCCGCGTATGATGCACCATCCTTTTTCGTGAGTATGATGGCGTCTGGCCTCGATCTAATTTTCTTTTCGGCTGGTCTTTGCTTCTTGACAACGTCCACCCATGTTTCGGATGTAGTGGGTATAACCGTTGTATTGGCTTGAATCAACTTCAATGTCTCGCTGTAGGTGGGCTTCTCCGCTTTATTTACATTTTTCGGCTTTTTAGTGGGAGGTAAAAAGCCTATTGTCTCCCGTAGCCTCTTCGGGGTATTTACATCCTTACCCTTTGGGGAAACCTGAGACGCTTTCCCTACCATAATCCTTTTGGATAGGTTTCCCCCTTTATCAGCCTTGGCATGTAGCGCTACTATGCTGCTAACTAAGTCGCGCATTGCCTGGTTTATATGCCTTTGGCCAGCCATCATATTCTCCAGTTCTTTTATTTTACTACCCAACTGGTTAAAATTTTGGGTAGTTTCGTTAATTGGCGTTTCCTCGGAGAGTTTGCTACCTCTAATTGTATTATTGGCATCTTCGCATTTTTTCGTTGATCCAGCAGCGGTGGATAACTCACTTTTTCCATTAGGAGGCGTTCTCATGATTTTAGAGTTCCTTCTAAATGGATTTTCGGGTGTGCATCCGCTACTGTTCTCAGAGGCCATACCTCAATGAGAAAAATAGTTGGGAGCTCCTAACGTAAGGTGTGTTCAGTCACTCTCACTACAACCTTTCTTATATTTTCGGTAGTTGGCAATGCCAAAACCAAAGGGAATACGAAAAGGAGAAAACAAAAAGGAGAACAGCTGACTAATCAAAACAAACGGCAATGCAAAAAATTAAGCACGCGCTTTGCTTGAATTGCAGCTACAGGAGAAAAACGATGTGTTTTTTATAAAAAACCACAAAAATATATTCGGGTAAGTGCAAATGAATTTTAATTAAGAAATACAAATTGTACTTATCTTATCCCGCAAATTTAGTGTCCG
Organism: Bactrocera tryoni; assembly: GCF_016617805.1. Classification (NCBI taxonomy): domain Eukaryota; kingdom Metazoa; phylum Arthropoda; class Insecta; order Diptera; family Tephritidae; genus Bactrocera; species Bactrocera tryoni. Next base: position 4,144,666 of record NW_024395977.1, read on the forward strand.
TTTAGTTGTTTTAGCTTTCGAAAAGCTTCAGCAAAGGAATCGCTAACAATTGGTGTGAGAAACTAGGAATTTTGGACAAAACCCCAGGACCGCACCAAAAAACACAACGCTTATACTTATGTACATATATTTGTATACACTTCCGAACAAATAATGCACAAGCATACAAACATACATTCATATGCGTACACATGTGAATATGTCACCAAAAAAAAATTGAAACATTGTTCTACAAAAACAACAATTGCCTAAATAGCATAAGTATGGCAAGTCAATATGGCAGCCGAATTAGCGAAGCCCAAATGTAGTAAATTTTACAGCAAGAACAATTTCATTCATAAACGCAGGCTCAAATTCCACAAGCGACCTCGCTTCATTCATAAAAACAGACGCCGTAACATCTCCCCGAGCATGTCTTCGCCTACAAGCGTCTTTTCGCGACGATGGCAAAAGCTAAAAATCATAAATTGAACAACTTTCTGATGATTCTTCACAGAAAGAAGTGACAAAAGTGGCAACAAAGCCGTTGTTGATTTACAATATTTGTCTGAAATATTTTTCCGTGACTCGCAAAAATCTGCGTCGATATGTATGCACGCGCATACATCTTCATACATATTTACGCTGGTTTGTAGGCGACGCTGTTCGAGCAGCAAGGGAAGCGGTAACAATCGGCGATCGTTTGTTAGTTTCTTTCGGCACAGCTCGGATTTTCTACCAACAACACAATGTTGTGGCGCTTTACCGTCGCGTCTGTGTTTCGACATATAGAAGTACTGAACACAATGAGCGCGACCGACTGAAAACGAATATATTAGAATACACACGTCTTTAGGGACACAGTTATTGAGCCAGCTGCACAACTACATAACTGTGTCCATAAGAACGTGTGTATTTTAATATTTGACAGATGTCGCTTGCAGTCTGTCGTGCTCAATTTGTTCAGCACTTCACTCTTTGACAAAACGCAAGTTTCGGCCGTTGGTTGACCGTGACAACGGAGATACGAAAGAAGCGTGCGACACTTGTTATTATGAATGTACATATGTATGTATATGGCTCGCATTTGCTTTCGTAAACATACAGACAAATGTGCCAAAGAAATAAGATGTGTACATACATGTATATGCCATAGAAATTCTATTGGTGCAAATATGGAAATGATAATGCCAATATGCATATTTAATGAAGAAGTTCATTTAATCAATAGACGAAATAAATATAACTTTTTTGAAATGATTAAAAAATTAAAATATAAAATTAATTATTTTTTATCTAATTTTTTACGATTTTGTAAAAACTAAAATTTTTAAAATTTTTCTGAAAAAATGGTTCATAATTTAATATTTTACGATTTTGTAAAAAACTAAAATTTTTACAATTTTTCTGAAAAAAATGGTTTATATGATACAAGATCACGCATATGTGTCTCAGAGAATGCTTCTTTACATTCTTTGTGTGACTTTGCATATTTTTCTTCAAAGCATTTCTCTTTATTCATTCTCGCATGAATTCAGTCGTTTTACATACATATATTTCTGCCACTGCACGTGCTCAATTCTGCTAAATAGCAGCGAGAATGGTGAATTCCGTTCCAAAATCGTATAAGCTCTGTTAGCCGTCCAATCGAACATCTTACAGAATTCAATTTGCACCTTCTCTATGTTTTAAGTTCTCTGGGCCAACATACGTCGGTAATAGCAATGTACTTATATTTCTCAGCATAATTTTCATCGAACGCCTACCTAGATGAATCAGAGAACTTAAAAGTATAGAGAAGGTGCAAATTGAATTCTGTATGACGGTTCGATTGCGCGGCTAACAGAGCTGATAGAATCAAAGTAAGGAATTCACCATTCACGCTGCTATTTAGCAGAATTGAGCATGTGCAGTGGCAGAAATATATATAAAATGACTAAATACATGCGAGAATAAATAAAGAGAGCTGCTTTGTAGAAAAATATACAAACTCACACAGAAAACGTAAAAAAACATTCTCTGAGTGACATATGCATGCTTATATTGTATTATATGAACCATTGTCGCATATGCGTGATTATTTTATGTTATAAGAACCATTGTTTTCCGCAAAATGGTAAAAATTTTATTTTATAAAATTTAATAAAACATAATTTTCAATAAATTATTATTTCAAAAATTATATTAATTTCGACTATTATAAAATGAACTTAAATGTGCTCATATAAACCCTTCCATTCATTCCTTCCATTTCTTAAAAAAAATTAATGACCTTCATGAAATATGCATATTCGCATTATTTCGTTATCATTTCCATATTTGTACCAATAGAATTTCTATTTATATTGTTTCCTTGGCACATTTGTCTGTATGTTTACGAAAGCAAATGCGAGCCATATACATATGTACATACATACATTCATAATAACAAGTGTCGCACGCTTCTTTCGCATCTCCGTTGTCACGGTCAACCAATGGCCGAAACTTGCGTTTTGTCAAAGAGTCAAGTGCTGAACACATTGAGCACAACAGACTGCAAGCGACATCTGTCAAATATTAAAATACACACGTTCTTAAGGACACAGTTATGTAGTTGTGCAGCTGGCTTAATAACTGTGTCCCTAAGAACGTGTGTATTCTAATATTTGTCGCGCTCACTGGTTCAGCACTTATGTGATGATAGAAAATCCAAGCTGTGCCGAAAAAATAAACTAATGGCCGCCGATTGTCACCTCTTCTCTTGCCTCTGTAACAGCTTCGCCTACAAACTAGCGTAAATATGTATGCATATGTATGAGCTTGCATACATATCGACGCAGATTTTTGCGAGTCATGGAAAAATATTTTAGACAAATATTGTAAATCGATAACGGCTATGTTGCCACTTTTGTCACTTCTTTCTGTGAAGAATCATCAGAAAGTTGTTCAATTTATGATTTTTAGCTTTTGCCATCGTCGCGAAAAGACGCTTGTTGGCAAAGGCATGCTCGGGGAGATGTTACGGCGTCTGTTTTTATGAATGAAGCGAGGGCGCTTGTGGAATGTGCGCCTGCGTTTATGAATGAACATGTTTTTGTTGTAAAATTTACTACATTTGAGCTTCGCCAATTCGGCTGCCATATTGGCTTGCCATGCTTATGCTATTTAGGCAATTGTTGTTTTTGTAGAACAATGCCTCAATTTTTTGTTGGTGACATGTTCACATGTGTACGCATATGTATGTTTGTATGCTTATGCATTAGTTGTTCGGCAATGTACACATATATATGTACATATAAGTATATATGAATGTATGAACATGCAGCTCAATGCGCGCGAATGTAATACATTATATTGATAAGTGATAAAATCATGATTTGAATTTCTGGATGCGCATATGCGTATACATACATACATACATAATAAGATTATGATATGAGCATGTGCAGAGACATAAGATTGATATGATAGAAGGTGTATATATTGTTGTGATAAATTTAATTTCTATTAGTAGGAAATATAACATAATACAAAAATATTTATTAGAATAGTATATTATGTAAAAATCAAAGAAAATTATAAAATATGCAAGTCCAAATTTACTATAAATATGACTATGCATGCATTCATACAAAACATACTCATATTATAATTATGTTTACATGTCAATATTGAATTGCCGACGGCAGAACGCAAAAGCATACATATTTGCATACATTGCGATTCCCAAGTTGAAAGAAAAATTGAAGCATGAAAATATCACAATACATACATATGTACATATGTATATTTATGTCTCTTCATATTCTTGGGCATGTGAGAGAAGAACATAAAAAATTTGTTTATGTTCTCTGTGTGAGAGGTGTGTTTTGTACACATTTTTCGTTGTTCAAAATGAAATAAAATATAAACAAGCAAAACGAAAATCGTCATGGGCATGTTAATATATTTATCTCTCTTCATAATATCTGCCTTGGCACATATGCCATGCCATCATATGCCGAAAATACATACATATATTTCTTTCTCTCATATTCTTTGTTGAATATGTGGAGAACTGTTAAAAATGTTAACATTTTACAGCGTGACTTCTATAGCTGTGAGGTGAATTCCTTACTTTAAATCTAACAAATGTTCGCTGTCTAACCTGCACCTTCTTTATGTTTTTAAGTTCTCTGGATGAATGTTAATGTATTTAACTTAGTTAGCTTGAGGGATCATTTCGTTTTTTAATTTCAGTGTTGAGCATGTTTCCCTCTTGTCACGTGCTTACACTTTTGTTCGTTCATTTTTATGCGCCAGTTTGATAGACAAATTTCAACAAGTCTCAAGTGTGTTGGCAGTGAGTTTGTATTTTCTTTGAGCACTTGCTTCGACATAAAATTGCGGTGTAGTCACGAATGGTGAGGTTAGTATTTTCTCACTCGTTAGAATGTTTGCGGTAAATAAGGCATAAACATAGTGTTGGTCCCAAAACGCTGTCTTGAAGGACTGCAGATAAATTCTTTAACTTTAACTGTAAACCGCCTATTACTTAGGTATGACATGAACAACTGATGAAAATATTTTGGCAAAGTCATTTTAATTTTATCTAAGAGCCTTTGTTGCTATACTTACTTTATTAAATGCTTGAACTAAATCGAGAAAAATTGCTGAATAGTACCCTTTCAATTCAACTAAAATCGAATTGATGATTTGGAATAGTTTTGTATTCGTGGAGAAAAGGAAAAATTTTGGATAGCATTACATTTTCAAAAAGCTTGGAGAGAACGGGCAACAAGCTAATTGGTCGATATGATGAACGCAGTGATCCGTCTTTTTCCGGTTTGACTATTATAACAATCTTCGATTTTAAGCATTAGGAGGACATTGAAAAGTTGAGACAAGAAATTGAAAGCAATTTTCGGTAACTCTTTGACTTCTATCTCAGACGCGAAGTTGTAAATACAATGGAATGTCCTCAGTACATTGTGGGCAGAGGTGGAATCGAGGAATTGTTCACTGCCTTTTGCCTTTCTTCTTCAGAACAGGCCCAAACTCCGATTTTTGTCTGACCGGTCTTTCAGTTTCTACTGGTGGTTTAAAGGTTTTCTCGGCCTTTCATAGTGAGTTTCTTAGATAAGAGTTCGACGTCAAAATAGAAATAACCATTTTTAAGATCGCTTCTTCTTCACATTTTAAAGCTTTCCTTAATTTTTTCAGCAACTTTTAGTTTCAATTTACATGATGTGGATCGATTACTCTGACAAATAATTGCATATATTAATATTGCCCTCTATACACATTTCACATACAACTTCAGTTTCGTTTTGCATGTGGGTGCTAAGATATTTCTTGTACTAAAGCCAATCTATTCTGGGCGTTGTTAGGCCATTTCGCTTAACAACAATATTTGGTTGTTCGAATAATTTGATCATGAGTCCCTTACGCCATTTAAAAGCTTTCTATCAATGTTCTTGTTGACTCCAAAATCGATCCGATCAGGTATTTTATTTAAATTAGTTGGCCGGTATCTAAGTTGCCTCGGAGAAGCAAAATCAATATGTCTACAAGTAATTATGTTATATAATTGCCGACTTTTTTGGCTGATAAGTAACCCAAGTAAATATGTTTATACTGTATATGCATTGTATTACATTACTGTATTACATTTTTAATATATATTTTTTTTTAAATCAATGTAGTCCCCATCAAAGAAAAGTAGTTCAATTCCCACGACAGCCGGTTCTACGCACCGGAATTGACTCGGATTTCATCCGACCAAGGACTGTTTTTTCGGCGATCTAACCCCGTTTGGATCGGTGAGTATTAATTTGTGTTTGTCGTCATTAGAGCAATGCCTGCAGCAGGGTTGCTTCGTATCCTCCTGACTCGCGCTGGCATTGAGTCCAACCCGGGCCCGGAGGAATTTTTCTGCTGCGTATGCGCAAAACGGCTCCATCCAAACTCCACCTCGGTCAGGTGTAACACATGCAATGGATGGAGCCATCTTAAGACCTGCTCAGGCCTTAAGACCCATAGGGAGTGGACCACGCGTTACGTGGCCCCATGTTGCCTGCGCAATATTGCGACACAAGCCTCTACGGCTGTGCAATCCGCACACAGTTCGCGCGCTGCGCCGCCACCCAACCCAAGTGGCCAACAAAGGACCTCCACGGTCCCTAGGAGCTCAATCAGGCAACATAACTCCCCTTCTGACTTGTCCCCCCCCCAACCTTCATCCCGCTCCAATCCTCGTGCGAGAACCAACCAGCAGCTCTTGGTCCCTCGCACAGTCTGTTCCGTGTGTCAGGCCGTCATACGCCGGAATGTGACATCCGTCAAGTGCAATTCTTGTACTGGCTGGTGTCATTTTTCGACGTGTTCCGGCCTGCGCACCACACGTGAGTGGAGTGACTCATACGTTGCCCCATGCTGCAGGAGTCTGCCCCCGCAACTCACAACAGTGGCGTCGCCAACCAACACCCCAGCGCGACAACCGCCCCTGCGGGTACTACAGCTGCAACAACTTCCACCCACACGTCACTCCCTCACCCCCAGGATCACTCACGGACACCCGCGACAAACCCGGCTACTTCAATTCAACTGCAACGGACTCCAGAGCAAGATCGAGGAGATAGTTGCACTTATGAATCGGGAACGTCTATCGATAGCTGCGGTCCAAGAAACCAAGTTAAACAGCCGCTCAGATATTCTGAGTTGTGCAGGTTTCAACGTTATACGTAAAGATCGCGAGCGAGATAATGGTGGTGCCTAGCTATCATATTGCACAACACCGTGCAGTATCGTCTAATCGATGTAGACATCGACCCCAGGGATACTACCCTAGAATGTCAGGGTATAGCTATCTGGTCAGGCGATGTCGATGATATTTAATATATACATCCCTCCAGTTGCATGCTGCCCAACAGGATATCACCCGAATATAGGTGCGCTACTTCGTGGTGAAAACCGTTTGGTACTAGGCGACTTTAACACGCACCGACGATCTTTGGCATTCCTGCTCGTCAAATGATCGTAGGGGATGGAGCTGGCGGAACAGATTGACGATTCGACATTCTGCACAATGAATGACGAAGCTCCCCACCAGAGTTATGGGCACTTGTAATAGCTCGCCGGACATTACCATTGCTAGCGGTGGTCTGATAAACAGCATAACCTGGCGACCTATGCTAATCTCTCGCATCAGACCATCTGCCCATAATTATTCGATCGAGAAGCCTCCTGATTTTGTTTCTGTGGACAACCGCACCTACTTTAACTTTAACAAAGCTAATTGGGTCGGCTTCACAGAATTTACTGAGAGCACCTTCAACGCTCTACCCATTCCTACGGACGTATGCGTTGGCGAACGTCAATTCCGCAAGGTGATCGCAGCAGCTACCGCTCAGCCTCATACCGGCTGGAAGAATAGCGGAAATCCGCCCAAATTTCCCAGCCGAAGCAGCCGTTTTAGCTAATGAGCGCGACACCTTACGCCATGCCGATCCCGGGGATCCCTCGAATACGGGATCTCACTTGGAGATTCGGCGTATGGTAAATCAACATAAGCGGACGAAATGGTTAGAACACCTGAAGTCCTGCAACCTCTCCACCGGAGTGAGTAAGCTTTGGGCTACTGTCAAAGTCTGTCTAACCCGAAGAGACATGACGACCGAGTTGAAGTTCAATTCAATGGTCATGCCTCTTCGGACCCGAAGAAGTGCGCGAGCTATTTTAGCCGGCAGTTCACACTGCACCCTTCGGTCAGACAAAGCTAAACGATGTGTTAACCGACGGCTGCGCAAAATGCCAAACGACGGCGCGCCACTTACTTTCACCGGTGAGGAGGTTCAGGGTGTCATCAAAAAGCAAAATCCTCCAAATCCATTGGCCCTGATGGAATCAACATGCTAATGCTAAAGCATCTAGGCTCGACGGGAGTAGAATATCTCACCAAGGTACTTAATCTGTCGCTGACCACTCTTCAAATACCCGATGTGTGGAAAGTCGGAAGAGTGGTCCCACTACTGAAACCTGGGAAACCCGCCAACAAAGGGGAATCTTATCGCCCGATAACTCTCCTCTCCCCAGTAGTGAAGACACTTGAGGCCTTGCTACTCCCGACCTTCACTCACCACCTGAGCCTAGCCAGCCACCAGCATGGATTCCGAAAAGTGCATAGCACCACCACAGCACTTAGCGTCATAAACGCCCAGATAGTTCGTGGCCTCAACCAGAAACCACCCTGCGAAAGAACGATCCTCGTAGCGTTGGACCTGTCAAAAAGCCTTTGACACGGTCAATCACACAACGCTACTGCAGGACATTGAAACAACTACGCTCCCTCCAGGGTTAAAGAGGTGGACCATGAACTACCTGAGCGGTCGCCAGTCATCCGTACTATTTCGAGGTAAAACATCTAAACTGAGAAGAATTAAACAGGGGGTTCCGCAGGGTGGTGTCCTCTCCCCACTACTGTTTAATTTCTACATCTCGAAACTCCCACAGCCACCAGAGGAGTTTCCATAACCTCGTACGCTGATGACTGCACGATATTGGCGTCGGGCAATGGAATCGATGGCATGTGTTCGAAGGTAAACAGCTACCTCTCCGATCTTTCTCGTTTCCTCACTGCACGAAATCTAACACTCTCCCCACCAAATCCACAGCGACCATTTTTACCAACTGGACGAAGGAGTATAGACTTGAGCTTAACATTGCAGTCGACGGCGTCAAAATTCCGACTGTCAATAATCCTAAGATTTTAGGTGTAACTTTCGACAGTCTATGCTCCTTCTCTCCGCATTCGACCGCGATTATCGCCAAAGTACAGAGCCGCAACAAAATCCTCAAGTCGCTAGCCGGCAGCACATGGGGAAAAGACAAAGAAACGTTGTTGGCAACATACAAGGCAATCGGCCGGCCGGTCCTCAATTACGCAGCGCCCATATGGTCGCCTGGATGCAGTGGCACGCAGATGAGGAAACTTCAGACCTGCCAGAATACTGCACTCCGGACCACTACAGGATGTCTCTTGATGTCTCCGATTGAACACCTCCATAGTGAGACGCGTATGCTCCCGGTTAAGGAGCATAACGAACTCCTCTCCAGGCAGTTCCTGCTGGGATGCTTTCGCAGAAATCACCCCTGCAGCCATCTGCTTGGAGCGGAACCGCCTCCTAGGAGCATCAAGAGGTCATTCCTGGATTACGTCGACGACGTCGTACAGTACGCCGACCGGACTTCGGACGCAACTAACTTTCGACAGGTATTGACCGCCATTCACAGTGGAGCCATCAACACCTTCACCGACTCCCTTCCCGTGAATGGCGTTCTTGGAGTTAAACCACCACCCATCGCAGACGAAGAGCTCCAGCTGCCGCGAGAAACGCGTGTGACCCTTGCGCAACTTCGTTCTGGATACTGTAGCAGGTTAAACTCCTACTTATCCAGAATAGACCCTGACATACTCGATGTATGTCCTGCATGCAACGAGTCTCCGCATGACACTGACCACCTCTTTGCATGCCCCACAAACCCTACCCATCTAACACCCTCCTCCCTTTGGTCCGACCCCGTCGAAACAGCACGTTTCTTGGGCCTACCGTTAGATGACCTCGACGACAACTCAAATGATATTTACCATCCCAACGGGGATTGAATCTCCGTTAAAACAACAACAACAACAACAGTGGCCATGACCGGTGAACTAGCGTGATAGCGGATGTTCATGTTGTCTGAAATAAAAAAAGCGAATGCATTATTATTCAGTAGTTCTGCGGCTATCGTACCTACCAAATATAATCAATTTCAATACAAAAAAAAATGTCGAACTTCAAAAAAAAGTCACGAAAATATTGTTTTTTTTTTTCGTTAAAATCGTTAAAAAAAAAATGAAAATATTTTCGAAAATAAACAATTCTGGTAGGGACGATAACTATAAATGAGTAGAAGACCATATGTAAATTTTAAAGCAATCGGTGGCATACTTTTTTTTAAGGACCATCACAGTTTCAGAAAATGATGATTCGAGAAAAATTCAGAGTTGTCATGGCGCCTGGTAGACAGTCGCTTACGACACCTCGGCGACTATGAGCGGTAACTTATCAAATACTATGAATTTCGGTCTGAATTTTTCACAGCATGTTACATATCTGCGTAAGAGAGCTTATTTCATAAGAATGTTGGAATATTTGAAGAAGAAGCATGGAATTATGGAATTTCTTGCCCTAAAGGTGCTGGTATCATATTAGCCATCTTCATTTAATTTGCATACCCTGATTTAGTTTTGCTTTGAGTTCTTTACCAACAGGGCAACCTCGATAGTTTGCAGTACTAGTAAGATTTTGTGTGGCCGAATTCTCGACAATTTTTGCATTGCGCTGGTCAATTTCTTTTATGTGGCTCTTCTATAGAAACTCTACGGTGTAATAGAAAATACAATTTATTAATTGGGTGTATTTAATTTTTTTGTCAATTGAAAAGAGTTCTACTTTGTACATTGGTTGATGAACTTTGTTTTTGTTGATAATATTAATCACTGGTCTTACACCAAAACCCTCGGATTTTTGCTTTTTCCGAATCTAAAGCAGTTTCAATGCCCTTCAGGACAACTACAAGATCCTTCGAGCCTTTTAACTGATAACAATAATAGTTTTTATTTTTTTCCCTGCTGCTTTCATTCCGCTGGTAACGGTTGTCGTTGGAGGCAGGGTGCTTGTGCTCTCCTTTGAGCTAGATGCGAAATTGGAGGAAACAAGTGCGAAGTTTGTATATGTTGCGCTCGCGAATCAATTGAAATTAATGCCTTCGCTGTTTTTAAAGTGATCGCTGAGAACTCATTTTATTAGTTACGCACAATAATTAGAAAATAATTAAATTTACTATTATTATTTATACTTAATCTTTATGCATCCTTTCGCCAGAAAATTTTCTCACAAAAGTGTCACTAAAGTGCCACAGAAATGGGATATTTTATCACGCAACATACTGGTAACAGCAATAACTGAACTCATAGTTGTCTCCAATATTTTTGATAAAAGGTGATACCGATGAAGTAGCCACCTCCCAATTCTAAAGTCAGCGGTTGTACGTCGCTGTTTCTGCACACCAACGTACCTGAATGCCGGGCTTCCAATTCTTCGGATTGATGAGTGAACCTTGCCATTCTCCTGCCATTCTCCTGCCATTCCCAAGTCTGCTAGCGAAGACTGTTGGAACGAATATAAAGTATTTTACTAAACTAAAAAAAATGCGCAGAAAAATGCTAGAGTTCTGGAAAAACTTTTGTATTTGATAAGACCCAGGAGATGGCGAGAGTTAGAAAACTATTATCCAAAAGCCCCGCCTCGCCCGGTCTAATACGCAAAAGAAGCGGAGAGTGGACGGACAACTGCCAGAACTCATTGCAAGACCTAGTCAGAGTGCACCTTTCAGGCTGTAAGGACGCGGTAAGTCCTAGCTGCGAAGGGAGTAGAGCAGTAAACGTTCCCGAACCCATCCTTACGGAGAATAAAATGGAATGAGCAATCCGCTAATTCGACCCATGCAAATCTCCCGCTGCGGACGGACTCATTTCAACAATGCTGCAGAATGCACTATGTATATCCGTGCCATGGCTAAAGGCGGTTTTTAAGGGATGCTTGAAGTTCAGCTATGTGCGACACTCATGGAGAGAGGCTAGGGTAGTTTTCATACTGAAGGCAGTTAGGAACAACCCAACCTACTCAAAAGAGTTTAGGCCAATAAGCTTAACTTCCTTCCTGCTGAAAAAGCTAGAGAGAATCTTGGACGCCCATATTAGGGCCGCAACGCCTTTTAGAAGCTGAGTTAACAACAGTGCGCCAGGTGCTTCTTCTTTTCGCTGGGTGGCGCCAATTGAAGATTTCAAGCGAAAGCCAGCAATGCTTTACTTGCGTGTGGGCAGATGCTTGGTACAACTTGGGAACTCTCTCCCTCTCTCTTGCTCTGGTGATACACAGCAACAGTTTGACCAATTTTGCTCTACGGTCCAATAGTATGGTGGATAAGCGTACAAAAGTCCACCTACAGGAAGTTAATGGGAAGGGTTCAGAGGCTCGCTGCACTGTGCATAACGAGGGCTTTATGAAAAACTTCAACAGCGGCGCTTAAACGGGCACTAAATCTGCTAAATCGTCGGAGTGACTAATTTATATATAGAATCTTCGGGCGTAGCTCGGTGGGTAATGGTGGTTGGGCAAACCACAACTAAATGACCCAAATTTTCAAAGGAGTCAAAGTAAACGTAGAAAAAATGGCTGGCGTAAAGGCCTGTTAGCTACGCGCAACACTCTAGACATCTATACTGATGGCTCGAAGATGGATGACGGAGTTGTTGCGGGAATATACTGTCCAGAGTTAGGCATAAGACAACCTTTTAGGTTGTCGGACCACTGCAGTATATTTTAGGCTGAGATCTTTGTTATTGCGAAAGCAGCAGAGCTGGCCTCTAATGCACCCGCAGGCAATTCCAAAGTCAACATCTACGTAAACAGACAAGGAGCAATCAAGGCAGTAACATCGTATCACATATCGGCAATAAGTGTATTGAAAAGCAGGGTAGCAGTAGAAAGTGTTGCCAGAAGTAAGCAACTTAGCTTCTACTGGATGACAGGCCACAAAGGATACAAAAAAAAGACCGAGGAGGCTATGGAAGCGTTGGGATGCTGATTTAGCAGTTTCGACAAGTATTTTTACTAGATATTTGTCACCTATGTGTTTACCATTGGTATTTCAAAATTTCTATGTATATTCTCGTTGCGCATGTACCACGATGCATCTGTTAGGTCTTGTAGCGTTTTTGATTGGAATCGTCGTATTTTATGGATACTAGTTGCGCAGGTAGAGCCTCAAATTGTATACCATACATCCATATTGGTTTTATGATGTCAACATTTTATGGTCCAAACATAGCTTTGAATTCTTACACAATAACCAATTTAAGCTGACGGCTTGAAGTTTGAGGTGCTGTATTTTTGCAGAAATGTGGCTCTTCCAAATCAACCGCTTATCTGGGTGAATGCCAAGGTATTTAACTACGTTGTTTAATTTCAGTGTTGGGCATGTTTCTGTGTGTAGAGTAAAATGAGTTGCTTACACATTTGCTCTTTCATTTCTATGCGGCAGTTTGACAGCCAACTTAAATAATATAATATTTTTTTTCATCTAACGGTTGAACATTTGAAAGTAAAACCCCACTCTATAATAAGTTTAATGTACATATCTCATAATCCACTAAAGCCACAATAACCAAAATCGCAGCACAAATAATGAAAGAACTCCTACCGACATTGTGAGCACGGATGAAATTGGAAGGTAACCCGCTTACTTCCCATATAACGGTACTGTCAAAAACTACTAAAAGCTAAATCAGTAATCAAATAGGTCAGAGACACAACGTTTTACATTCGAGATATTATGTAATCGCTTTGTGGAAGCTAGTGTGAATTGGACAATGGGCGTGACACCGGCCACTCTTTGGTGAATGTACTCAAGTCAAACCAAGACTGTTTCAATCCCCTAGATACCGAATACGTGGACCACAGTATCTTTAGTTCACATTTGCTATATATGGTATATATAATTGAAATTCAGAGAGAATATAAAGATTTTGGAACTACCTGATGACTTTATATATGCAGTGATATATGAAGTATCGGCAATATTTGAGTTATCTCAATAAAAATTAAGGATAATGTGTATCTGTGTGCCTCAAATAGATAAATTTGGCCGGAAACTTGACCTAGCCCAAAAATACCTAATATCAGAATTTTTTGGTGGCACGATATACTACATATATATGATAGCTACACCCCTAATATTCGCGCTTGAAGAAATTTTTCCGGGATTTGTTTTTAACGCATCAGCGTAAGAGGGCTTATTCTATAAGAATGTTGGAATGTTTGAAGAAGAAGATTTTGTCGCATTTCTTATGCTAGAGATGCTGGTATCATGTTAGGCATCTGCATTTAATTTGTATATCCTGATTTAGTTTAGGTTTTAGTTATTTATAAACAGCGCTACCTCGATAGTTTGCAGTGTGTTCGCAACACCAGTTACCAACTGTTTTAGCAGTTAAATCTTGCATTTGCCGATTGCATTTAGACGAGTGATGTAACTCACCATAAACCACGCATACAGTACGAAAGGTGTAACAAGATTTTGTGTGGTCGAATTATTGCCTCGTAATTATTAGTCCATTTTTTTATGCCCCTTAGACAGAAATTAGAAATATTAGAAAATATTTTCAATTCCTGTACATATTTATTGTTATTATTTTTAATTTATCATTACGCGTCCTTTCGCCAGAAAGTTTTCCAACAAAAGTACCACAAGCGGGGAAGATTTTACTTCGCAACTGACTGGCAACTCTAGTTAGCTGAAGGAACTAGCAAAAATGACAATTTATTGAATACTTGTATGCGTAACCTTAGGTAAGTTCTGTCGCATTGCACCAAAATACATTCTCCACACAGCTAATAGTTTTCTTAACTGTGTCAAAGGGTGATACTGGTGAAATAGCAAACCTCCCAATCCAAACTTGTTACTGGTTGTAAGTTGTTGCCAGAGATAGAGAGATATCCACCTCATCTCCCATTGGAAGTGAGAGAGAAATTGCTAAACGTCAAAACCTCCTGAACTCGATCAGCTGTTAAGGTTCAGGAGGTTTTGACGTTTAACAATTGGAAACGTGAAAACGTCTTAACAAAAAAATATGTAAACGGAGGAATTTGTTGCCTCGCTCTAGCCCACTACATAAAATGTAAAACAACGATAATTAAAAAAACGCGAAATATAAATATGCATATGTGATGCATCGTAGTATTAATTTTCAATGGAAATTTACTAAAAACCTTTACTAATTGAGAGCTAACAAGCTTAAAGCCTGTAGGGGTACTCGACGTTGTGTTTGCTGGTGTGCTAACAAAATAAAATAATTAAGTAATATCAATATCAATACAAATTTGTGTATTTGAAGGTATAGTGAACAAGGGTGATAATATGTGTAAGTAAAATTGTGTGGTTATGTTTAGGTATATATAATTATGGGTTACTAAGGATATAAATACAATTATATAACATAACAAAGCGAGACCCCACAATGTGCGCCAACTACTGTAGGATAAGTCTCCTCAAAATCGCGTATAAGTTTCTATAGAGCGTATTGTGTGAAATGAAACTGACCAGATATTCATCATGCGCCAAATCTTGGAAAAGACCTGTGATAAGAGGATCGACACACACCACCTCTTCGTCGATTTCAAAGCTGCTTTTGACATTACGACAAGATTCTTTCTTTATGCCGCGATGTCTGAATTTGCTATCCCGCAAAACTAATGTGGCTGTGCAAACTGACGTTGGACAATACCAAAAGCTAAAGCAGTAAACAGCATTCGGAAATTAGCAAATGAGCGGACAGCAACCACTATGCAGGTACCAGCAGGCACCGAACAGCGAAGGAAAGAACAATGCAAGGTGAAAATGTACCAAGCAAAAAAGGGTCATCTGTTCAGACTGGTATCGATGGCTATATATGTACATATGTATGTAAATCAAAAAAGGAAATCGAGTGTAATTAAATCAGCGGTCAGTACCAAAAAATTTCAACCAAGCACGCCAAATGGTAAAAACTTTCAAAAACAGACTTTCTTTATTGAGCAGAGAGTCTAATGACGATGCATATAGGGCACCACTACAGTTGTGAATGCCAAACTCTCCCAATCTATTTGCGTGAGCGTAGCTCAAATGCGCTTGTCTGCAAACTAATAGCCCTGGCAGACGAGCAAAATTAATGCGCCTTAAGCAACGCTAATGCGCATTGCAATTTTATGGTGACAGACGGCAGACTTGTGCATTTAGACAGCTGAAAGTGAAATTTGTTTATTTATTAAAAACAAAAGTGAAATAGAAATGAATTAGATAACTTGTTAATAGAAATTTTGGTATTTTTAGAAAATCAATCAAAATTTTACGAAAAAATTCGTTTATTGTTAACTACGTTAAAAGATAATAGAGGAAAATTAAAAATAATAACTGATTGAAATACGGAAAAAGTGTGCGAAAAAGTTAAGAATAATGGAAACAATTACTGTTGAGGAACCACATACATATGATAAATGCTCAGTCAATGCACAAACTGCCAAGAGAATGGTCTCTACGCAGTGTCTCTGTTCTTCAAAATACACTCTTAAAAAAGAGGATTTAAATAAAAAAATATAGTGTTTGCGAGGAAATCACACTGAAAACTATAAGAGTTGCTCTGTATATAAATATTTAATTACGAAATTGTTTGTCGGTATTCAAGCACGTCGTAACAATATTCAACCTAACGAATATATTGAAATCGCCGTCCATATTTTAAAACCAGTAAATCTTAAAGATAATGCTTCACAAGGGATCTATGTATACGTAGTGAAAGGCAACACTGCAGAAATGCCATTGCCCAAAAAACAACCAAACGGTAGCGTTGATTTTAAACCTTACTTAATGTATCACACAATTTATGTCTACAATGCCAATCATATTTGATAATCAAAGCTAAAAAACAAATGTTTTAATCTTTTTTAAGTAAAAAAAAGCGTAATGAACATTTTTAACGATGTTAACCAACATAATAGCATAAATAGGAATTTATTATTTTTTAGCTTTCTGGATGGAAATAATATATAGTAAATGTAATGCTATTTTCAGAAACGCTTCTAGATTTATGTATTGGAAAGTAAATGAATCAAGTGAAACAAAAAATTATATACTATATGGGAAGTAGGCGTAATTATTATCCGACTTCGCTCATTTTCACAACGTGACATAGGAATATGTATGAAAATGTTGTACCGAGTACCGTTATATGAGTACTGAGCGGGGCTTTTATCCGACATCAACCTTTTTCAGACTATCGGTAGGAGTTCTTGTATTATTTGTGCAGGGTGAATTTGGTGGTTGTAGCTTTAGTGGTTCAGGAGATGTATACATTAAACTTATTAGCGGTCAGGGCCACGCCTACTTTTTCAAAAGTTTTTGCCCACATGTACCTGGCTACTGCGATCCCCTGTACCAAATTAGAGTTTTACATTTTAATTTAGTGCTAAGTTATAACACTTTATACTATGTTTTCGGTTAATGACGATTTTTGGAATGGTCCGATTACGCCCATCTACGAGTTCGATTTTTTTTTGTACTTAGAAACCTGCATACCAAGTTTCATCAGGATATCTTAAGTTACAGCTTGCACGTACGGACGGACAGACAGACAGCCAACCGAAATTCAACTTTTCTCATCATCCTGATACTTTATATATATATATATACATATATCGATTAGGTTTAGGTGATACGTACAACCGTTAGGTGAACGAAAGTATAAAAATCGCTGCGGGGACTTAAACCTGACGAATATACAGTGCCCATATCGATTTAAAATTACAGACATCAAATTTCAAGACTTTTTTAGAACGCTAGTTAATAGATTTCTAGACTTTTTTAGAACGCTAGTTAATAGATTTCTAGCAGGTGGAAATCGCAATGCAAACACATGTACTAGGGCTCTCGACTAATTTATCCGAAAGGATAACAGCTGTATCACATTATTATAAATAGGCGCATTAACCTTGACATAATATTTCCAGGTAAGCCGACATATTGGTCTAGTGATCGTAATAAACTACCAGATTTAATTGATTTTTTTCATTTTGCTGTAGTCAAAAACATAGATAAATCAGCTGATTCATGTATGTAGGATAGCCCTTCCAAATAAACGCACTTGGTTCAACTTTATAATTGGCATACACTTTTATTTAAAATACATAAATGTTAAATATTCATGTACAAAAGAATATGTGAAGTCCGTCCGTTTGACCGTCCTATATGTGTGATGACTGTTTAACGACTGTCCTTTTGTCCTGTTTGTTAAGTTGGTTGTGCCCTATCAGTGCTGCCTAGGTCAGGGTTGCTCTTTGTAAGTGAGGTGAGTATGCGTACGTATTAATAGGTGTGTTCACTACGTGTTGTCCTGTCATCGCTTCCCACAATCGGCCATCCTGCACTTTCATTCGACTCGAATGAAGGATAAAATTTTTTCATGAATTCCGCGACGGTAGTCGTGCGTCCGGGTCCTTCGTGATCTCCAACTTTCACAACTTCATCTGCCATGTTTCAACTGCTTAATGATCTTGTACGGTCCAAGATATATTGGCTTCAGCTTCAGCCCAGATCCATACTGTGTACGTTTGATTGCTACCAGTTTATTAATGTTGTACTGAACTTCAGCTTTACGACGAACATTGTAGGTCTTGCGATTTTCTTCTTGTAAACGATCTATGTTCTCTTTCGCTTGAAGATGGCTTTTCTCACGCTCTGAGTCGATTTGTTCTGTTGCGAAGTTTTCTAAAAGCTCTTCCAGATTCGGCATTTCAGCCACTCGCATTTCTAATCCAGTTAATATCTTAAACGGCGATATTTTTGTACTACGAGGTGTAGTGTTGTTTATAGTCTGTTGTACGCGTTCTACATGTTTGTACCACCACTCACCAGGACTTTCGTGGCATAATTTCGATATCAAAGGTATCACGATTTTGTGTATTCGCTCAACCTGTCCGTTCCCCCTTGGAACACCCGTGGCAATTGTTAGATGCTGAATACCTTCTTTCACACAGTACTCTTTGAAAAGAGTTGACGTAAATGCGGAGCCTCTGTCGCTGATTATGCGCTTTGGATTTCCAAATAACGACGACTGCTTCCTAAGTCTGTCAACTACTGCCTCTGCTCCCGTGTTTTTTGTTGGATAAAGCCAAACAAATTTGGAAAATGCGTCGACAACCACAAGCAAATAATTGTAAGATTTCTTCGACATTTCCATAGGTCCAACGTGGTCGACGTGGTATGTACCTAAAGGACAGTCCTCCTTGTTAATTGGATTCAGCCAGCCTTCCTTTTTCCCTACTTTATTTTCGTTTACCAAACATTCGATACAGCTTTCTACTACGCGAGATGTTTTTGCTTTCAACTGTGGGATATAATATGTTTTCTCCACTATGTCTTGGGTTTTCTTACTGGAGAAGTGACCTTGTTTATGTGCAATCCTTATCACTTCCTCCTCCTTGAGTGAAGGTACTACTATCAACTCTTTGATGGGGTCCTTGTGTAATATGTCGTATTTCATATAGTAGTCCTCGTATTCGTCCTTTTCTAAAATCTTCCGTACAGCTCTAACCCAATTGTCCTCTTCTTGAGCTTGCTTTAACCGGTGTCGCAGTGAATCTTACATGAGTAGACAGGAAACTCTGCTCAACGCGTCTACGTGCCTCATTTTAGTGCCACTTCGATGCTCTATTTCCTAATAAAAATCCTGTAAATACATTTCCCAGCGCGAAACTCTTAAGGGTACGTCTCGTTTCTTCATCGTCATGGTGAAAGCATTACAATCGGTTACTATTCGGAATTTAATACCTATCAGATATACACGCCATTTCTTGAGTGCTTCGATGATGGCTAAGACTTCGAGTTCGTACGAATGGTAAAACTCCTCACACGGTTTCGCTTCCGACTCATATACTGGACTGGATGAAAGTTCTGATCATCTTTATTCCTCTGCAATAGTACTGCCCCATATCCGAATTTCGATGCGTCTGTATGCACCTCTGTTACTGCTCGCGGATCGTACAACGTTAACACTGGCGCATTGATTAGTGCCGCTTTTAGTTGCTGAAATGCTGTTAGTTGCTCATCACCTAGTTCATATCGTACATCTTGTTTCAACATTTCTGACAATGGTCTCGCAATTGTTGCGTAACCTTCGATGAATCGCCTAAAGTACGAGGTTAGTCCAAGGAATCGTTGCATAGCTTTTTTATCACGTCTCAGCGGGAATTGTTTGATGGCGTTCGTCTTCGCCTCGGATGGTTTTATGCAACTATTCTTGATAATATAACCCAGGAACTCAACTTTCCTCACCAGAAACTGACACTTGCTCCAATTGATTCGCAATCCACTAGTTGCAGCTGTCTTCAGCACAACTTCCAAGTTCTTGATGCCCTCGAATTCATCTTTGGAAGGAATTATAAGGTCATCCATGTACGCAATCACGATCCCATCTTTTATCAAATCTCTGAATACGGCTAGAATGAATCTCACAAACACTGCTGGTGAATTACAAATTCCAAATGGTACATACAAAAACTCATACTGTCCGGTACCCGTAACAAATGACGTATATTTTGTGGATTCGGCGCTTACGGGCACGTGAAAAAATCCATTTACCAAATCAAGTGTCGTATATATCCGGGCACCTTGCAAACACTCGACTACTTCATCCATCAATGGCATCGGGAAATTGTCCCTTAGTATTTTCGCATTCAATCTCCTATAATCGCAGCATATCCTCTTTTCACCGTTCTTTTTAGGTACCAGAACAATTGGTGATGCATATTCCGATGTGCTGGGTTTAATGACCCCTTCTTCCAACCATCGTCCGCTCTTGCTCATCGACCCAAATCTTATCTACGTAGGATACGCACCTCGGCCTCTCGTATACCGGCTCTTCGTCTTTCATTACAATTTTCATCTCGACAGGCGACTTCACGTTCTTCGTTGGTCGATACTCGGTTATCAACTTATCTATCATTACCGCATGTGTGTGACTGAGATGCTGCAGATCGATATGTGATGCTACACTCATATCAGAAGCCAAAAAGATGTCTCCAAACTCGCCAATCAATTCATTAATTCGATTCTCATCTTGTTCCATACTGTTCCTTTTCACAGCGCATACATCGGCACTTCCGTATAATGACGTTGATGCCTCGCCACGCTTCATACTATCAGCTCCTTGGGCTCGCTTATTAGTTGTTGACTCTGCAACTAAGCGCTCCATTACACTTACGCTGTACTTTTCTATTGTTCCACTCGACCCTCTTCCATGTTTGCGAAGTCCACTATCTTCTTCCACGTGCTCCTCTGATTCTGATTCTCCTCCGTACCTCTTGCTGGCACCATCCGACACCTTGCTGTGTCCACGCAGTTCTCTGACTGCCCTCACGTACTCTCCAGTATCCCCATTCTCGGGTATGTCGTGCCTTCTATCGCACATCACGTGTTCCTTTGAAACACCCTTCGACACCTCACAGCGTCCACGCGGTTCATTAACCACGTCCACGTGCCCCTTGGCACCAACTTCTTCTCCACACGCCTCAGATGAAACTTCTTCGGTACAAACACTTCTGCCGGTCTTCTGCTGCACTCCCTTTATCTGCTTCGACCCTTTCTTGCAAAATTTAACATCTTCCTCAGTCACTATCAAATCTACTTGCTTTAGGATATCATTCCCTATCACGACATAATAACTTAAATCACGCTCATTTGCGACATGAAACTTAACTTCCAAAGGTATATTGTCTATAACCATTGATATCGTAAAACTGCCCATGGTTACCAATTCGCTGTTGCCAATGCCAGCCAAATACTTCTTTTCGTTACTTAATTCAACATCAAACCGTAGCATCAACAAAGCATCATTCCGAATTAGACACAAATCGGAACCAGTATCAATTAACGCAGACATCGTTTAGGGCATCCTATTAGGTGCCGTAAAAATCAAATCCTTGAATAATAAATTGCTGTTCCTGCTTATCTTCCTCATTGTATTCATACTCCCTTTGGCATCCCTTTCTGGCTTGTTGACTTTGACGAAAGTTTTACATTCGGATGCTTTATGTCCTTCTCTTCCGCAACTGTAGCAGGTGAATCTGCCCTGTGGGCAATCTCTAGCCATGTGTGAACTTTCTCCGCATCTAAAACACTTCCTATCTCCGGGATTGAAATTCGATGTTACTCTGTTTGACGACGATGATTTGAACGAATTTGCAGATTGGAATGGAGGCTTTCCATAGTAGTATAAATTGGATTTGTTTACTTTAGAATCTGGAATACCATCGACGAAATACTCTATAAGGCTGTGGTCATCTAAGTTTATAGGTTTCCCGATTTCCATCAGACAATATAGGTATTCACGCATATCTTCGTTCTGTCGTTTACGTCGGTTCCTCAATGTACGATGTACATCAATTGCTGATACGGTGGTACCAAACTCGCTCTTTAATGCTGATTTCAACGAACTCCATCTACAAATACCAACTTGACCACGTACGAACATCTTTGCAGCTCCCTTCAGTAATTGCTTGGCATAGATATATTTCTGTAGTTCATTCCACTGTACAGCTTCCGCATTATCTTCGAAGTCTTGTAGCCATTGTTCAAAATTAGGCTGTCCTGAACCACTAAATGGAGTCATGGAATCTTCCACATCACGAAGTGTAAACATCGATCGCTCTACAATCGGTGTATTCACGCTACGTCTACTACCGGCGTCATCGGCCTCATCCTCGCTTGCATTCAGGCCGAAGTGTTCCAGCAATCTGTCCTGCAGTACGGTTTTCCGTCCACTAGCTACTAATCCCAACCTTTCCAATTTTTCCCTAAGTCCGTCCACAGTCAATGCTAAAATCTGTTCGCGGTCCATTGTCTTACAATGCTCTTACCAAATCAATATCAATACAAATTAAGGAAGAAGTGAAATATTACAAATTTTAAATTTCATATACGTATTAAAAATATAAAATTCCGCAAATTCTTAAAAAATTTAACAATATGTTACAAAGTGAAAATGATTACAAAGTTTATTAAAATTATTTCGATCAATAATATTGCAATAATATTTGTAAAATGAAATTGAATTACAAAATTTATTAAATTGAATTTGAATTATAATATGAATATGAAATTATATGGCCTTACTTTATTCGCCTCAACTGTACTTGTGAATTGTTTTACAGTTGTCCTCTTTTGGTTACCGCTACTGTATTTGTTCACTTCTCTGCTACTATACCGCTACCAACGCTTTGCTGCTGCCTTCTCTGCTACGAACGCCTTGTTGCTGCCTTCTCTGCTTTACTCCGCTACGAATGTCTTGTTGCTACCCTCTCTGCTTTACACCGCTACGAATGTCTTGTTGCTACCCTCTCTGCTTCTACCGCTACGAATGTCTTGTTTCTACCCTCTCTGCTTCTACCGCTACGGACACCGCATACGTCTGCGTTCCTGACGCTCGCCTTAATACTCTGTTTCTTTATATTCTTACCCTTTGCTGCTATGTTGCTTGACTTTATTGCTGCTTTCTGGATCTTACTTGTTGCTGACTTGATGGTCTCGTACAAAAAATTTACGCTGCTTAAAATTTGCTGCTCATCCGCTACTCTGCTTCTAATCACTGCATTCACCGCTACGTTCTAGGCTTTTCTAATAGGCGTCCGTTATACGTCTGTATGTTTCTTAACACTGTTACTTTTGCTTTTATATGTAAATATGTATATTTTGCAAAAGTACAGTTCTTTTCGCACGTTTTATACTTTTGATATAAAGTTAAAATTTTCACATTGACGGAAAACGTTTTTATTTATCTAATAACTTTACGCGCACTTCACATTGGAAATATAAAAAATGTCAATTTAAAAGTTTTTTTTTTTCCCCGCGGGGCTACCATCTCACTCTGACACCATATTTGTAGGATAGCCCTTCCAAATAAACGCACTTGGTTCAACTTTATAATTGGCATACACTTTTATTTAAAATACATAAATGTTAAATATTCATGTAGAAAAGACCGTCCTATATGTGTGATGACTGTTTAACGACTGTCCTCTTGTCCTGTTTGTTAAGTTGGTTGTGCCCTATCAGTGCTGCCTAGGTCAAGGTTGCTCTTTGTAAGTGAGGTGAGTATGCGTACGTATTAATAGGTGTGTCCACTACGTGTTATCCTGTCATCGCTTCCCACATGTATGTACTGACCTATCAAAAGTGGGTCTGACATCTTATAAAACGAACTGAGTATAATAAAAAATAAGTGAGTTGCCACATTAATATTGAGTACAAAATAAATACAGAAAGAGATATAACAACTAACGCAGCTGTCTTAGCAACACCAAGCAAAAACTATAAGCCACTTGGTCTCAAAAAAATCATTAATAGAGAAATTGAAAAGCTTTTAAATGAAAAAAAGACACATTAGAGCAAGTAAATTGAATTGGCTTAGGCGTTTGATAAGTTGTGGCATGAAGCCCTTCTAGATATATATTAAAATCATTCTACCTTTGAAATTGTATAAAACATTGGGGTCTTATTTAAAAAATAGACAATTTATAGTTAAAGTGGGAGATTTCATATCTGATAAACAACAGATAAGAGCTGATGTACTACAGGGCAGTGTTTTGGTCCTAAAATGGACTTTTTAATCTAACGCCTCCTGGTGGCTATCTCCTATCTTTATCGATTGTCCAGTGAGAATTTCATGACATTTCATTGATTGGAAGTGAAGCTATTGCGTTTTAAGTGTCAGTATGTTTGTGTTATCGGAGCGAAAATGAGCTTCAAACAAAGAGCCAACATTAAATTTTGTTTATGGCGATAATTGCCTATCATAAATGACGATCAACATCAAAATACGTGATCACCGGAAATTCCATCGAAACTATGCGTGAGTTCATCAAAAATCAACAGAAATCATTATTGAAATTCATGGAAATGGAATTGAACATCGCCAGGAGATCGATTTATCGCATTTTGACCGAGCATTTGGGCTTAGGAAGGAGAGCGTTATGCAGACGTTGAGGCCATTCAAAAGGCTTGCACCTGCATACTGCCAGCCATAACGGCCAACGATCTAAAACACTCCTTCGACATGCCTTTTACCGTGCAAAAAGCTGTATTGAAGAAAAGGGAGACTATTTTGAATATAATAAATTGATTTTGCCGAAAAAACCATTGGTTCTGTTTTTTTTTAAGTCCTGTTTACTTTGGAACGCACCTTGTACATCAGATCTTCCAATTGATTTGACAATTGTATTGACTTCAACTTTTGCAGGTGACACAGTTTTAGTGAGCCGAAACAATTACCACATTATAACATCAAGAATATTTGCGGAGCACTTAAGTTATGTCGAAAAATGGATAGCTGTCGTATAACTGTGAATGAACAAAAGTGTAAGCATGTTACTTTTTCGCTAAGACCAAAAATGTGCCCGATAAAAATTTACAATATTTTAGTACCACAAGCGAATGAAGTAACTTATCTTGGTATTCACCTAGATAGAAGACTTAAGTGGGGGGAACATACGTAGTTCTAGTAAAATAACTTGCATGAAGATAAGAGCTTCAAGTTTAAATAAACATTCTAAACTTAGCCTAGACAACAAAGTGCTTTTATACAATGCGGTCATAAAACCGATTTGGATGTACTACATATACATATGTCATTCAACTGTGGGCTACGACCTGTACAACTAATACTGATATAATACAAAACTTCCAAAGAAAAATGCTTAGAACAATCACGTGTTCACCATGGTACATGCGTAATGAAAATATCCATCCAAAGAAAAAAGTATAGGACAGTAGAATTAAATATATGTATATCTAAACTCCGAGATCACTCAAACCCTTTGGCTAATGCTTTGGTACATTCCTGCGATCAAACACGCCTTAAAAGAAGAGGTATACTGGGTCAATAAGACTATTTTTGTGCAATGGAGTTATTGGTGGCAACTGAGAAGAGAGTGTAGATCCTCTGGAAACACTCAAATTTGATGAAATTTTTTCCAGCCAATCTATAACCCAACTATAATTCGACAATGTCTCCCTTCGAGAAATATCCTTATAAACGTATAAATAGTACACATAATACAAGTAGTTTAAGTTAAGCAGACCGATCTTATTCTAAATTAAATGGCATTTGTGTATGAAGTTATATCAAGACTTTTATAATCAAATTCGGCACTGAAGTGAAGAAAACTTTACAATAATTTATAACTTTTACAGTGGTATCGTTAATAGTATTTAAGGTATTTGTTATTCACCTTTTTGCACTGCCCACAGAATTCCATTACAAAACATACACTTATCACTTATATTGTTACACTCTTGCAACCAGTTGCTACAGAGTTTATAGTTTTGTTCACCTAACGGTTGTAATATCAACTAAAATTAATCGAGATAGATATAGGGTTATATATGTATATAAATAATCAGAATGACGAGAAAAGTTGAAATCCGATTGGCTGTCTGTTTGTCCGTCCGTCCGTCCGTTCAAGCTGTAACTTGAGTGAACATTCAGATATCTCGAAGGATTGGAGTTCCTTCGTACAAAAAAAAATTCGAGTTCGTAGATGGGCATAATCGGACCACTGCCACGCCCACAAATCGCCATTAACCTAAGTACATAAAGTGCCAATACAAATAATTTACAACCACAAAATTTGTTGAGTACAAATCTTATAAGAACTTCTACTGACAGTGTGAAAAAGGATGAAGTCGGAGGATAACCCTGCTCACTTCCCACATAAGGGGATTGTTAAAAACTACTAAAAGTATGATAAATCAATGTGATGGCATGAGAGAGCTTTATGCAAGGCGTAGTGGACGATGGACACGGCACCGCCTACTTTTTGGTCAAATCCCATATTTCGCGAAAATGTATATAACTGAAATTCCTTCTCTTATAATGTATGTCATAAATGAAATTGAATCGGACCAATACTTCCTTTAGCCCACATACAGATAGTTAGGTAGCTTGAAATCGACGAAGCGGTGGTGTGTGTCGATTCTCCTTTCCCGCATCTTTTCCAAGATTTGGCACATGATGAATATCTGGTCAGTTGTTGATTTGCCAGGCCTAAAGTCACACTATTAAGCTCCAATCAGATTTTTCACGGTTGGCCCTAACATTTCATACGATACGCTCGATAGAATCTATACGCGATTTTGAGGGGGCTTATCCCACGGTAGTAGGTGCAGATTATGGGGCTCCTTTTTTCTGGATTGGGCAAATCTCACTTAAATTCCAATCGTTGGACATGCTTTCGTTCGACCATATTCTATAAAGAAACTGATGCATGCCTTTATCTGTTCTTCGCCGCCATGTTTGAGTAGCTCGGTCGGCTATCCATCGGCCTCCTAGGCTTCGTTGTTCTTCAGGCAGGTAATTGCTATTCGAACTTATTCATGGTCGGGCAATGGAGCGTCTGCTCCATCGTCATCGATTGGGAAATCGGGTTCGACATCTCCTAGCGTTATGCTCTTATTGCCGTTAAGCAGGTAAGACAAGTGTTCCCACCAAAATTTTAGTATGCTCTGGACATTGGTTACTAGATCATTTCTGAGGGTTCTATAAGAGTATGCTCCGGTCTTGAAACCTTCTGTTTGTCGCCACATTTTTTCAGAGAGCACAGCCAAATCGGCAGCTTGTCAAGCTCTTCATACCCACGCATTTCGGCCTCTCTCTTTTTCTGTCTGCAAATGCCTCTCGCTTCCTTTTTCAACACTCGGTATCTATGCCATCCCACACGTGTTGTGGTCGATTGTTATGTTGCGAGGTAGGCAGCCTGTTTTCTCTCCGCTGCGACACGGCACTCCTCGTCGTACCAGCTGTTCTTTTGCATTTTCCGAAAACCAATGTTTTCATTAGCAGATGTACGTAAGGGGCTTGAAATGCCGTTTCATAATTCCATTATAATGAGTTGCTGATGAGTGCTCTCAAACGCATGAGTGCAAGTTGAGTAGAAAATCGTTCGGTTGTCAGTGCAATTTGCGGTTTCTCAACGTCGAACCTTCCTTGCGTTTGTTGACGTGCGTTTTTTGGCGCACAGAGGCAAGTGTGTAGCTTCGCTGCAACAAGATAGAGGTCCGAGTCAATGCTAGGACCTAGTAACGTAAGCACGTATGCAACACTGGAGACGTGTCTTCCGTTTATCACGACATGATTGATCTGGTTGGTGGATTTTCGATCCAGAGACAGTTAGGTAGTTTAGTACTCCCGAAAACCATATTTCGTGCACCGGCGAAGTTTAACAACTTCAACCGATTTGGGGGTGTTTCATTTTGGAGGCTGAATTTAAATTACATGAAATATAAATGGAGGATGGAGTCATGTGTAAAAGCTCATGCAAGTAAGGAAAGTTCTCTGATCGCCATTCACTTGGGAGTGGCCAGAAACGATACTTTTACACATGGCTCAAGCAACTCATGACTTCCGGTCTTTGACCAAGTATTCTCTGGGTAGCCTAGGAGCATCCCTTCGCAGGCTAGCTAAAGTGAGAAGGCGAAACATCCCCTACATAGAGTTGTGCGCTGGGTTTTGGACCCGCCACGTAAAACACACCCCCAATAAAAGGAAACAACAAGCCTCGGATGAGTGAGCCCCCTTTTGATGACGACCATGGCAAACGAAATAAGGACTACGAATTGAGGGCATGCACCTGGAATGTCCGGTCTCTTAATTCGGAAGGTGCTGCTACCCAGATGGCTTATGTCCTCCTTAGAGTGAAGGCTGACATCACTGCCGTCCAAGAAATGCGATGGACGGGACAAGGACTGAGACGAGTAGGTCCTTGTGGCATTTACTACAGTGGCCATATAAAGGAGCGCAAGGGAAACGGTCAAAATTCTAAAATAAAAATTCTGAAGTCAAAACTCCGGAATCAACATTCTGGGTCGACAAAATTCTGGAAATCGGAATTCCGCAATTCTTTTGCTTTTTTTGGCTGCATTTCAAAATTCAGGTTTTTCATAATTCCGGAATTTACGTTTTCCAGAATTAATTCTGGAAATTTTTTCCCCAAATTTGAGCCAAATCGTGTATCTTATATAAATTTGCTTATACATACATAATAATATAACATAAACAAAACATAACCTCCACAATGATTCCAAAATTCAAACATGTTTATCGGAAAGACAAAAAAAAACATTATTAACAAATAAAGACCAAATAGATTCATTTCTTTTTTTTCGTATAACATGTTCACAGCCATCGAATTGTGTGACAATACGCACGGTACATTTGTTTTTAATTCGTTCAGAACAAGTCCAGTTAAATGTTTTCTTATTTTTTCGTTCCAAATACATAGAAGAAGTAGCCGTCGACGTTTAACATGTCTTTTCCTTTATTAGACTTCACCACAGTTATATTTTCCATCATTTCACAAAAATATTTAGCACGTTTTTATACTCTCGCAACAAAGTTGCTAAGGAGAGTATTATAGTTTTGTTCACATAACGGTTGTTTGTAAGTCCTAAAACTAAAAGAGTCAGATATAGGGTTATATATACCAAAGTGATCAGGGTGACGAGTAGAGTTGCAATCCGGATGTCTGTCTGTCCGTCCGTCCGTCTGTCCGTCCGTGCAAGCTGTAACTTGAGTAAGAATTGAGATATCATGAAGAAACTTGGTACATGTATTTCATGGCTCCATAAGAAGGTTAAGTTCGAAGATGGGCAAAATCGGCCCACTGCCACGCCCACAAAATGGTGGAAACCGAAAACCTAGAAAGTATCATAACTAAGCCATAAATAAAGATATTAAAGTGAAATTTGGCACAAAGGATCGCATTAGGGAGGGGCATATTTGGACGCAATTGTTTTGGAAAAGTGGGCGTGGCCCCGCCCCTACAAAGTTTTTTGTACGCATCTCGGAAACTACTATAGCTATGTCAACCAAACTCTACAGAGTCGTTTTCTTCAGGCATTTCCATATATATTTCAAAAATGGAAGAAATCGGATAATAACCACGCCCACCTCCCATACAAAGGTTATGTTGAAAATCACT
This sequence comes from Bactrocera tryoni, assembly GCF_016617805.1. Taxonomy (NCBI): domain Eukaryota; kingdom Metazoa; phylum Arthropoda; class Insecta; order Diptera; family Tephritidae; genus Bactrocera; species Bactrocera tryoni. The sequence continues at coordinate 4,174,272 of NW_024395977.1, forward strand.
AAAAGTGCGTTAACCGACTAACAAAAAACGTCAGAAACACTAAATTTAACGGGAGAAATGACAGAAGGAAGCTGCACCTACGCTTTTTTTAAAAATTGAAAATGGGCGTGGCGCCGCCCACTTATGGACCAAAAACCATATCTCAGGAACTACTCAACCGATTTCAATGAAATTCGGTACATAATATTTTCTTAGCACCCTGATGACATGTACGAAATATGGGTGAAATAGGTTCACAACCACGCCTTCTTCCAATGTAACGCTATTTTGAATTCCACCTGATGCCTTCTCTGTATAATATAGTATACATTAGGAAATGAAAATACAATTCAATGCTCAAAGTACACAAATTGATCTAATCTAATTAATTTTACAGCAAAATAAAAAAATTTGTAAATTATTATCACTTTATCATGCGAGAGTATAAAATGTTCGGTGACACCCGAGCTTAGCCCTTCCTTACTTGTTATTAATGAAATTGCAGTAACACATTGCTTAGTCAGTACATATATGTATGTATATGTAGGTACATAGTAAACTAAATCATTATGGTAGTACAAAAAAGTAAACGAAAAACAACAAACAAAGCAATAACAATAACAAATACAATCATGGTAGTATAAAAAAGTAAATGAACAACAACAAACAAAGGAATAACAATAACAAATACAATCATGCAATTGTAAAAAACTACTTACTAGGCAATAAAACATATGATTACAGAATGGCAAAATTCTGTAATTAATGATTAAAAATGCGTGTTGATAACAAAAAAAGTGCGCACTTTTTCGTTATCAACACGCATTTTTAATCATTAGTTACAGAATTTTGCCATTCAGAATTTTGCAATTCGGAATTTTGCAATCTAGAATTTCGTTCGAATTTTGAATTCCATAATATTGACTTCCATAACTTTGATTCCCCGTGTTCCGACTTCCGGAGTTATGAATGCAGAATTTCCAAAAAAGCAGAATTTTGACCCCAACCCGGAGCGCAAGTGTAGTGTTGGATTCGTGGTGGGAGAGAGCCTCCGTCGCGGAGTACTATCATTCACTCCGGTGAATGAACGTCTAGTCACAATCCGCATCAAAGCGAGGTTTTTGAACATATCGCTGATTTGAGCCCACGCCCCGACGGAAGAGAAGGACGATGTTACCAAAGATGCCTACTATGAGCGCTTGGAGCGCGCTTATCAGAGCTGCCCCCGCCGCGATGTCAAAATCGTGCTTGGCGACGTTAACTCCAGGGTGAGCAAAGAAGATAATTTGGCACTACGGTTCATAATTTCAGCCTCCACGACGAAACATCCCCAAATGGGTTGAGGCTGATTGACTTCGCCAAGGCCCGAAATATGGTTATCTGTGGTACTAGATTCCAGCACAAGAAAATACGTCAAGCTACCTGGCTGTCTTCAGATCGAAAAGCCACCAACCAGATCGATCATGTTGTAGACGGAAGACACGTTTCCAGTGTTTTAGACGTGCATACACTCCGAGGTCCTTACATCGACTCGGACCACTATTTTGTTGTAGCCAAGATTCGCACACACCTCTGTGCAGCAAAAAACACACGTCAACAAACACAAGGAAGGTTCGAGGTGGAGAAGCTGCAATCACAACAGACAGCCGAACGATTTTCTACTCGGCTTGCACTCCTGCTCTCTGAGAGCACTCGTCAACAACTCGGTATAAGGGAACTGTGGGACGGCATTTCAAACTCCTGCCTACCTCTCAACGTTACGATTGACCACAACACGTGCGGGATGGGATAGATACCGAGAGTTGAAGAGGGAAGCGAGACGCATTTTATATTCAGAAAAAGAAAGAGGAAGAAATGCGTGAGTACGAAGAGCTTGATAAGCTGGCAGACAGGGGTAATGCTCGAATATTCTACGAAAAGTTGAGGCGACTAACTGAAGGTTTCAAGACTGGTCACTGATGCCCAGATCATACTTAAATTATGGAGGGAACACTTCCCCAGCCTGCTAAATGACAGTGAACGTACAACACCAGGAGAAGGCGAACCCGATTCCCCAATCGATGACGATGGAGCCGTCGATTTCAAAGCTGCTTTCGACAGCACGAAAAGGAGCTGCATTTATGCCGCGATGTCTGAATTTCGTATCCCCGCAAAAGTAAACTGACGTTGAGCAACACCAAAAGCTCCGTCAGGATCGGGAAGGACCTCTCCGAGTCGTTCGATACCAAACGAGGTTTCAGACAAGGCGACTCCCTATCGTGCGACTTCTTCAACCTGCTTCTGGAGAAAATTATTCGAGCTGCAGAAGTAAATAGAGAAGGTACCATCTTCTATAAGAGTGTACAGCTGCTGGCGTATGCCGATGATATTGGTATCATCGGCCTCAACACCCGCGCCGTTAGTTCTGCTTTCTCCAGGCTGGACGAGGAAGCACAAAAAAGGTGTCTGGCAGTGAACGAGGGCAAAACGAAATATCTCCTGTCATCAAACAAACAGTCGTCGCACTCGCGACTTGGCTCTCAAGTCCCTGTTGACAGTCATAACTTTGAAGTTGTAGATAATTTCGTCTATTTAGGAACCAGCATTAACACCACCAACAATGTCAGCCTGGAAATCCAACGCAGGATTGCTCTTGCCAACAGGTGCTACTTCGGACTGAGTGGGCAATTGAAAAGTAAAGTCCTCTCTCGACGAACAAAAGCTAAACTCTATAAGTCGCTCATAATTCCCGTCCTGCTATATGGTGCAGAGGCTTGGGCAATGACAACAACCGATGAGTCGACGTTACGAGTTTTCGAGAAAAAAATTCTGCGAAAGATTCATGGACGTAGCGAAAAGAAGAAACGACTGGCGCACTGTTGTTAACTCGGCTATAATCGCGTAAGCGATGTCTGCGCCAATTAAGAAGAAGAAGAAATATAACTTAATAAAATACCAAATTTGATTGTTATTCACATACGATTTCGACTAACAATTTTAATGTAAAGTTATGTCAACACTCAAAGGTATTTTCTCACCATTGATAATTTTATGTTGCAAGAGTATGAAATGTTCCGTTTCACTTTAACTTAACCCTTTATTATTTGTTTATTATTTTGTTAAATAACAGAATATAAACAATTTAAAAGTAAGCAATTTAAGGAAGGAGTTAATAAGTTCGGGTATAACCTGAAATTTTCGGTCACTCTTACAACCAGCACTTCCCAATTTCAATACACAGACAATTCGTGCAAAGTTTTATCTTGACATTTTAATTGATTCTTGATTTGTATATGGGAAATTAGGCGTGGCTGTAGAGTGCCAGGTATCAAATTTGGTCTCGAGGTATGTCATTGAAGCCATCGTCTAATTTTGATCGGGCTCCTTTAAAGCCCTCTCACACCATCTCGCAGGTTAAATTTAATGTTTAGTTATAAATTTATAGCGATTTCAGTACTTTTAACAGTACAGTTTTGTGGGGAGTGAGCGGGGTTATCATCCGATTTCATTCATTTATATACTGTCGGTAAGAGAATTGGGTTGTTTTAGCTTCAGTGGCTTAGGATAAATTTACATTAACTTCAGGTGAGGGCGGGCTCACTCCCACTTTTTCAAAAGTTTTTGCCAACAGGTGCAGCAGTTACAGTTCAGTATCTTATTTTTGTGCTTAGTTATGGTACTTTATATGTTTTCAGCTAACGGTGTTATGTGGATGTGGCAGTGGTTTGATCAAGCACATCTACGAACTCGTCCTTACTTTTTTCTATTATCTAAATTTTTACTCCAGTTACAAGAAACAGACAGGCAGTGACCCGAATTTCAACTCGTCTCGACACCTGATCATTATATAGATATAGAATACAGTAATATTCTATACCTATGTATTTCGATTAGTTTAGATGAACAAAACTAAAATTCTCTGTAGCAATATGTTAATCTCGCAACTTACAAGAATCAAAGGCGGACAAATCCTTCAGGTGTTGGAACATTTTATTTTAAGCAAGTAAGGAGAGGCTAAATGCGGGTGAGGCCTCACCATTTATATCCTCGGAGTATGCAAAAATTAAAACACCTAAATACCTTCCGGCGTTGGTAAAGCTGTAAATTAAAACTGTAGCGAAAAAGTTCAAATTCATTGCCCAATGAAATTTTGTTTTATTTTATTAATACATTGCAACTAGTTCAAATAAAAGAAAGGACTAATAAGAAACTTGAATATGATTTAAACGTATAATTACAAAACTACTATGAGAGTATTGACTAATTTGAAAGATCGATGGATATGAGGCGTTTACAATGATGTAGCAACCTTGCAATATGTTCTTTTGCAATTTTTGATATTTATGCGTTAACTGAGTTTACGCCTAGATTACGCTCTATATCAGTACATCTACAATACCAAAGCCCTTTGACAATTTGTCTTAGTACTTTATTTTGAAATTGTTGGATGGCATTCTTATTGTTTGCGTTAGCACATCCCCAGAGTTGTACAGCATAGCTCCCTATAGGTCGAAGTATTTGTTTATAGATAAGTAACTTATATTCAATGGATAACACTGGTTTGCTACCGATTATCCAATTATAATTTTGAGTCGCATGTCCAGCTCCTTACGTTGACGCAGCGTCATTCCTAAGTATTAATTTAGCGGAGTTAAAGTACGGTATTCGTGCACCATCCATGAAAATTAGTAAATGCTGTATATTGTTGTATGTGAAAACAATGTACACAGACTTTGGTTCATTTAAGTTTATCTTCCACTTCTTTGACCCTTGTAGGACTTTATTTACAGCTTTTTAGAGATTGGTAGTGGACTCGTGTTCAATACTACCAACAGCAAGCAACGCGGTGCTAATGTGGTTGTTGTACTCGTATTATTGCAGTCTATTAGCAGATCGTGCGTGAATAGAATATAAAGAAGAGGACCCAACACACTACCTTGTGGAACGCCTGCTTTTATTTCCTTTAGAATAGAATATTTGTCTATTTGTTTAACGCGAAAGTAGCGATCTGATAAATACGATTTTATGATGTCATAATGCTGTTTCGGTAAAATCAGTTTCAGTTTCGAAAGCAGTCCTTTGTGACAATCTTTATCGAACGCTTTTCAATAATGTGTGTAATCCTGTGGATTTGATCAATCATATAATGGTTAGCTCTATGATTTTATTGAGACGTTAATGAGAATTTTCTCAAAAATCGGTAGAAGTGAGAAGGGAATGTAAGAAGATACATCATATCCTGGATTTCCTGGCTTTGATAACTTCACCCATTTTCCAAGAAGATGGCACGTATTTAAGATAAAATACCACGTTAATAATGTTGGTAATTTTTATTATATTCATTGGAGTAAGCTGTTTTAGGACATCAGGAGTAATCAGGTCGTAACCGAGGGATTTTTAGTTTTTCACTTAGCTCACTGCTTGTGAATCTTTGCTTTCTTGACTGGAAGCAGTAGGATAATTTACCTGTGTTTCATAGGGGCAGAATATTTTGGCTAAATCTTTTTGAATCGTCTCTGGCCCAACTATCAGCACTTATTTGGACATACTTGAGCTTCTGGTATTTTTAGTCTTTTACAGCTTTTCCAAAGGAATAGTCGAAATTTATTCCATTGTTTAGGGACCGAAGATATTTTGCGAAACTTTCACTTTTAAACCTCTTAATTTTCCGATTAAAACCTTTAGAAACTTTATTTAAAATAGATTTATCAGCTGCACAACGAGTTTGATGCCACTTACGTCGTAGCTTTCTCTTTAATCATTGGGATATTGAGAGTTTACAGCAATTTTCCTCGATTTCGGTGTACTTTCCTAAGATGCGTGTTGCATACTTGTTGTAGAGTGTAAAATTTCAGATTCCAACTGGTCATGTTCCTGGTTCATGATCCTTCTAAGGTATTTCCAATATGTACGAGTAAATGCCATAAACCTGATTGATCGACAAATAGTTCCGGGACATTTTGCCGACAATGAAAAAATCTATGGCCAATATGATGGTAAATCTCTCTCCTTTGTAGTAGTAAGCCTTGAACCTCAGTACGTGTTCTTTGCGTTGAAATCTCCACCAATTATGAATCTATGCCTGTGTCTGTTTATTAAGTGTTTGTACTTTTCTAATTGGGTTCTTAGTTCTTAGAGAACTGTACACAGAGGTAAGTGAGAGTGGACTTTTAACTCTGTAAATATTTACTGTGGTAGCACGAAACTTATCTTTTGAAAATTTTTACTCTTCAAAATGTTTAATCGTATTTTTAATTAATATTGCGCTTCCGCCACACGCAATTGCTAGTATAGGTAAATTTTATAGCTTTTAATTTTAACATATAGTACATACGTCAATATTTTCCTAGTTCAATACAATAACCCATTTGCGTTCCATAGAAGAATTTTTATTGATTTAGACAACTTTGGTATTAAAAAGATGTTTTTCAAGCTTCCACAAGTGATTCTGTGATAAAATGCTGTTATTGGATATATTATCATTATTATTTGCTTTTGATACATGAGCAAAAGTAGATTTTTTTGATGTTTAAGCTGTAATTTCAGGATCTTCTTGTTGATGATATTCATTGTTTTTTGTTCTGAAGTCTACAGGACCTTCTACCCTTTGGGCTAGACCATCTCCTTTTTTGTGGCCAATTGTGTTAGCTCGTATTTTTTATAATTCTTTGGCAACAAGGCACTCTCGATTGTTGGCTGAATGGGCTTCGCAACAGTTATAGCATTTAGGCTGCTATTCCTCTGGTTTCGAATATTCAGATATCTTATGCATACCGGCACACTTAACGCATCTTGGTTGTTTGTCACAATAGTTTTGTGTTTGGCCAAACGACTGGCAATGTTTGCATTGTGGTATCATATTAGGCAGTTTTACCAGTTCAATAGAAACAATTAAATTAAATATAGTTTTGGTTTCGTAAATCTTTTTTATGTTCTCCATGGGATCGAATGTTACAAAAAAATATGTCGAGGGGAGTTTTAGTTTTTCATTGAAGACGATTAACAGCATTCTGTGCATTTAATCCTTGCTCCTTTAAGACTACTCGAAAATGCTTTTGATATGCATCTGTAGTCCTCTATGGAGAAAGTGTTTACTTTCTTTACTCCATTATTTAAAAGTTTAATGGTAAAATTGTTTTTTGCTTCCGATTTTGCAATAGCATATAGTTGCTGACAATTACTGCCGTTGGCATCTCCAGACAGCATAATTGGTGGAGGCTGCGAAATATTTTTTGGGGTAAACGGTTTTAATGCGGCTTTATCTGCCTTTTATGGAAGATCAGGAGAATACACCGTTTTTCGTTTTTTAGCTGGTGCTTTTTTTAGAATCCATTCAGTTTCTCTAGCTAGTTCTTCTTCACCCGTTGAAAATTCAACCTTATTTTCCTAATTCGGACTTTTCTTTACATCGGTGGACTTAAGCTTTATATTTTCGGCTTTTAGAGTATTTACTTCCAATGAGAGTTTTTTACACATTTGTTCCATTTCCTCAAGCTTGTTAGTTCTTCGATTGTAACATTGACAGTTTTATTTAATTTACCTCCTACCTTCAGCTGGAGGTGGTGTCTTAGACCGTGTTTTATTTGACCATCATAAGCTAATAGCTAAATCATGAACAAATAAAACGCATTTGGCTTATTTCATATTTTCGCTTAAAAACGAAGTGTGTTGGCAATGCGGGCGGGAGCATTCAGGTGATATTTAATTTGTTTCAAAATATCTGAAGTGGAGAAAAGGCTTATTTGAGTTCTTCAATTTGTAAACGGGATATTAAATTACTATATTAAAATATTTATTTTGTTCATTTGATGATATTAATACAAAAAAATTATAACAAATGCTCATATTTGTATTAATTTTAACTTAAACAAAAGACAAAATTTTGTAAATTTGGTTTGTTTACATTTTCATCGGTCGAAATGAACTTTATCGTTATTGCCAACAACTTTTTTTTTAGAAAAATCATAGCTATTGTGAATGAAAAAAAGCGATGAACTGGCAATGCCTCTGGCAGAGAACGTATAATATAGACAGAGAACGTTTATCATAGAGAAGGTTCACGTTTTAGATATCGTAACTTTTCGCAGGGGTACTCGGCAGAGATGAGTGAGTTTCACCACAGACAAATTTTAAGGGTGTTTCACCAGAGTTTTGCAGAAGGGGACTCGAAAAAAGCAGAATAGAGCATTTTCGGTGTTAAATGAGAAATATAATGCTAATTTCAATGTAAAGAAATGTACGCCTACAAATTCGTTTATCTTCTATGCGCAACCGACTCGGCATATAATTTATAGATGATCGGTATATATTTGGTATCAAAGCTTATACTTAGTATATGTGTATATTAAAATTTACTTACATATGTATTTCCTGATGATTCCATAAAATGATTAAAAATATATAATAAAGTAAAGTTTGTATTATTACCGAAATAATTAATATAAGTTTAAGGTAATTAGTTTTAAATATATACATTTACATTAAAAGTTTTGATATCATCTTAAAAGACTTAGCGGTGGCACATGTGCTCATATATAATTATGTGTGCATGTAAACAAATATGACAGACCATACGCATAATGTTTGTAAATTTGTTTACATGCAACATACATGTATGTATGGAAATATGTACACTGAATGCTTCATGCGAAATTTCCGTTGACACGGACAACCAATGGCGAAGCTCACGTTTTGTCAAAGACGCGTCGACAAAAGCGTCACAACTTTGTATTGTTGGTAGAAAAAATTGTTGTGCCGAAAAAATAAGCGAACGATCGCCGATGGTCACCGTTTCCCTTGCCGCTCTAACAGCGTTACCAACAAACTTGTGTCCATATGTATGTATATGTATGAGCGTGCATACATATCGACGCAGATTTTTGCAAGCCGCGTAAAAATATTTTTCACATTCCTTGACAAATACAGTCAATCCCTTTTATGGTACTTACATAAAACGATAATTTTTATGTATTTAAAAAAAAAACCGTGAAATGCAGCAAGATATAGGCTGTTAAGAGGGATGATTTTCATTTAAGCGGAGTACTACTTAACCGGGAATTACTGTACACATAAATCAGAGGAATATTGAATATTTTCTTTGAAACATTTCTTGACTTGAAAATCGACAAATAAACTATCTTGTCAATTTTATTATAATATATTTGAATACTTATATTTGCGGGGTTGTCACTTTTTCCTTCTCATACAAATATCAGAAATTGTTCAATTTATGATTTTTAGCTTTTGCCATCGTCACGAAAAGACGCTAATAGGCAAAGGTATGCTCGGGGAGATGTAATGGTACTTGTTTTTATGAATGAAGCAAGTTTGCTTGTTGAAAGTGCGCTTGCGTTCATGAATGAAAACATTGTTGTTGTGTGTTTTTCTACAAACTTGGGCATCGACTATTTGGCTGCCATATTGACTTGTGACGCTGCTGATGCTATCTGCAGAGAACGTTGTTGTTTTTATAGAACAATATTTGTAGTTTATATTTACATGCGTACGCAGATATGTTTTGTTTTCATTGGTATTGTTTTTTACGTGGCGGGTCCCAAACCCAGCGACCAACCCTTTGTAGGGTTGTTTCGCCTTCTCACATTAGCTCGCCTTCGAAAGGATGTTCTTAGGCTACCCAGAAGATACTTGGTCAAAGACCGGAAGTAGTGAGCTGCTTGAGCCATGTGTAAAAGACTCGTTTCTGGCCACTCCCAAGTGAATGGCGATCAGAGATCTTTCCTCACTAGCGTGAACTTCTACACATGACATCATCCGCCGTTCGATACCAAACGAGGTTTCAGACAAGGCGACTCCCTATCGTGCGACTTCTTCAACCTGCTTCTGGAGAAAATAGTTCGAGCTGCAGAACTAAATAGAGAAGGTACCATCTTATATAAGAGTGTACAGCTGCTGGCGTATGCCGATGATATTGATATCAGAGGGCAAAACGAAATATCTCCTGTCATCAAACAAACAGTCGTCGCACTCGCGACTTGGCTCTCACGTCCCTGTTGACAGTCATAACTTTGAAGTTGTAGATAATTTCGTCTATTTAGGAACCAGCATTAACACCACCAACAATGTCAGCCTGGAAATCCAACGCAGGATTGCTCTTGCCAACAGGTGCTACTTCGGACTGAGTGGGCAATTGAAAAGTAAAGTCCTCTAAGTCGCTCATAATTCCCGTCCTGCTATATGGTGCAGAGGCTTGGGCAATGACAACAACCGATGAGTCGACGTTACGAGTTTTCGAGAAAAAAATTCTGCGAAAGATTCATGGACGTAGCGAAAAGAAGAAACGACTGGCGCGCTGTTGTTAACTCGGCTATAATCGCGTAAGCGATGTCTGCGCCAATTAAGAAGAAGAAGAAATATAACTTAATAAAATACCAAATTTGATTGTTATTCACATACGATTTCGACTAACAATTTTAATGTAAAGTTATGTCAACACTCAAAGGTATTTTCTCACCATTGATAATTTCATGTTGCAAGAGTATGAAATGTTCCGTTTCACTTTAACTTAACCCTTTATTATTTGTTTATTATTTTGTTAAATAACAGAATATAAACAATTTAAAAGTAAGCAATTTAAGGAAGGAGTTAATAAGTTCGGGTATAACCTGAAATTTTCGGTCACTCTTACAACCAGCACTTCCCAATTTCAATACACAGACAATTCGTGCAAAGTTTTATCTTGACATTTTAATTGATTCTTGATTTGTATATGGGAAATTAGGCGTGGCTGTAGAGTGCCAGGTATCAAATTTGGTCTCGAGGTATGTCATTGAAGCCATCGTCTAATTTTGATCGGGCTCCTTTAAAGCCCTCCTCACACCATCTCGCAGGTTAAATTTAATGTTTAGTTATAAATTTATAGCGATTTCAGTACTTTTAACAGTACAGTTTTGTGGGGAGTGAGCGGGGTTATCATCCGATTTCATTCATTTATATACTGTCGGTAAGAGAATTGGGTTGTTTTAGCTTCAATGGCTTAGGATAAATTTACATTAACCTTAGGTGAGGGCGGGCTCACTCCCACTTTTTCAAAAGTTTTTGCCAACAGGTGCAGCAGTTACAGTTCAGTATCTTATTTTTGTGCTTAGTTATGGTACTTTATATGTTTTCAGCTAACGGTGTTATGTGGATGTGGCAGTGGTTTGATCAAGCCCATCTACGAACTCGTCCTTACTTTTTTCTATTATCTAAATTTTTACTCCAGTTACAAGAAACAGACAGGCAGTGACCCGAATTTCAACTCGTCTCGACACCTGATCATTATATAGATATAGAATACAGTAATATTCTATACCTATGTATTTCGATTAGTTTAGATGAACAAAACTAAAATTCTCTGTAGCAATATGTTAATCTCGCAACTTACAAGAATCAAAGGCGGACAAATCCCTTCAGGTGTTGGAACATTTTATTTTAAGCAAGTAAGGAGAGGCTAAATGCGGGTGAGGCCTCACCATTTATATCCTCGAGTATGCAAAAATTAAAACACCTAAATACCTTCCGGCGTTGGTAAAGCTGTAAATTAAAACTGAAGTTGAAAAAGTTCAAATT
>NW_024395977.1:4185897-4225282 GCF_016617805.1 Bactrocera tryoni
CTTCTTTTCATTCAAATTGAGTGATATCTTCTTATTTTTTAATACCTATATTTTTTTGCTTTGCTTAATTTATAATTTCCAAACAGCAATGAATTAAGACTGAACTGATATATTAACTTTTTGTGATACCTTAAAGTTTAAGGCTTAAACAAAGTTTTTTCATTTAAGTACTTATGTATTCCTTTAAACCACAGCAACACCAGGCCTTTTTGGAAGACTTGGAAGAAGTCGCTGATGAATATTGGAAGAGTGAGAAAATCCAAAATGAAAACGAAACTCTTTGTCTTTTTTAATTTGTTTCTCCTGGACAAACCGTCAACGCCTAATTTTGCGTGGAAGTCCTTAAGATACTCAAATGAAGGCTCAATCTGGTCACCTGGTCCGCCAAGACATCGCAGCCGATTAGAATTTGCACCACGACAACGCCACGGCTCACACCGACTTTCTTGTGAACAGCTACCTAACAAAGGTCGGCATCCCAACGCTTCCGCAGCTGCCCTACAGTCCAGATGTGAGATCAGACCACTGCCTTTTTCATTTTGCAATACACAAATCAAGCACCAATGAAAAAAAAAAATTAAAATTTAAATTATGTAAGTGCCATTCCTGGTCTAAAAATTATCAAAATGAGATCATATATTTTCGAGCTCCCATATACCAAATATGTGGACCCCACTACGTGACTCTGCCCAGAAATTTCGATCAATCTAGGAACTATGTTGTTAAAATTCAGAGAGAACTTTTGTCTGATAATAATGTGGCCTTGTGTTAACAATGGATATATTGGTCAATACGGGAAATATTATCTTTTCGTATTTCTGATCAAATTTCAACTTATTTTTTTTTATGTTTATAATGAACTCTAATGAACCAAATATATACCATTTTGTTCGACTAGCTTTTGCCATTTTTTCGCTAAAGACATTATTCCACCAGTGTAAAACTTCCAAGGTTTCTCAGCGAAAAACTGCATTGAACTCCCAGCTTTTGCCGAGTCATCAAAGATGTGTGTGGTCTAGCGTTGCTCTGATGGACAACGAAGCCTTTTTTTTATCAGTTCTGGCCGTTTTTTTTTCGATTGCTTACTTCAATCTCATCAGTTGTTGACAGTAAAATGTAGAATCAATCGTTCGATCAAGCTGGAGCAGCTCATAGTGAATTATTCTTTACCAATCCCACCAAACACTCAGCATAACCTTTCGAGGCATCAATTCTGGCTTTGTGACCATTTGTGGAGCTTCACCACGCTTTGACCATGATCTTTTTCGCACATTATTGTATATTGGATTCACTTTTCGTGAATCCATTCGCTTTAGAAACGGTTTAATTTAGTAATTTCTTTTTAACAAAGAATCGCAGATGTTAATTCGGTTCATTAAAATTTTCACAGACAATACATGTGGTACCCAAACATCGAGCTTCTGTTTGTAGCCAGCCTTTTTTAAATGGTTCAGAATTATTTAATGGTGAATGTTGAGCTCCTTAGCGATGTCATGGCTTTTTATATGACGGTCCTGGTCAATCTTTTCCATAATTTCATCGATTTTTTCAACTATAGGTCGACCAGAGCAAGGTGCATCTTTCACATAGAAATTTCCAACAAGAAAATCATTGTTGTGCTACACGAACTGAAACAGCATTGTCTCCGGAAACTTCACAAATTTCAATGGTGGCATGCATGACATTCCTTCCTTTAAACTGGAGATATGCGACTGCAACGACATCTATTGACAAAATACGAAAAGACTTTCTTGACTACCCAATAGTAGTAGTCTCAAAATTTAGAAGATGCTTCGTTTTTCAACACCTGAAAATTTCTCTATTTCAGAATTTTGCAAATTGTGAGAGGATAAAATGTTCCGTTGCTAACGAAACTTATCATTTACAAACAATTTTCAATTGCATTTTTCTGCAATTCTTGTGTATACTCTACACATGCAAAATGAAATAAATGTTACCTCATAAAAAATTATAAAACAAACCGAGATATCGACAGAGCATGCCCAACACATTCGCAAAATGGTAAAGTTGACGTTAGCATATCGTCATTGAATGATAGGATAGAGCTAACAGTATATTGGGATAGAACTTTCTAATTTACCAGCTGACATAATTATTTTGAAAACATATTCGCACATTTGATACTCTATAATCGCTAAAAATATCTTCAAAATTTACCCAATATTATCACTAAGATACTCTTACTCATATTTAAATATAAAGGCAAAAGTCATCTCGCTTCAGTGAGGATTTGCGGTGATAAAGCATATAATATTAGAAGGCCAATGTACGATTCAGACAAGGTCCGCACTGATATAAATCTTCTATCATGGTATTTAAGAAATCCTCATGGAAAAGGTGACAAAAAACATAAGGAGAATTATTCCGAGAAAGCAGGTAAGTACGCCAGCAGAAATATAATTTAGGCATCATCGATGTGCCCACCCTCTACTAATATAACACTACACTATTGGTTTGGAAGTTCTACGAAAATTAGTCATGGTCACCATTGCTATTTCTTCTCACAAAAGACATTGTGAGTTTCATTATATTAATTTACTTTACCATGTATAAATAAAGTTAGTGCAAACATTTTCCTTGCAACATCGTGATTTGCTGGTATTGCAATTTCGTATTGAATTTTCTCCTTTATACTCTTGCTACATGTCGCAACAGAGTGTCATTCACCTAACGGTTGTATGTATCATCTAAAAGCAATGGAGATATATGTAATAGGGTTATATATATATAAATGATCAGGATCATGAAGCGAGTTGAAACCTGGGTGACTGTATGTCCATCCGTCCGTCGTGCAAGCTGCAACGTGAGTAAAAATTGAGATATCTTAATGAAACTTGGTATGCTCGTTCCTTGGCAAAAAAAAAACACGGACATAGATGGGCGTAATCGGCATACTGCAATATTACAAAACTGAATAAGTGGGTGTGGCTCCGCCTTCTAATTAGTTTAATGTCCATATCTTTTAAACTGCTGAAGCTACATCAACCAAAATATCCGAAATATATCTGTATGTGTATCCTTTCCTGATAGCAGTATGCCTGTGTGTTACAAAAGGGGTGAACCGGGTCAATAATTTCCTTAGTCCCTATATATCTGTATTACAAAGGTTTTCGAACTTCCTGCCAATATGTGAGTTATCTTAATAAAATTGAGAGAGCGTGTTTTTCTTAAAACGGCGAATCTTTGTGCTTAAATATAATGTATAACTAACAAGTCTTACGTAACTGAAGGTACTTCCCTGAGTTTAATCCTTGCAAGTTCCAAAGGTATGAAATGTTCGGTCATACACGAACTTAGCTCCTCCTTAATTGTTGTATCTTATAATATTTCATTATTAACAGTAGAGTACATTCGTACAGAATTAAATTCATCATCTGAGTTTAAATTCGTTGTTTATCATTACTTATTTGTACTAAAAACATTAAATAAAAATTAGAGAATTATCTAAACGATAGATGTACTGAGAGGCGACCAACAATATAAAATGTGCTTGAGTGAGAGTTAACACCCTGACACAAGGACTTAAGTAATTTCAAATTATACCAGTTTTCTAAGTTGTCAAGCTAAGGGGCAAAACTGCATTTCTTCTTCTTTACTGGCGTACAAACCGATTACGCGGTTATAGCCGAGTTAACAACAGCGCGCCAGTCATTTCTTCTTTTCGCAATGTGGCGCCAATTGGAGATTCCAAGCGAAGCCAGGTCCTTCTCCACTGGTCTTTCCAATGGAGTGGAGGTCTTCCTCTTCTCGCAACGTCGACTCATCAGTTGTTGTCATCGTCCATGAATCTGCACCATATAGCAGGACGAGAAAAATGAGTGACTTATAGAGTTTGGTTTTTGTTCGTCAAGAGGATCTTACTTCTCAATTGCCTACTCAGTCCGAAGTAAGAGTGGCAAGAGTTATTCTGCGTTGAACTTCCAGACTGTCATTGCTGGTGGTGTTTATACTGGTTCCAAGATAGACGAAATTATCTACGACTTCGAAGTTATGACTGTCAACACTAACGTGGGAGCCGAGTCGCGAGTGCGACGACTGTTTCTTTGAAGACAGGAGTTATTTCATCTTGCTCTCGTTCACCTCCAGCCCCATTTTCTGCCTTTGGGTCACTCGAGGAAAAATCAAACTTAATTCAAACAAGAAAACATTGACTTCCAATTTACCATACCCTCACAGTAGTTTTACCATAAACATTACGTCAAGAATTTTTGTATGTACGTCTGCAAAGAATAAGAATGCTATTAAGAGTTAAGCCATTTTCGGAATTATTTTAACACTATAAGGCAAAAAACCGAGATATTTTCCCCCGAAGATGGAAATCGAGCTTCTTCATCCATACTTCTTCTTGTTTATTATCCTAGACACAGCTTACGTAGTTATAGCCAAGTTATCATCCTTCACCTGATCTCTCCCACCGGCGGGTACTTACTTTTAGCCGCTGTTTCTTGATTTGCTGAACTATGTCAAGTTCGCCATATGTCTCGTACAGCTCAGCGGTATGAGTTAGGTCTTTGTTCTTCGAGTGAGAAGAAGTAACGGCGCGGTTGTTGCGACCAACGCAACCAGCTGTTCATTCTTATAGAAGGCTGTATCTTCTGTATTTATCTCTGCAGCTAATATTTGAAGAAGTCACATGATAGGGGTCTCCTTGTCTGAAACCTCGCTTAGTAGCGAACGGCTTATAGAGGTCCTTCACGACCCTTACGGAGGTTTTGATGTTGCTCAGCGTCAGCTTACATAGCCGTATTATTTCGTTGAGCTGTTTTTATTGGTATGAGCAAAACCTTTAGTGTACTAAAGCTTATCCCTTACTTTTTGACATTTTCATCAGTTGAAGAGGTTGAAGGTCGTCCAGAACGAGACATAACTTCAACGAACTCTCGACCATCATTGAAGGCTTTGTTCCCCTCTTAGGCTTGTGATTTTATATCACCGTAAGCCTTTCCCAACATTTGCAAGGGCACGAATACGGGGTTTGGTTAAAAATACAAAATTTGATTCTTTGTTCGATATTTTCATTCATTCTAAAAATTGCAACGCAATACTGAGATGAACCGACTTAAGCAGTTTCTGTAAATAAACTGGCTTACAGATCGCGGTTATATTTGGCGTAGTAATTGAGGACCGTCCTACCAATTAATTACAATTTCCGAATGCTTTTTTCAGAATTTAGGTAGACAACTTGGTGTTTAATGAGTTTACTTTAAAGAGTTGCAAACAACGGCTAGGAAAAAAAATTGTAATATAGGCTATCAAAAAAGTCTTGCGGTATTTTCGCTAGTTGGCGCTGAAAGCGCGTAGTTCGTCGCATCGGGCCATGCTATACCTTTTTGGAAAGCTCATTTCACGCGCTAACACGTGTTTGATTGATTGTCGTTTCTTTTAAGTCGTTCGTGAGTTATAGCGTCGCAAACATGAAACACAATGTAAAGAGAAAATACGGCATATTTTACAGGAAAAGGATAAAATTTGTGCAGTTTATGGACCCGATACAGTTTCCATTTCCACCGCACAACGATGGTTTCAACGTTTTCGTTCTGGTGTAGAGGTGGTCGAAGATGCGCCACGCTCCGGAAGGCCTGTCGTCGAAAATTGCTGAATTGGTCGAAAGAGACCGGCATAGTAGCAGCCGTAGTATCGGTCAAGAGCTGGGCATGAGTCATCAAAAATTCATTTCAATTTCAATAAAAACAAAAAAATCAATAAAAATACCGCAAGACTTTTTTGACAACCCATTATGTTACAAGGTGCGTTCCAAAGTAAACAGGACTTCAAAAAAAAAACTGAACAAATGGTTTTTTCGGCAAAATCAATTTATTTTATTCAAAATAGTCTCCTTCTGCTTCAATACAGCTTTTTGCCGTTGGCCGATATAGCCGGCTTCTGAATGGCCTCTACGTCTGCATAACGCTTTCCTTTTATTGGCAAATGCATTTTTCCGAAAGGGAAGCAGTCGCACGGTGCCATATCAGGTGAATACGGAGAGTGGTGAATGCTTAGACTGTGATTTTTGGTCAAATAATCGGTCACAAGCGTCGATCGATGAAATTTTCGTCTTCGCGATATTCGGGCCGAACACGACGAATACGGCGCACCAAACGCTTCAAAATTCTTAGGTAGAATACCGCATTAACGTTTTGGCGAGGTGGAACAGATTCGTTGTTGACTTCATGTCTTCACTTTTAAACTTCTCCAAGTGCGATTTTTTGGGTTTTGGCTCGTCCGGTGATTTCCATTCAGCACTCTGACATTTTGTTTCGTGATCATATTGGAAACACTACGTTTCGTCAACAGTCACAATATTCTAAAGGAAGTTTTTTTCTTTTTTGACCTCTTTAATGATGTCCTTCGATTCTTGGATTCTGAGCAGTTTTTGGTCGTCAGTCAATATGTGCGGAGCAAATCGTGTACACACCTTTCGTAAGCCCAAGTGTTCGGTCAAAATGCGATAAATCGATGTTATGGAAATGTTCAATTCCATTTCTTTGAATTTCAATGATGATTTCGGCTGATTTTTGATGAATTCACGCACAGTTCCGATGGAATTTCCGGTGATCACGGATTTTGATTGGCTAGATGTTGATCGTCATTTATGTCCTCACGACCACTTTGAAAACGTTGAAACCACTCGTGCACTCCGCTACGGGATAGGCAATCATCGTCATTAACTTGGTTTATCAATTGAAACGTTTCGGTAAAAGTTTAACCAATTTAAAAACAAAATTTAATGTTGGCTCTTTGTTTGAAGCTCATTTTCGCACCGATAACATCAACATACTGACACCTAAAACGCAATAACATCACTTCCAATCAATGAAATAACATGAAATTCTTACTGGACAATCGATAAAATAGCAGATTGTAACGCACAAGTCGATATATTGATAGCGCTTGATTTAAAAAGTTTACTTTGGAACGCACCTTAGTACATACATTATATATTATCCACATCGCCCGCAGCTTGCAACCTGTTATATTTGAAATTGATATTTTAAGCTACTCAACCATACAAGTGTCTACAGAGTATTTAAATTTGCATTTGCTGTTAATAATAATTTAGTGCTTTTGTAGTGCTCTTCCAGAAATTTGAGGTTGTAATATTTTTGCCAATAATTTTGCTGTTTATTAAATGTTATTTGCAAATTACTGAGATGCTGATATATTTTAATTTCAGTGCCAGACATTGACATAGCTTTCCCTTTTAAAATATTAAAAAATGATTCCCTTAATTAAGCTTTATGAGCTGAAATAGTGTATAGGTAAGGAAGTACCTTATGTTATATTTTCTATGCGTCTTACCAGTACTATGTGCAAGTTCTATTTATTGAAAAAAATACACAAAACTATGCTCACTTTTAACAAATTTTAATATATTTCATATTTTGAAACCTCATTATTTTTGTAATTTTTCCTTACAATGATAGTTTTAAGGGTATTATTTGATTTTATTCAACCTTTTTTAGTTTTCAAAAATCGTATCATTGACTAAATGATGCTACATCTGTGACTAACTAAATACATACATACTACTATTATATTTTAGGGGAGTTTACTAACGTTATTTTGTTTTTATGATTGATTGATTCTTTACAGTTGATGCTGTTGAAGTTGATGCCTAAATGATTTATGCCTGCTTTTGATATGGATTTGTAATTTAAGTACAATGTATATCTGATTCGTATATTCTTTATAAAAGCTTGTTTCTCAAACTACTCGTAACCAATATCGGTGCTAACAAAAATTTTAACCGGCCAATAACTTGCCATTTATGACTAGAAAAAATAAAAGTCACATATATACGTTTTAATAAAATTTACGCATCTTGTAAAAGTAATGATATCATTTACATATCCAAACTTCACTACTATAGTAAAGGATTTTCGAATATTTTTTAACAGGTTAATTTATTGATGTGAATATAAAAAAGATTTATTTTGTATTATTCGTAGAATATTTTGTTTGACATTAAAAAATTACAATAACTAAAATATGGTGATTGTTTTTATATGGATACATAAATAAAAGTATTTATACATGTATATTTATATGAATTTTATATATTCAACTAAATTTTTTTTATATATACGTTAAACTAGTTATTTATGGGGAGGCAAAAAACGGTAAAATGATGTATGTATGTGGTAAATATTCCACGGGTTATTGTGAACATTTTTGCATTAGATAATATAGATCCTAAAACCGCTTTCGAACCAGGAATTTTTTAACTGAAGTTTAATTTTTACATGGATGCATTTCGAATTTCTATTAATTATTTATCCGAACCGGAGTCGTTTTTGGATGTTTCTTTTCGAGGTTTCCAAAAAACACAGAAATTTCAAATTTATTGATGAATGCTTATTATCATTCAAAAAGAACATTCTTTGTCATTCATATATTGAATATCATCTCTTTCAAATGTTGGCCGCGGCTACATCTCCTCAGATGGCTTTATCCGTTGAGTCCAATTCTTGATGACTCACCCGAGCATTTTGAATGGTCGTTTTGTTGAAACCAAATGTCGCCGGGATAACAAGCTTTAATTTCAAGCATCAAATATTCGGTTATCATGACGCGATAACGGTCGCCGAATCGCCGCCGAAACGACTCTCCACTGTCTTCGTGTGTACTCTCAGCTTTGGCTGCTATATTTTTTTCACTGCATCCTGGTCGTAGTCTATTCAGTCGAATGCTGGGTCTCACGCTGGACACGACTCGCGCGAGTTAATTTATTTACTCGTTATGAATAAAATAAATATAATTTTAAGTCAGCCAATGAGATTGGTACTGACTGATCCTTTATTCGTTTAATAATTCACAGTATACACATGTACTTAAGTATTTAATATATTAAACTTAAACTGTACCTTTACAAGTGGTATACAGAACTTGTTACTCGGCAGTCGATAATGATAAAGTGACTTCGAGGCTATTGTTCCAGTTGCTTATATAGGCTATGCTTATCGCTGCTCATACTATTGAGATGCTAATTGTTTACTAGTAAATAACTATTTGGGTTGTTATTGTTTGTTGTACTGATAGTGCGCATCTATTGTTCTAAGATAAAGTTGTTTTGATGATTTTTCTTCAATGTTTACTGAAAGATAAGGTTGTGGTTAAAGGTTAAAGCATTAACTCTCCCCTCTCTTATGAAGAATAGATCTCCTGATCTATACTTGAGTCTTGAGTATATGAGTCATTCCTACACGTTCTATGGTAGCGTTGTAGTTTCTTAGATATACAGTTGTTTGATAAATTATATATTTTATGAATATTACAAATATACTTAATCCTAGGACTACAAGTACTCCTATAGTTATGGACATATTCTTGATTGGGTGTTCTTCAAATGGTATTAAAATTTGTTTAATTTTTTAATGTTGTCAAATTGATATTCGTTTTCTGATTTCAATATTTCAAGAATGTGAATTCTTTCGTTTCCATTAGCTATAATATAATCTTTAATTTCTTGTTCCTGGTTGTGGAATACTTCTGAGTCAATAATAATTGTTTCATTAAATTGTATTAAATTCGATCCTTCAATTGATTTTCCGTTTAAAATATGTTTTCCTTGTAATATGACACACATATCCTAAATCTATAATAGGTGCAAGTTATTTTCTTGGATAACATTACAATGGGCTTCGTAACCTTTGATCATTGGTATTGTACAATTGTCATTAGGTTCTTGTTTACATAAATATATTTACTTAAATTACTTTTTACATTTAGATGCTAATATTATTTTATCTCCACATTTACTTACGATTTTATTCATATCCAAAATGCCTTGACGATAGGATAATGGAGTAACTTTGTATGTTGTGCATTTCTTTTCAATGACTGGATATTTATAAATTACAATGAAAGTGTCGAGGCTATTCGAGTATGTCAATAACCGGTATACTAGTTTGTCCCTTTCCTAATATCCTTTCAATCTCGTCCGTATTTATTGCTGCTGAATAAAAATTTCCGTTGTTCGCGAAATTAATTGTCATAGTTAAGTCAAATAACTCCTTGTATAATTCCTGCAATACAACTTTTTGTTTAATTGTCTTAATATTAAATGTTTTCATCATTATTTCAAAGTTGGAATTAATTTGTCTTTGTTTGTTATTATTTTCAATTATGTTGTTGAGTATTGTTTTAATTTCAATCAGGTCGACGTGGTCTGGGACTCCTGTGATAAATTTCAAAATCGATCCTAAGAAATCAAGAGATCTTGAGCGTCTGGCTCGTCCATTATTCAGTAGTTGTTTTCTGAGGATTTCTATTCTGTTGAACAATGCTGTTTCTGTTGCGTCTTCACTAGGCATCTCTCCTTTATGTTCGGCGATTTTGTAGTATGGTTTAAGTATTTTGCTTAAGTTCGTCATATGGAATAGGTACTCATGTTCTTGATACAAAAATGATGGGTCAGTCTCGGTTAACACGTACTTGCGATCTTGTAAGTCGGTTATTTCCTGAGCTAAGGATGTTGCTAGGATTAATGAATATATCTCGAACGTTCGACGAGTCACTAGCGGACGATGCGTCGATCGTTGAGAATATGAAACAGGAAAAATGGGATTGTATTAGCAAATAAAACCACAAAGTTTGTGTTTAATATAGTAAATTAAAGTGTTAGTTCTTTATTGAATCTTGATTACCAAAAATTACTTACTTTTGGTTTGTGCTTTTGGTGATGCTGGTTGTGATGGCCGGTGGACGACGTCTTGATTGCTTCGATCGCTAAAGAAAGTGAAAGTGCGCGACTCGCAGGCTCGCTTGCTACGCGGGAGTTTTCAACGAAACCATTGCCAGTTGAGTGAAAGTTATTAACCGTTGAGTGAAAACTCTTAACGGCTAACTGGCAATGGTTTGTTATATACTCACTAGGGGTGGTAAAAAGAAATTAGGCGTTGGCCTAAACAATTAATGTTAGCGTTATCATCATCATTGTTTCTGAGGTTGTCCTTGTGTACGATCTTCCCCTCCGTTGTTAAAATTGTGTCCTCACGATTCTCTTGTACGGTTTTCTTCAAATAGCGTGGATTTGTTTTATTTCGTCGGTTTTGTTTCACATAAACTGTTTGTCCTGTTTTATATTCCTTTTGTGTACGTTTTTTATTGTGGTATGATAGCATATACTTCAAAAAATAATTCGATAGGTTTCCTTTTTGTGACGGAATGTATTGTCCTATTGTATTCCTTGATTGCGTTGAATAGTTCTTCAGTCGCAGTTGATTTATTTTGTTTAATGCGCATTCTAGTAATTTCCAGAATGTTTGAATGCAGCCGTTCAACTTGAGTGTTCGATGTTGAATGGTTTGCTGCGGTCATTGAATGTTCAATATATAGCCGTTGGAATAGAGCTTTTGCTGCTATGCTATTAAATATAGTCTCGTTATCAGTCATTAGTTTATTACAAAATGGGAATATTTGTATGAGTACTTCCTCTAATATTTTGTAGAATTCTCTTTTGTCGTTTAATTTTCTCATATATGCGTATTTTGAGAATCTATCTGTACATGAAGATACATTGTTTTATCGATTTCAAATATGTCCATTTGTATTTGTGTGCCTATACCTTCAGGTATGGGTGTTTTTGCATAAACTTGTTTTGTCGGGTGGCGTTCGTATTTGTTCTCTTTACAAATGCTACAATTTCTAGTTAGTAGGATTACATCATTTTTTATATTTGGCCAATAGCAAGTTTCTAGTATCTCTAATGTATTATTTTTTGCGTTTCTATGTGCTCTTTCATGCGTATGTTTAATTATATTTTCTCTATCCTCTTCACTCGTAATGTCCTTTAATAGATTTTGACAAAAAACCTTTTTCTCTATATTAAATGAAGAGCTTATAATATCATGAATTTCATACCAGGTTTCTAGTGTAGTGTGAAATGCGGTCGTGATATTGGGTTTGATAATTTTCGTTAGTGTATCTATCTAGTCTTGTGATGTGATGTAATTAACATAAAATCTCTCGTGGTTTGCAAAAATTGTTGCTCTTTCTAATGCATTTTGTTCAAATTTTTTTTTTCACAATTTGTGTTTTAAATTGGTTCAGTGGAGCGCTGACATCTTTAATTCTGGTTGGAATAATTCTATTTGTTCTTTTAGTTTATTTTTTAGTGTTTCAACTGCTTTAAGTGCTTCGTCATCTAATTTTACATGTACTGAGCTACTTTTATTCTTTGAAATATTACCATTCTCTCCTCGTAGGTAGAGTGTTAATGGTTTCGTTATGGATGCAAATCCTTTTATAAATTTTCTATAATATGAGGTCATTCCCAAGAAAGATCTTAAGTCTTTCAAATTTGTAGGGGTTTTGTACCTATCTATAGCTTCTATTTTTCCTGGATCTACTGTAATTCTACCGTTTTTAATTATATGTCCTAAAAATTCTGTCTGTTTTTGAAAAAATTTTGATTTTCATATTGGCTGCGTGTAAAGTGTGTATTATATTGGTGATATCTTTCATATGTTGTTCAGGGTTAGCTGAATATATTAGGACATCATCTATATACACGTATGCGCATACTCCTATGAATGGTCTGAGGATGTCGTCAACGCATCTTTGAAAGATCGACGGTGCGTTTTTCAGTCCAAATGGTAGTCGTAGAAATTCATATTTGGCATTATTTATTGAAAATGCTGTTTTCTCCCTGTCTTTTTTTTTTATTTTAATTTGATGAAATCCTGATTCTAAATCTAGCGTCGTGAAGTATTGTGCTTCTCCTCGGTTTTGGAGCATCATGGTGATGTCCGGAATGGGATATCTATCAGCGATTGTTTGCGCATTTAACTTCTGGAAGTCAATAACCATGCGTCTTTTTGGGCTGCCTTGCTCGTCATTCCCTTTTTTAGAAACTGTCCATATGGGTGAATTGTACGGGCTTTTGCTTGGCTGTATTATTTCATTATCTAATAATTTTTTTATTTCAGTTTCTACAAATGCTCTATCCGCTTGGGGGTATGGATACTGTCTGACCCAAATAGGATTATTGGTTTCTGTTCTGATTTCTGCCTCTACTGTAGTTACGTAGGGTAATGTTTTACTCTGGTCATTCCCTTTCATTAATTCAGTTATTTCTTTTTTATACATTTCTTCTCCTATCATATAATTTATTCTTGTTAATTTATTCTTTTTCACAATTAATACATTTCTTTCGGTATCTATCATTGCTTTCATTTGCTTTAAACCTTTAATTCCTATCAAGAAATCGAAATCTTGTATGGTATCGAGTTCTAAAAATTCCATACTGAATCCTATTATATTCACTTTCTTTTTATATTTAATTAATGATTTACCGTGTAAAGTAGCGGCTTGTTTTTTACCTTCTACTTCTATCCTTTTGTGAGGGAATTTTGGATTAACATAATTTTCTTCTGCACCACTATCAATTAAAATATACACTGAGTTACCTTCTTCTGTGGTCCTTACAAGCGTTGGTAACCCATGCCTTAGAATAAAAAAATATTTTTCCTGTTCGTATTCTGTATTTGATTGTTGATCGTGTGTAATTTGGTTGATCCGTTGATTCTTCGGTTGTATATTAGCATGACTTGTATTATCTCGTACTCGTTTGTATCCCAATGCACCTGCTACCTTCTTAAATGGATTTTGATACTTCTGTCGAGGCTGCGGATTTCGTGGTGGTTGTTGCTGATTCTTGTTGTAACCTTGTCTCGTTGGTCTACGGAATATGGTAGATGAATCGATATCCATTGGTTCAACTGGGGGTTGTTGTTGATAAGAATAATTATTCTGATGATGATTGCTGAAATTATGATTCTGATGATGGTTGTATCGTGGAATGTACTCGAGGTTCTGATGGCGTGAATCATGTTGCATTGTACGGGCGATACTGTAGGCATCTGCTAATGTTGTGCAGGCTCGTGCATAGATGGCATTCTTGATAGCTACACTTCTCAGTCTAGTGACGAATGTTCTGATTGCTTTAGCTTGGATTTCTTGTGTCAATACTTGGATTATTCGTTCTTCCTTGTGTGTCATCTCAATCTTGGATAGCTCTACATTCAATGCTTGGTTCAGATTGTCATAATATACATGCAGTGGTAGTTCTTTTTGTTGTATTTTCATCATATCTTCCTCCAGAACGTATATTGGTCGTTTGTCGGCATAGGAATCGTCTAGCCTATCGATGATGTCTTGGAAGTTTCTCTTTACGTTGTGGTTGATCAGGATCTGTGCTGCTTTGCCAGTAATTTTTCCTCTGCTCATTATTAATGCTTGGGCATATATATTATGTCCTTCGAATTGTCGTATGTCTTCCATTAATGTGGTTGCTACTTTCCTCCAATTCCTGTATTCGTTGTAATCACCATTAAACTGTGTTAGTGTTTTAAACATATTCAGATCCACTTCTTCTGGTCTGGTGTAAGAACATATTTGTTTTGTTCGTTGTGGAATGGTTGCACTTCTTCCTAATTGTAGTTCGGATAACTGTCGTTGCAGATCGGCGACTACGTGGGTTAATGCAATTAAATTTGATTGTTCTGTTATCTTGCTGGTTTATTTGTTGATTTATTTTACTAAAAATCGGTCTCCAGTTGTATTCTTGGAGCGCTGCTTGATATGGTATTCTTTCTATGAAAGCGTGTTGTTTGCTAAGGATGGTATATTGATCCTTTACTTTCAATTTGTTGTCGTATTAGGATTTTTATGTGAATCCCTTTTGATTGACGTTGTGTGCGATGATGCACTGGTAAACTTCTTGGATGGTTTAAATGAATCCTTTTTTGGTTTCCAGGGACTAGGTTCTTCCCTTTCAGGCAGACTGACTAAGGATATTATTGATGATCCTTTTTTGTTGCTGCCCCACGTTGGGCGCCAGTTAATTTATTTACTCGTTATGAATGAAATAAATATAATTTTAAGTCAGCCAATGAGATTGGTACTGACTGATCCTTTATTCGTTTAATAATTATGATAAATATTAAGAATATGTATATTATATAATATATAATAATTATTAATATGTATATTAACAGTATACACATGTACTTAAGTATTGAATATATTAAACTTAAACTGTACCTTTACAAGTGGTATACAGAACTTGTTACTCGGCAGTCGATAATGATAAAGTGACTTCGAGGCTATTGTTCCAGTTGCTTATATAGGCTATGCTTATCGCTGCTCATACTATTGAGATGCTAGTTGTTTACTAGTAAATAACTATTTGGGTTGTTATTGTTTGTTGTACTGATAGTGCGCTACTATTGTTCTAAGATAAAGTTGTTTTGATGATTTTTCTTTAATGTTTACTGAAAGATAAGGTTGTGGTTAAAGGTTAAAGTATTAACTCGCGTGATCTGCCAAAAAAAGGCTATTGAAAAAGTATCTCTTCTTGGATTACTCGTTATGCCATATACATATCTCTATATATATTGTCTAGTGATAGTTTTCACCCAATTTCATTCATTCTAAACACAGATTTAAGAAAAACATGCTCTCTCAATTTTATAAACATAACTCTGATATTGGCTGATGTGTGCGGTCTACATAGGGACTAGGGGAATTAATGACCCGGTTCAACAATATTACTATTAGGAAAAGATTCTCGGTGAATTTCGGTTAATAGTCAACTATAAGCACTGGGTTAAAATATTCAGTGTATAGGGGCTTGAGCAATTTTGGTTCGACTTGGGCAATTTTTAATCGTATATTCGTGCCAAGTTTTATTTCGTTATATTAATTCATTTTTGATTTGTATACCGGAAAGTGAAAGTTTGAAATGCAACTTAGTTTGTGTTTAACGTTGATTACGAGATACATATGTACATTAAACTTATTAGAGAGCGGGACCTCGCCCTTTTTTGTCATTGTTTAGTTTGTATTATATAGTATAGTATCTGAAGTTATGCACGGTTACAAGGATCTCGACAAACGATGAATAGAATATGAAAGTGCACCTATGTATTAAATTTCAATATCTCAAAACCTGACACACTGGTTTTTATAGAAAAAATCTACGAGCTCTAATATGCGTACTATGTAAACGCAATTAAATTTAAATAATATGCAAATTATATCTAAAAGACAAAACCACTAATATTTGGCGTATACTTATAGACATATAGTACATATACTTTTATATTGATAGTAGCATTAGATATATGAATTTTTACGTACAGTGCTTCCCTGTAAAAATCGGATAATCCAAATATACATTTAAGATCGCCCCTTTACTATCAATGTATTACACCTCAAAAGTTCCAGCTTCAGGCATTTAATACTCCTTTTTAACATTACGTGTCCTTGCGAGGGATAACTACTTTTGAACTCCTAATAAGGAGCAAGCCAATCTTTCTTTTAAGCTCTTACTGACTTCCGAAACAACAGCAGAAGGAATGATTTTCTTTGTCTCCAGAAATAGAACAAAAAGTGTAATTCTTTACAGAAAGAATACAAAAAGCGTAAATATTTTTGTCTCTTGAAAGACCATAAAAAGAGTTATATTATTTTACATCATTGAATACTATTACAATTCCAAATTTTTATTTCTAAAATATATTGTATAAATTAGTAATTCTCTTCATAAAAATAAATAGTGTTCACTGTTGCTAAGAAACATTTTCTTTAAGAGGTTCTGCAAAAGATGAGAAAATAGATAACATAAATTAGTAACTTTAGATATAATATAAAAGTCTCAGGCCTTACCAAAAAGGATAAAGTTAAACAATCTGAATTTATTGATCGCTGATTTTTCGAGCCATCCCAGTTGATTTTGAGCAAAAGTTGTCGAGAAAAAATTTTGGTAACACCTTTTCTGGTTTCACCTTAGCAAACCGGGAACCTTGAAACCATTAAAAATATATAAAAGACTCGAAATAAACTCTTTCTTCGCAAAAAAATTGACAAATTGCTCTTACCACTTCGGATTCCGATATTTAGCTCCACCATAAAATAACTTAATGGGAAAAAATTGTAAATCAATACTAACTGGACGTATGTACGTATATGTATGTGCATCCAATAATACTGTATGGTTGCTCAAAATTTTTTTTAACATTCCGATACTAGCTAAGAGGGAATCAACTTTATTTTCCACATTTTTTATCGCTTTGAGTACTTCTTCATTATTTTCTAGAGAAGATAGAATTTTATGTTTACTAAGGCAATTTAATGCATTTACCTATACCATTAATAGTAGTTCTAAATGGTATAGTATACGGCGTAAATATTGCCTAAATTTGCAAATTTTTCATAAGAAGTAGCTTCTTGTTAAACACTTTTAATTTTTTTTCACTAATCATTTTAAGAGACGCCTCGAATAAATACAGGGTGGGCCATATACAATTTTTAATTTAAAAAGTCAATAAAAAAAACGGCTTTATATTTTTCAAGGGTCTAACATTTATTTAAAAAGTTGTTTTATGAAATTTATTTGTGGAAAACAATTTCGGACAAGTGACCACCACGGCTGAGTTTACAGTAGTTTATCCGATCCACCCAATTTTGGAGTACTTTCTCGATGGTCTTGAATTGTTTCTGCATGGTTGGCGTAACATTTATCTTTAACAGCTCCCCACAGAAAATAGTCCAACGGAGTTAAATCGCAGCTTCTGGGAGGTCAATTCACATCACCTCTTTTGCTGATTATGCGATTTTCGAAGATAGGGCGTAAAAGATTGAGTGTAGCGTTTGCTGTATGGCACGTAGCGCCGTCCTGCTGGAACCAAATGTTGTCCAAGTCTTCCTCTTCAATTTGCTTGAAGAAAAATTCGGTTAACATTGCGCGTTATCGCTTACCATTGATGGTTACGGCGGTTCCTTCTTCATTTTCGAAGAAAAATGGGCCGATGATTCCACCAGAACGTTGACGTTTTGGTTTATCCACCAACGAGCCAGTTTCACGCACACGCTTGTTGCACAAATTGAACTGATGGCACTTTTTGTCTGTCCATTTTTTTTTGCCGAATTTCTCACAGTTTGGGTTGAAGACTCACCACTTTGGAAAAAAGTTTTCAATATTTCCCAGTTTTCTTCTAGTGAATAGCGACACATTTCGTAAATTTTAGACTTTTTACTGAATATCTGTCACTTTCCGAATGATATTTGACGTTTCCAAAGTCGAAATATAGATAATTCAAATTTAAAATGTTAGATGGCCCACCCGTTACTTTGGCGATGTTTTATTCACGTTCACGCGTTGATTACAAAAATTAAAATGGCGAAATACGCGTATATTTAAAACAGAAGATTTTACATTTGGAGTAATAGCCGAGCAGTAGAAGTATACCTACAATAGCTTATTTATTCCTTCTAAATATATCAATAAGCGAGGAAACAAATGGTTTTTGTAAAAAAAGGGTTTTTGTAAACAAATGATTTTTTGCTTTTATTGCTCACTTAATGTTCGAAATAGATGAACATATCAGTATCCCTTTATTACTTGAATTTGGTATTAATATAATTTACTGAGTTATATAAGAAAAGTTCCGGACAATTACATTTAAGTTTTTATTAAATTTGTTATGAGTTTCTTAAGGAGTAGTGGATAAAATCATGAAATTAATCATCCAGTTTTAAAGAAAAATTAAGAGACATTTTCGAGTTAAGACATCGAATAACAGTGTGATAATCGCAATTATTTCATCGAAAGTGACATAAGCCAGGTAAACGTCGCAATTGACACAAAAGATGACCTAACGGTGATTTTCAGTTAAGAAATATAGTGATGAGAATGAAATATTTTGAATAGGTAGATAAGTGTACTACGATTTGATATACTGAAAAAAAATTATTGTGAAATTTTTGAGTTGTGACTTTTATAGTTAGTGTGTGTTAAAGCTATATATGTATTAGGATAGGCCAATTAAAACACAAAAGTTTTTTCTTAGATACGCTGAAAATATAGTCCAAAATAACAAAATGCCGGTAAAATTGGAGCTCTTAATACTAATGTTAACAGTCAATCTTCCCAATTACCGTATTATTTTATGATATTATTTCATATCTTAAATTATTAGATGAACCTACTCTGAAACGAATTAGCTAGTTATTTATATACGCATTTGAAATGATAATGAGTTCTCGCACCGTAGACCGTCAAAATCTTTATAAATACTTTACTAATTCAAAAATATATACATACATATGCTTATACATTTTAAAGTAGCTTAGTTGGGATTTTTTACGGACACCTGAATGTAAATTCTACATATTTATTTATGCTAACTTTTTACAAAACTGCTTCTTTTACTAATTTGCTTATGTGCTCACAGAATAAAATAAAATGTAATATTGAACATGGTATAACATGAAAATAACAAAAAGAAACAATCCCTGAACGGTAAGTGTTTACTATAATTAAAATTTTAAGTATACATATATGATAATTGTATCGAATAGTAATCCAAATAAGACACAAATTATGTACAAATCACTATATCTTGGTTTACTTATATAACAATTTCCACAATATGGATGTTTAATATTTGTTTATAGATCCTGACTTAGACCCGTATCGTCCGTCTCGTAAATTTTCTGCACCTCCATCATTAGATGACCCCGTTGGAGAAGAAACCAAAGAAAAACAACGTCTTCGACATGAACGCCTAATGACTGTCAGTGAGGAGGTTTTAGACGAAATTCAGTTAGAAAAAAAGAAAGCTCTTATTACGGATGAGTTAAAGGAACGAGAACAAAAGTAAGAAAAATGTTATTCATGTAATTAAATATACTATAAATACAAGTAGTTACAAAAGTTATGCCAACAGTTCTAATCGTTGCTTCAATTATTGTACACAAATTATTTGCATACGTATATACACAGTGGCCTAGCTACAACTTCGGGCGCCCGGGGCCAAGGATGTTCCTCCGCCCCCTTTATCTACCTACCTACAAGTTTCATGAGGAGGTTCGAACAAAAGTGAAGTTTTACAAAATATCTTCGATATTAAGTATATAAAATTTAGGAACTAGAAGCCACGCAAATTCTGAAGTTCCGAAATTCTCACAATACGGTTTTTGAGGAAATTGATAGTAAATTTACAAGTCATCTTATTAAAAGTCATAGAAAAAACCCATTTTCGCAGTATATCCTGAACACTTTTGACACAATTTGCAGGAATTTCTGCCCGAATTGGAGTTTCTAAATACAATTTTTTGAAAATTTGGAGAAATAAAAGTATTTATTAAAGTATTTTTCTGAATATTAAAAAACAGCGAAGATCGTTTTGCCGCCCCCAAGACATTGCGCCCGGGGCGACGGCCCCCTTCGCCCCTCCCTAGCTACGCCACTGTATATACAAGTACATAGGTAACATTTTACATTGTTATATACAAACTTAAAAAAACGATACATTACAAATAGTTTAGGGGTTATAATTTCGAACATTGAATTTTGCAGAACTCTAGGAGAGAGTATTAACAAAAAGTCTAAGGAAAATACTAAGAAGAAAGAAGATGCTCTTAAAGCCGAGGAAGCCCGATTAGCTAAGGAAGATACTAAGAAGAAAGAAGATGCTCTTAAAGCCGAGGAAGCCCGATTAGCTGAAGAAGCACGATTATCTGAAGAAGCACGATTATCTGAAAAAGCGCGTTTGGCTGAAGAAGCACTATTAGCTGAAGAAGCTCGATTGGCTGCAGAAATACGATTAGCTGAAGAAACGCGATTAGCTGAAG
The DNA here is from genome assembly GCF_016617805.1 of Bactrocera tryoni. Taxonomy (NCBI): domain Eukaryota; kingdom Metazoa; phylum Arthropoda; class Insecta; order Diptera; family Tephritidae; genus Bactrocera; species Bactrocera tryoni. The sequence continues at coordinate 4,206,559 of NW_024395977.1, forward strand.
AAGCACGATTAACTGAAGAAGCAAGATTAGCTGAAGAAGCACGATTAGCTGAAGAAGCACGATTAGCTGAAGATGCACGATTAGCTGAAGAAACGCGTTTGAAGAAAGCTGAAGAAGATAGGTTAGCTGAGGAAGCATTCCTAGCAGAAGAAGTGGCTCGAAAAGCCGAAGAAGTTCGCTTAGAAGAAGAAAAACGACATCGTGAGGAAGAAATGATCCGTCTAGCAGAAATCGAAAAGCAAGCCGACGAGGAACAAGAGAGAGAGTTGGCTCGTCAGGCAGCAGAACTAGCTGAAATAGCGCGCCAAGAAGCAGAACTTGCAGCACAAGAATTGCATGTCATGCAACAAACTGATCAAATTAATTCGCAAGACTTAAGTGATACAACCAAAGTTGGAGTTGAACCCATTATTGAACAGCCGCTCACTCCTGTCGAAGAATATCGTGGAGAACCTATTATTGAATTGTCGACTCGGATTGATGAACTTTCTGATACTGAAGCCGCTTCCGAAGACGAGGACAATGATGTTGAAGATGTGTGAAATGGCTCAAACAATACAAACTTACAAATAGAAAGATAAAATTTTAATGAAACTGTGTTCAATATAACAATTCTGCTGAATTTTTGTAACAGACTTTTTACAATACATTTCTCCCTTTTTGTACTACATACTAAATTAGTTCCTTAAAAAATTGCCTTTGTTTTCAAATTAACTGAAAGACATTTTTAAATTGAATAAAATAAAAGTATCTAAAATTACAGTGCAAATATTCTTAATATATTATATATATATATAGAAGAATTTATACTTTGTGAGTTATACATATTTCAAGTTTGAATGTGCAGAGCCGCAAGGCCTTAAACAATCTTAGATGCGAGTAGTTTAATATTTCGATGAATTTTTTTGGGCAACACTTACATAAGTGTTAGTTTTTTCTACGAAATGTTTTTGTGCATAATTGGAGAGTTTTTATATTACACTCCTATTACGTATTTATAATAATTCGATAATAGTAGTTGCCGTTCACGTTCGTATTGATGGTCGTTAAAACTTTTACAACATTTTGCTACAGAGTGTAAAATTGTTGTTTGTTTCATCTAAAAACATTTGAGTTAGATATGGGGCTATACGTATAACTATTAATGATCAGGCTGATGAGACAAGTTAAAATCCGAGTGACTGTCTGTCCGCCCGTCTGACCGTTCGTCTGTTTGTGCAGGCGATAACTTGAGTAAAAATTGAGGTATCGTACCGAAACTTGGTAAACGGTTTACTTGCATAAAATTTTTTTATTCAATATTTATTTATTTATTGCATCTGCTTAGTAAAGCCTACCAATAAGTTTACAAATCTTAAATCTATTTAAAACTAACAAGCTCAAGAATGTGGTTGAGCTTTTTTGGTAGAACGTTGCTCTTTAGTAGGCTGGGAGGTCACTTCTTTTTAAACGTGTTTGATTGCAGGAATTTGCCAAGGCATTAGCCAATGGGCTTGGCTGTTTGCGAATTTTAGAAATATATCTTATTCTGCTGTTCTCCAGCTCTTTTTCTACCATAGGATTATCAAGACCTTTATGGATGTTTACATTAGGCATGTAGTGTGCATTTTAGATTGGAATCTTTGTATTATATCAATGTTGGTTTCACCCCACAGTTGAATGCCATACATCTAAATCGGTTTAATTGTTGCATTGTAGCACAGGACTTTGTTGTCTAGACTAAGTTTAGAATTTTTGTTTAAAAGCCAATTGAAATTTTCTGCTCTTAACCTCATGCAAGTTATTTTACTCGCTATATATTTTCGTCACGTTCAGGTGAATCCCAAGATAAGTTACTTCATTCGCTTGGGGTACTACTAGAACATTGTTTATTTTATTTGTCGGACACGTTTCTGGTTCTAGCGAGAATGTAACATGCTTGCATTTTTGCTAATTAATATTTATACGCCAGTTGGCTATCCATTCTTCAACAAAAGTTAGGTGCTGCTCTAATACTTTTGATGCTCTAATGGGGCATTTGTTAAGGCTTACTAGAGCTGTGTCATCCGCGAAAGTGGATGTCAATACGTTAGTAGCTGTTGGAATGTCTGCTGTATAGAGTCTGAGGTACACCAACCCTATTATTCCTTCTTCTGATATGAAATCAGCTACTTTAAGTGTAAATTTCTTGTTTCTTAAATATGACTCCAAAGTTTTATGCAATTCGTAGAGTAAAACGTTTTTGATTTTCCATAAAAGGCATTCAGGCCAGACCTTATCGAACGCCTGAGCTACATCTAGAAATATTGCTTAACAGTATTCCTTGTGCTCAAATGCTTTCCTTATTTCGTCAATAATTCTATTTACTTGCTCTATTGTGCCATGCTTCGCACGAAATCCGAATTGATGAGTTGGTATTGTATTATTTTCGTGGAGAAAAGGAGACATCTTTGATAGTAACACTTTTTCAAATATTTTAGAAATACAGGGTAAGAGACTTAATGGTCTGTAGGAAGACGGCTGTGTTAGGTTTTTACCAGGTTTATCTATCATGATGATCTACGACTTTTTCCAGGAAATTGGATAGTCTCCGAAACCAAGAATTGCATTAAAAATCAAGGAGAGCACCATTATAGCAATATCTGGAAACCCAATTATCATTTTTAGAGTAATATTATTGTGTCCTTATGCCTTTTTCGAATTTAGCTCTTTTATGATTCTAGAAACTTCAGAAGTGGAAATCCTAATATACACAAGGGACTCGTTAGCGGGACTGGGCAAGGTTTACAACTTAAAGTTGTTCTTTGGGCATTTGGGTTGAAATACCTTTTTTTGCCTTGTCCTCATCACTACGTGCCCAATTAGCCTTCAAAAGCCTTAGAGGCATGACTTTTGGGCTTTCCAAAGTGAGTTTTGCTTGGTAGAATTTGGACACAGTTTCTTCATATAATTTTCAGTGTTGTGTTCTCCCTCACGGTTAAGTGTTTTTTTTAACTTTCGTACAGCAGATTTCAGCTGAAGCAGAGTTGAAGGGGGGCGATTTAACTGCCATTCACGTCTAGCTCGCCTTTTCTCATTTAAAAGTTTCTCTATTTCATTATTGGTGATCTTTCTATAACCAAATGGTTTATTGTTTCTTTTTGGTATTGCCAATACAGCTGCATTAGTTATTACATCAATGAATTCTCTTATACTTTCATCAATGTTTCTCCCTGTATTTATTTTGCAACCAATATTGATGTGGCTACTGATATGTTTTCTATACTTCAACTAGTTAGTTTTATGAGATGTTAGAGCAATTTTTGGCTCAAATATCATGGACTGTTCGTATAACTTTATCAGTAAAGGAGAATGATCAGATGATAAGTATGTACATGTGTCAGCTGTCATAAGGGATCTATCTATATTTTTGCCTACAGCAAAATCTATTAAGTCTGGTATTATTTTTTTATCACTGGGCTAGTATGTCGGCTTACCAGGAGATATGCAGCTCATTATGCTTATTCATAATAGTGTAGTACAGCTGTTGGCCTTTCGGATCAATAAGATCCCCCCCAGTACGTGTGCTTTGCGTTGTAATCTCCACCTGTTAGAAATTTTTGACCTAGTGTTCCAAAAATGGTTTTAAATTGGATGTCTGTAATTTTAAACAGAGGTTGGCAGTATATGGCCGCCAGGTTAAAGTCCACGATTTTTTGTAGTTATTGTTATTGTCTCAAAATGGCACACCCTAATATAGCCGCAAGGTTTAAGTCACAACCCTCATTTTTAGTGATATTGTTGTAACTGTGGTGAAGCATGAGATTCTAAAGCACAGTGGTTTGAACGATTTCTGATCAACACTACTGTGCCACCATGCGCTTTTCCATCCGGGTGATTTGTAACATAGAGTCTAAATCCCGGTATATTGAAATTATTTTTATTTATTGGATGAGTTTTTTATATAAGCATTACATTTATATTTTTTCAGACAGAAATCTGATAATCTCTAATTTATGTTGGTTAAGGCCGTCTCTTGCCAACAGGTGTTACTTCGGACTGAGTGGGCAATTGAGAAGTAAAGTCCTCTCTCGACAAACAACCAAAAACAAAAACCAAACGCTATAAGTCACTCATAATTCCCGTCCTGCTATATGGTGCAGAGTCTTGGACGATGTCAACAACGGATGAGTCGACGTTGCGAGTTTTCGAGAGAAAAGTTCTGCGAAAGGTTTATGGTCGTTTGCGCGTTAGCCACGGCGAATACCGCTTTCGATGGAATGATGAGCTGTACGAGATATACGACGTCATCGACATAGTACAGCGAATTAAAAGACAGCGGCTACGCTGGCTAGGTCATGTTGTCCGAATGAACGAAAACACTCCAGCTCTGAAAGTATTCGACGCAGTACCCGCCGGAGGAAGCAGAGGAAGAGGAAAACCTTCACTCCGTTGGAAGGACCAGGTGGAGAAGGACCTGGCTTCGCTTGGAATATCCAATTGGCGGCACGTAGCGAAAAGAAGAAACGACTGGCGCGCTGTTGTTAACTCGGCTATAATCGCGTAAGCGGTGTCTACGCCAATTAAGAAGAAGAAGAAGACCCTTAGCATTCCATAAACAGATTACTAAATTAAGCTAATTTTTACTTAATAAATTTTGCCGCATTTGAATTTGTGATTTTATTAAATCTTGGATCATGTTTTGCATGCTAGACATAAATTGGGTCATACACTGTGTAAGATTTATAATCATAGCTTCAATACCTCCATTTGGAGGATTTTGCGGCAGTTGCATTTGTAGAGTGTTGCCTTTCACCACATTTGCATAGCTTCCTTGCATATTATTATCAGTGTTTAAAAAACTGCAGTCGAATTAGCAGAAGTCCCAATATTATTGATATTCACTACTTCAACTGCGAGCGATATCAAAAAGTATGCAAGTGCTTTTACTTCTGCTTTTGAAAAATCAGAAGTCGCATGCTTTGACTGGCGCAAAATCAAACAGCTACGAAAATCAGAAATCAGCATAAGTCGCCGTTATTCGTTTTTCTGCTTTCTGCTTTGCTGTAGCTTTCGATCGTATCCATAAGTTGCCGCAGCAGCTATCGACAATTTTCGACAGTCGTCGGCAGTCACAGTCGCGAAAAGTAAAGCATTCGACTTTTTGCTACTTTTGATTTTTGTCGCTGTTGCTTTCGATCAGCAGCGTAAGTCGAAGCTACGACTTAAAAGAAATGTTTGGCAATTACTTATAGTGTACTTGAATTTTTTTATTATGTTGTTCATTTTCAACTTTTTTATTTTTTCTTAAGTTTACAAAAATAAAAAACTAAATCAAAATTCGTTGGAATAAATAATATAAAAACATAACAGTAAATTAATTTTTCATTGTTTTCATTACATACATTACTCATTTTTTTGATTATTCATTACAAAGTTCCTCTTGTTCAAAAAGTGGCAACGTATCAATGGCCATGTCCAGAAAGCTAGCTTACATATATTGCATATTGCTAAACCCTCGGCTGCTTTATTTTCAAAATATTTCCACGCTGCACTTGGCGCCATAGCTGAACACGTGTGAGTCTAGCAGCGTTCTAATTGCAAGTAAAAGCAAAAGAGCAAAAAGAACAAGACGGCGACTGCTGGACTTCCACGAATCGGATGCTTCTTGCTTTTTTCGACTTACGCTGCTGGTCGAAAGCAACAGCGACAAAAATCAAAAGTAGCAAAAAGTCGAATGCTTTACTTTTCGCGACTGTGACTGCCGACGACTGTCGAAAATTGTCGATAGCTGCTGCGGCAACTTATGTATACGATCGAAAGCTACAGCAAAGCAGAAAGCAGAAAAACGAATAACGGCGACTTATGCTGATTTCTGATTTTCGTAGCTGTTTGATTTTTGTCTATGCTTCGACTGCGACTTCTGATTTTTTCAGAAGCAGTAGCGGAAGCAAAATCATATGAACTGAAACTTGCCGCAGTTTTTTAAACGCTGTTCGTAACAATAAAATAACTCGATTTCTTAACTTACATTTTAAATCTATGTGCGACTATCTTCTTGCTTTATTTCTGACAGCAAAACCGATAAAATTGGTTTCTGTGACACCCAAAACCGATACAAATTCTGTTTCGAATATCAAACCAATAATGTCTGTATTCATGACACCTACTGCTTTTTTTGATCGGTTTCAATTCTGATTCCGACAACTATCAGATTCCACAACACCCCTGATTGATTTGAATTTGAAATATATTTACATATGTACATACATAGATATGATGTACATGATAGATGCGTATGACAGTTTTACATGATGAACGGTCTGATTTACATATCTATGTACTTATATTAATATTGGAATACAACCAACTCTTTTTTTAATACGCTTTTATTAGCTTCACTTGTATGTACTACAAGTATGTATGTATGTTTGTTTGTAACTTTTTTAAGTGGTACTGAAACCTAAAATATTTGAGCGACACTGTAGAAAGGCGATTAAGTTTAAGCAGCTCACCAAAAAAATTCGCTTAAAAGTATGCAACATCTATATAAAACTAGTTTTGTTGACATTTGAATAGCATACTGAGTTGGGCGTCGACCGTTTATTAGATTCAAGGTTGTATTTATAAATATACGTTCTCTGGTTGTACAGTAGATTATACAGTAATTTATCTGGGCTCTCGACTGTTTGCTGCTGGACAAGCTTATGCAGCACTTAGTCGTTGTAGATCTTTGGACGGTATTCAAATTAAAGAACTAGACTGTTCAAAGTTAACAGGTAAAACCCCATGTAACAGTTAAGCTTTAGAAGAAAAGATTCGATTAAGAAGTAATAATTCGTAAAGTCGTCAATAGTACTTGGTAGCAAATAATATAACAATAAGGCAATGAAAGGTTACGAGTAGATATTAAATGCTGCCTAATTATCGATTTACTTAACCAATACTACATGTCATAGTTCATATTTTAACAAATTTGGGGTTTCTCACATCAAACAAAAAATTAAAAATAAATATAGTTAAAAAAAAACTAAAAAACACGCCTTTAAAACATATCAAACTAAAAAGTGAAAAATAATACTTTGTATAAACTAACAATAATAATGCAAGAATTTTTCCTTCATATAGTAAACCGATAGCATATACATATGTACATATAGTACATATATGTGCAGTGGCGTAGTTACAACTTCGGGCGCCTGGGGCCAAGGATATTCTGCCGCCCCCCTTTATCTACCTACCTACAAGTTTTATGAGGTGGTTCGAACAATGAATTTTTACAAAATATCTTCGATATTAAGTATATAAAATTTAGGAACTAGAAGCCACGCAAATTACAATGATATGATATGTGAAAGGAAAGTGCATCTTTAAAAGCAAAATTTTTCCAAACCAGTATTTGATTCCGATCGTTCAGTTTGTATGGTAGCTATATGCTATAGTTAACCGATCTGTCCAATTTCTTCGGAGATTACATTGTTGCCTTAGAAAATTATCTATACCAATCTTGCGATTCTCTCAATAGAATGTGAAACTGCTTCAACTTTAAATTACAATGATATGATATGTGATTTTGCAGCGATCAAAGCTAGAAAAGTGCATCTTTAAGTTCTATTACCATATTTAAGAAAGATATAAGCCAAAAGATGTAAGACAAATTCAAAGACTGAAGAGTATTCGAGAAACCCCCCTAGCTACGCCACTGTATATGTGCATTCATATTGTATGTATGAAATTATATTATTAAACATAAAAAGTGCCCCTTATTCGTACATTAACTACAAATATTGTTTAGAAATAAACGACGCGTTATTGAATTAAGAAGATTTTCTGTTCCTTCTGGTAAAATTTTGTGTCATTCTTCAGCAATAACATCCTTGAGCATTTCCTTCCTATTCATTGTCCTTTTTCTAATTTGTATATCCAGGTGCACCTATGTATCTATATATGATACATGAGGTTGAACCCCGGTGATTGTGGGTCATTGTGATCCATGGTGCCTTACATACAATAGTTATGGCACTTTGGTCTAATTATGACCATCTGAAAACCGAATATGTCGATAAAAATTCCAGTTGCGAACTTTTTATCAAAAATAACGGTCAATCTGTGAGATATATAATTGAAATTTGGAGATAATCTTTTCTTAATAATACTATGTCACAACGTCAAAAATTGGTTAAATCGGGTCAATTTTTTCCTTAGCCACCATATACCCAATATAAAGATTTGAGAACTTCTGGGAGACATTATATGACCGTATATCAACCAGTATGTAACTTATCTCAAGAGATAAAATCGATTGAGTTTAATTTTCGCTTTAATTGTAATCCATTCACGCTTTCGTCCAAAAATGAAGCTGAACACTTTCACTACATTTTCCAACGATGCAATCGCCTACAGTATGTAGGGTATTGTTTACATTTCTGTTAAAAAGTTAAAGTACAATGAATACGAATACCATATATGTAGAGCAAATACTTCACTGTAGCAGTTACTTATGTAAATTGTTGAAAATTATTTGGTATTTCCGTATATTGTTTCAACATAAGTAAGTATTTGAATGTTTGCAATTATGTATTTTCTTGCACCATTTCACTTAATGGTTTTATACAAAATTCACTGTTAGTACTCTCATAACATGTTGCACTGAGTATAATAATTTTGTTCGCTTAGCAGTTGCTTGCAGTATCTAGGTTAGTTTTATACAATGTACATACAATTGCTCAGAATGGCAAGACGAATTGATTTAGCATTATAATTAGGTATGAAATTGACCAAACTATGACCAAACAACTAACGAAGTTGTTGGGTTCGTTACATTCACATTTTTAGATTACGTACTTCTACCAACGGACTCCTCGAACTACTTAAACCTTCGCAACCAAACACATTGTATCGCAACTAGCTTTGCTCCCTTAGCTTAGATCTTAAGTATTTGCTCGGTCCATCCGTTTCATTCGATTTAATAAGACTCTCTCAAAATTGTAAGCAATTCACACAATTTGTATATTTGCTAAATGTGCGTATTGAAATTCGAACAAAATATTTTTATTAAAATAATATAGCATGCCCCAATGAGTAAAATCGGGTCTATACTTCTCCTATACTATAGGATACATACATATACAAGAATTGTATTGATTGTAAACCATTCGATTACTTCCAATTATGTATTTCAACATGCTTTATTCAACATAATAGTTTTGTCCACCTAACAGTCGTTTGTTTCATAAAACTAATCGAGACGAATGAAACTTAATAAAAATTTTCTGAACTCATCATTGTAAAAATGGATTAAATTAGATGATAAACTCGAACATTCCCCATTTAAATAAATCGCGATATGTCAATAATTAAATACATTAAAATTGATACCCGAAATGGAACGAGAGCACCGCCCATATTTAGGTGAAATCCCATTTCCCAGGACCTTCTCTACCGATATTGACAAATTTTGTTTGTAATATTACCTTATTAATGAAAATCAAGCACCAATGAATTTATCAGGACTTGATCGAATAGTGCACACTTTGTAACCAAAAACTTGTCAAAATCGGACTACAACAGTTCAAACCCCCAATAGCGAATATGTGGAACTCAACTCCAACAGCACCATTTAATTGAATTGAAATATCGATCAATCTCTGAGATGTATTATTGAAATTTGGAGCAAATCCCTTCCTGTAAACTATATGTCCGTATGTCAAATATTGGTTAATCGAATGAAGGCTTCTTTTAGCCGCCATGTGGCTAATGCAATGATCTTCGAAAATCCAGTTCACCTTATACCCTATATAGCCAATATGTGCAGAAAAACAAGACAGCGTGTGTTATTAATATCTGTGTATCCCATATAACTAATATCACGCTTTTCGAACTTCCGGCTGACTTTACTCCATATAGATATGTACACATATTGGTGATGGTAAGTGTACCTAAATGAAACTCAGGGAGCATATTATTTCCCCCAATCCCATGTACTACATATAAGCCTTATGACGGATATATCGTTAACCATACAGGATGGTCACGATTTCTGACAATTCTGACATTTGTGAACCTTCCAAATTGGGAGAGTATAAAATGTTCGGTGATTCCCGAACTTAACCCTTCCTTCCATGTTGAACCCTAGGAGTATCTAAAACGTTTCCGCCTAAACATAGTCTCTTTTTATAAGCTACGAACAGAATTAGTTCAATTGTTTAAATATAGTAATTTAGGGTTATTGAAAATCTTTAGTGTCTTTAAAGCCTGCTATTTTTCGCAGCAGTGCATTACGTCTTCTTTAAAAGCTACCTTCGTCACCGCTAATAGCAACAGTTAACATTAAGCTATTCGCACTAAAATGTTGACGCATAAAATGCGTATGCTGATATAACCAAAAATATTAGCGTTATCGGTATAAAGCTAAAGTTGAATTAAAAAAGAAAAAAATGTTTTCTTTAAGCGCATTCAATCTTATAACTGCAACAAATACGGAAAGAAGTGTATAAATCCACATGGTTGTGAAAAGTAATTTATGTTAAATCAAAACCACGAGTAAACCAATTAACAATGTTCGGCTTTTACAATAAAGTGCTACTATTATGTTGCTGTTGTTGCATGCTGAGCAGAGGTTAAAAATATAATTATATTTTATAAAATAAGTGGGCTTATGTAATATATAATACAATATGTTACAGCTAAACTTTGGTTTCTCGAGCAAGGAACTGTGGAGTTTTTATTACAAAATGGAAATTTTAATATAAATCCATTACACTGTCGTTTGTCGCTTTCAAATATTTGCCCACATAAACACTTGGAATATCGGTTGTTTACTAAGTGAGTATTACTAAAGACATAACTTTAAAAAGAAACAAGAAAAAACGTTAACTTCGGCTGCACCGAAGCTAATATACCCTTCACAGATTACATTGGTGCCTTAGAAAATAATTTATACCAAATTTCGTAAATATATCTTATCAAATGCAAAAGTTTTCCTTACCAGCATTTGATTCCGATCGTTCAGTTTGTATGGTAGCTATATGCTATAGTTAACCGATCTGAACAATTTCTTCGGAGATTACATTGTTGCTTTAGAAAATAATCTATACCAAATTTGGTGAAGATACATTGTCAAATGTGAAAGTTTTCCATACAAGAACTTGATTCCGATCGCTCAGTTTGTATGGTAGCTATATGCTATAGTTAACCGATCTGTCCAATTTCTTCGGAGATTACATTGTTGCCTTAGAAAATAATCTATACCAAATTTGGTGAAAATACATTGGCAAATGTGAAAGTTTTCCATACAAGAACGTGATTCCGATCGTTCAGTTTATATGGCAGCTATATGTTATAGTGGTCCGATATCGGCCGTTCCGACAAATGAGCAGCTTCTTGAAGAGAAAATGACGTTTGCAAAATTTCAAAAGGATATCTTAAAAACTAAGGGATTAGTTCGTATATATACAGACAGACGGACGGACAGACGGGCAAGGCTAAATCGACTCAGTTCGACATACTGATCATTTATATATTTACTTTATAGAGTCTCCGACGCTTCCTTCGGGATGTTACAAACTTCGTGACAAACTTAATATACCCTGTTCAGGGTATAAAAACAAGTACAGAAGGGATCAGGCGGGATACTGACGGGCATTAGTATGTATCTCAAAATTAATTCATTATTTATGAATCATACTTATATTAGAAAACAAGAATTAAGTTTTGTATTTTTCTTTTCTAAAATAAAATAATTTGATGATATACAAAATTACACCCCATGAGAAATAGAAGGGGACCGATTAGGCAGTGTTTTTAAAAATCAAATATCTTCTTAAAGTGGACAGTACCACGAACATCGTAAAATTTTAGATTTTATTCCTACAATAATTGATTTTGACGTTTATGATGCAATACTTAATATGTACTATTTCGAAACGTCCACCATTTTTCAAGTTGAATTAAAATATCTTTATTTCAATTCACATTATCGCCTAAAGAGATATACTGACAACGTGTGATCCATCTGTCTAGTCAATCCGTCTGATCCATTTGATAGCGACTATTTTGAAGCGTTAAAAACAGTAGTTGAACTGAACTTTTTTACTTCATTATATTGATTTTTTTGTTACTATGCGTTATTTCCAACATTTTTCGAGGGTATAAGAATGAAGGAAAACGCTTTGTATGAGTGAGTTTTATATAGCTCACAGAATGGCTTATGTGAACTTGGCCGCCTTTGGCAAAGGTGTCACCCACAAAAATCGCACGCTATTACACTTGCTTCCTACAATTCAAGTGCATTGTCCTCCACTCACGCGAGACTTATTGAGCAAACTGCTTGCATTTTTGCCACAATGCAGCCACTCAAGAGCGCGAGCAGCCAAGTGTGACTTACAAAAGCTACACTTTCTAAAGGCCAGGTGATAGTAACGAATGTGGAATATTGTTAGAGGAAAACATTCGATGGCGCGCTTTTAATCGCAACGCAAGTAAACGGAGTAAAGTAAAAATGCTAACCGGCAGTGTGTCAGTGCATTACAAAAGTAAGATATCTCAGTGCTTTGCGAATTCCTCAAAAATAATTGAAATCGGCGCACGGTTGTGAATTTGAAAAAATAAATATTTTATAAATTTTTCTTGAAAAAACTGTCATAAAAACAAATACAAATTGAGCAATGAAATTCTCCCTAGCACTTCTGCTAACCTTTTGCTTTGTATACAGAGGTAGTGTAATTTATAAATATATTGTACAATATTCATACTAGAGTACTTATTTACATTTGCAGAGGCGCCTGCTATTATTTTCAATCAAATGGATATAAAAAGTCTCTTAACTAGCGGAGCTTTGGATTTAAACGTGTTAAGATGTTTTCTACACAATAAGAATATATGTCCAAGCCCTTATATAATGTACCGATTGTATTCTCCGTAAGTGTTGTTCTTAAGAATTTGTTTTACTAATAACTTCCAGCTATATAAAATAAAAGTAAATATTAATATACGGATATCCCAGATATATATTTCATGAGTGAAAAAAATATTTAAAAGTCAATTAAATACAGTTAAAATCGTTGTTATATGATGCATTTAAAATAAACAAAAAAAAGTGCTGCATCGCGTCTATAATAGTGTATACTAGATCTTTACCTTTTTTTTTAACCGGTTCAAAGATGTCTATACTGAGTTTCAAGAAGATAATTTGTCAAAAAAAGGTTTTGAATTCAAGCACTTGATTTTGATCGCTCAGTTGTATGGCAGCTACATTCTATAGTGATCCAAATGACCAGCTGCTTAGAGAGAAAAAGTTTTGTTCAAACTTTCAGATCGACGTCTCAAAAACTGAGGGACTAATTCGAGTATATCCCAACGGACATAACAAAATCGACTCAAGATCGTAAGCTGGGTGATTATTTGTTGCATATACATACATACATATGTAAGTATATATTTATGGGGTCTCCTACGTTTTTTCTGGGTGTTGTAAACTTCGTAGCAAACTAATACATATACCCTGATGAGGGTGTAAAAATACATACATGAAAATTATCACATTCAAAGACTTACTAAGCCTTACATAAACGTCCTAATAAGGCAAACGTAAAAATTCGAAAGAAACTATTGATGAACACTGGACTGAGGTAGTGCATAACTGAGTTGTATTTTTAAAGGTATGGTTAACACAAATTATGCTTCAAAACAGTAATATAAACCATCAAAGATAAATTTTGAAAACAAAAACGTCATAGTACGATGAAACCCATCGAAAACGAAAGATAAAATAACAAAGGTTAAGGAAAAAATTATTGACGGCCGATCTGTAGTAGGTGTGGTTGAATTTTTAAGTGTTAAAAAAGGTTTATCTTGATTTCCGCCAAAACTACGAGTCCTATAGAAAAAAAATATGTGACTATGTTGCGAGAAATGAAAAGATACAAAATTGTGTATACAGTCTTTTTTCACATTTTCCGGTTTTTTTTTATTTTTATCTAGTACACAAATATTGTTTCTTTCACGAAATTTGGTAAACTTACCTTCTTATGTTCCTAACACACGGTATTTTTTTGGTTAAAATATGTGTTTCTTCTCTTTATGTTCTAAGATGAAAAGTAAAAGCTGTTTTTGAACATACTCTAACTTTTCGGAATGGATTTGGTAAGTAGAGTTCCATTCAACGGAGATTTAAACAAAAAACCTATACATTGACATAACTAAGCACTAAATTAAGATAAACAAAGTAAGGAAGTTCCAAATTCGGGTGCAACATTTTGTACTCTTGCAACTTGCAAGACTCAAAGCCAGGGAAATACTTTAAGACGTAAAACGTCAACCAGAGGATCGCAATCTTCTTCTACTTAAATGACGTAGACACCGCTTACGAGGTTATAACCGAGTTAACAACAGCTTGTCAACCGTTTCTTCTTTTAGTAATATGGCGCCTATTCGAAAACCAAGTGCAGGTCCTTCTCCACCTGATCTCTCCAATAGAGTGGAAGTCATCTTCTTCCTCTGCTTTCCCCGGCGGGTACTGCGTCGAATGCGTATTTCTATCCATACGGACGACATGACGATCGTCGTATAACTCATCGTCATCGTCGACTCATCAGATGTTGTCCTCGTCCATGCCTCTGCACCATATAGCAGGACTGGAAAAATGAGTTACTTATAGAGTTTGGTTGTTGTTCGTCGAGAGGGGACTATGCTGCTTCAATTCTTTAAAGTCCGAAGTAGCACCTGTTGGTAAGAGTTATTCTGCTTTGGATTTCGAGGCTCACATTGTTGTTGGTATTGATACTTATTCCAAGATAGACTAAATTATGTACGACTTCGAAGTTATGACTGTCAACTGTGACGTGAGAGCCAAGTCGCGAGTGCGACGACTGTTTGTTTGATGACAGGAGATATTTCGTCTTGCCCTCGTTCACTGCCAGACCCATTTCTTTAGCTTCCTTGTCCAGTCTGGGGAAAGCAGAACTAACGGCGCGGGTGTTGAGGCCGATGATATCAATATCGTCGGCATACGCCAGCAGTTGTACACTCTTATAAAAGATGGTACCTTCTCTATTTAGTTCTCCAGCTCGAGTTATTTTCTTCAAAAGTAGATTGAAGAAGTCACACGAAAGGAAGTTGCCTTATCTGTAACCTTGGTATCGAACAGCTCGAAGAGGTCCTTCCCGATCCTAACGGAGCTATTGGTATTGCTCAACGTCACTTTACACAGACGTATTGGTTTTGATCAATACTTACCTTAGCCCCCAAATATGTAATATAAACAATGTTGAACTCCCGGTTGACCTTATATGTATGTATGTAACTTTACTTTGCGAGAGTATAAAATGTTTGGTCATACCCGAAGTAAGGTTACTTGTTTCCTTAACGTAAGTTATTTTACCTATCGTTTCCGATGGGTTGCACCAACTATGAATTTCTTTCTTATCATTTTCAAAGTTTCTGCACTAGTATAATATTTCATATACAAGGTGAAAATAAGTATATGAATATGAGCAATGAACATACACATTTACGGACTCTTAGAGCTTATTGGAGTTTCAAATTCTTACTAGAGGGCCGCAAAACAGAAAATAAGTAGCTCAGTTAAACGTCGAACAAGCGTGTATGAAATAATGACTTTATTTTGGAAACCAAATCATCCACAGTTTAATTTCAAGTTATGCTTAGCACGTTTGCCATTGTTTATTTCAACCGGTTGCATTATTTTACTTAAAACCAAAACAATGCCGATGATTTGATAGTCCAACATAAAACAAAGTTAATTATTTATAAGTATAATGTTAAGATAGTGTTAGTATGCAACGAGAAGAATACAATTGCTTTGACCATTTATGGCGAAACGAGCAAAAATACTATATTAAAAGCGACATTGTCTTCAAAAAGGATCGTCACTGTGTCTGTCCAATATGAATGAGGCCATAGAATTACCGGTTTCACTACTGTTTACAATGTTAACAGGTTTGAATTATATGATATACATATATGGAATATGATTCGTGGACAGACGATAACTGGTGAAGAGCTTCAACTTGCTGGTTCGAGGAGGTCGCAAAGAACCGTTTCGCCGGTCGAAGAAAATTGGCGAGCCAGTTACTCTGTACTACTTTATCCAAGTATGGTTTTTACTATTTTTAGCTGGCCTGTTGTCATTGAATTGCGTTGGCTGTGCTGATTACAGCATTTCAAGTGCATAAAAATATTCAAATACATACATACATAAATGATCAAAACACAAATACTGTTGCGTAAGTTTATGAGTACACAGCAAATGCTTCATTCTCTTATAGGTGTAAATAAACTTATTGTTTTATATTACATACTAGCGTACCCAGCCCGCTTGCCGGCCTAGATTTTGCTTTTTTTACAATAAAATTACAACATTAAATATTTAATTTATCTCTTAATTATATTAAATTATTCAATTATCTTCATATTCATTTTCTTCTATTCTCTTTTTCGAGCGGGTGAAGATTATTAGCTATACCAATATACAAGTATGTACATGTTAGTAAACATGTTCTTATCATTAACACAAAAGCATATCGGGCTCAAGTTAATGCTAGAATTGAAAGTACGACGCATATGTAGCTTGGGCATGGTAAATGTGAATTAAGGACATTAATATATACTTATGAAACAATAGGTATTTTTGAACGAATAATGTTGAATACAAATAAGGAATAATTATAATGACCTGATGTTCATGAAATTTTAAAATGAACAATTCAGAGTAATCTCTCAACATCATCAAATGGTCAATATTATCTCGCTCGACAGTAAACATAAAATATTTGGTATTTCCAGATGTTCTCAAACCAATGATGTTTGAAATTACAATAGCAACTTGTTTTTAAATATTAGAAAAAATGAACATTGATTTATGATTTAAAATTATTGATATGACATTTCCAGGGTGATAATACTTCTATTTAATTTCTTTTTAATGATTATTCAATTGAACTTCGTATCTACATACTTATATACATATACATATATGTATATAAGAACAATTGATTGAAAACGCAACAGTAAACGGATACATTCGCGGCGCTACAACTTACCTGGAATTCCTAAAATTCCTTAATTATTTACTTTAATATACTTCAGTATATAGATAGATTGTATATCTGATTGCGAATAAAAAGTTGCTGTCTAGTCAGAATCTAATTCAAAATTTATTTGCTTCCAGGCTACTGAGCAGTTATAGAGTATATCGCAGGCGAATTTCATTCTTACAAGTAGTGTCTTTCAATTTCGATCCAAGAAAAAAAATTCCATTATGCGTTAAATTTCTAAATTTAAAGGATTTTACAGGAATGCCACCGTTCAATTTACAACTAACAATTCGTCTGTGATAGTTCTGTGACGCATATTAAATCAACCGAGAAATATTGATAAGTAGTAATCGAATTGCTAGAGTGAAACCACTATAATAACATGAAACTTTAAGCGTTCTGATTACAAGAATACCCTTAGCAGCAGATTTGCTCTCAATTGAAAAAAATCTCTTAAACAATACATACATACATACATATGTATGTACATATTTAGTTATTTGTAACATTACATGTGTAAATATCTAATAATACCTACATCTAGTATGTCTGTATTTACTTTGAATGAGTTTTGGACACTTCAAATACTCAAAATAAAAGTTGCAGAACCATAAGCTACATATTAATCACTGCTTCAATTAACGTACTTCATGAGTATAAAAGTAAAAGGGGATTTGTGCGCGTCGCAAATGAGTAAAAGGGTTGCTGATTATTAAATTTGTTTCACTTTTCGTTCACTATATTCGTACTTCCGACGTTCATTGAAATTTAACGCATTAGAGACAGTTCGTGTCCAGTCGTTACAAATAGAGCTAGGGTTTTTATGAGGCAAGTGCTTACTCAATTGAAAAGTAAAATAGAAATCTTACAGTTGAAATTTTTCAATAATGCTCTCTTACAGATATGTATATCTGTATGTATGTACATTAGGGTGTGCCATTTTGAGGCAACCTTTTTTTCAACTGAAAAACAGGCTCAAAACTTTCGAAATGTGTAAAAAAAAAAGTCACTGAAAAGATGAGCTCTTACTATTAATATTAAGAGGTGCCTCTTTAAAATTTTCTGTTTTCCATATAAATTCTTCTTCTTCTTAATTGGCGTAGACACCGCTTACGCGATTATAGCCGAGTTAACAACAGCGCGCCAGTCGTTTCTTCTTTTCGCTACGTAGCGCCAATTGGATATTCGAAGCGTAGCCAGGTCCTTCTCCACTTGGTCCTTCCAACGGAATGCAGGTCTTCCTCTTCCTCTGCTTCCCCCGGCGGGTACAGCGTCGAATACTTTCAGAGCTGGAGTTTTTTCGTCCATTCGGACAACATGACCTAGCCAGCGTATCCGCTGTCTATTAATTCGCTGAACTATGTCAATGTCGTCGTATATCTCGTACAGCTCATCGTTCCATCGAATGCGATATTCGCCGTGGCCAACGCGCAAAGGACCATAAATCTTTGTCAGAACTTTTCTCTCGAAAACTCGCAACGTCGATTCATCAGTTGTTGACATCGTCCAAGCCTCTGCACCATATAGCAGGACGGGAATTATGAGTGACTTATAGAGTTTAGCTTTTGTTCGTCGAGAGAGAACTTTACTTTTCAATTGCCTACTCAGTCCGAAGTAGCACCTATTGGCAAGAGTTATCCTGCGTTGGATTTCTAGGCTGACGTTGTTGGTGGTGTTTACGCTGGTTCCAAGATAGACGAAATTATCTACGA